>NC_035441.2:145369448-145721201 GCF_002127325.2 Helianthus annuus | reverse complement strand
CGAATTTGGGTTTATCTCGCCTTTCAGATACGGGTCAACTATGTTCTCCACCATCCCATCCTTGATTTGTTTGATTGCCCAATCTGCCAAATTTGCTTCCTTTGGAGGAAGCATGTTATCAAGTGCCGGCCTTGCGCACAACACTTCCAGTAAAACGACTCCAAAAGAGTAAACATCAGATTTTTGAGTCAGCTTCATGCAACTTATGTATTCGGGGTCCAAGTACCCAAAACTCCCTTTGATAGCCATCTCACTTTCCTCCAAGTTATCCAACCGTGATATACCAAAATCAGCCACTTTTGCTACATAGTTTTCGTTAAGCAAGATGTTTGTTGACTTAACATCACGATGAATTATCCCTGCATCCGACCCTGTGTGAAGATAATGTAATCCTCGAGCTGCACTAATGCAGATCTCGAGTCTCTGCCTCCACGAGAGCTTCTCGTCATCTTTATTCGTGTCATATAAATGGTCTTGAAGAGTACCCTTTTCCATATACTCGTACACGAGTATCATCTCGGATCTCTCGTCACAATACCCGATTAGAGTAACTAGATGTTGGTGTCGTATTTTCGACAAGACCATAATTTCTGTCACGAACTCTGGCCGACCCTGCCCGTGTCCTTTCTCGCCTCGTTTCACTGCAACTGTCTTTCCATCAGGAAGAGTTCCCCTATAGACCTTCCCGAATCCACCTTTTCCAATCACCAATTTCTCATCGAAATTATTCGTTGCTTGCAATATATCCGTAAAATGGAACCGAAGGTTGAGATTCAAATTAGGAATTGGTGACGGGTTGTTGATGGAGAAGTCGACATTCATACTCGTGTATGAACTCAGACCGTACGATGGTACCACGTTGGAATCCGTTTTCGTCCCTCCCACCGCCTTCTTTTTCCGGCATTTAAACCCGATTAAGAAACCTATTAACAATACAAACACCACACCTCCAACTGCACATCCAGCCACAATGTACAATTTCTTGCTACTCTTCTCATCGTTCCAAGTATCAACCACACCTGAATTCTTCAACAACTCCATGATCTCGAGCCCGTTCAATAACACGGGTTGACTGTTACCAGAAATCGCTCCAATACTAACATTCACAAACCCCGACCCAACCGAATCCACCACAAAATCATAATAAAATGGAACTTGCAGCGCGCTTACCTTATCACCCGGTTTAATCACCTCCTTATAATTGTTGTAAATGAAGAAATTGAATGCATCATCAGAACTATAGAGGCCTGGGCTTACAATGTCACAGAAATGGGCTCTAACAAAGTACATAACATTCTTCTTAACCTCAAAATTCCATGTGACATTATGCACCGACGAATTCGGGTTCAACCATTTGGCTGTTTTGTATACATCATCAGGAGCATCATATCTGGCAGCGAAAGGCTCCTGATAGTTAGGCGTGCCTGCGAATGTTTTGTTTTCCGCTTCGTGTGGTTCGACAATGAACGGATCATCTGGTGTCCAGTTTCTTCTTAAAATGTCGCGATCTACGTCTATATTGTCACCACCAACGTTAATTCTATAAACCGGGTTGAAAGCATAAGATGATGATGAGATGATATCCATATCACCAATCTTTCCTACTGATGATATATGAGATGAAAGGACACCATGCTGGAACAGTTCAGATGGCGTTGTGAAAGCTTCAATTGCGTTAACAAAAGCAGGGGATGAACCACTGGTGGGTTTGAATTGAATTCTGAACTTCCGTTCTAATCCAATTGGGATTATGAACTCTTTGATCACAGTCGAGTTTCCAACATTAAAATCAGATAACAAAGTGTACCCAGAAACCGAAACATCGAATTTGGAAGTAGATAATTCAATTCCATTATAAACAAACGGAGAAAAATGAAGGTTTACCATCACAAAAGTGTTGTTACCATCCGCTTCGAGTTCGTATGATGATTTCTTAGTGAAAACTCTTGCTGTTTGATAGATTTCCCATGCTGCGTTGTTATTTACGGCTTTGCGGCCACCGGAGAATGAAAAGTTAGGGCGGTTTTCATCTCCTATGAATGTTTTTCCGGTGAAATCGGTATCAGAGTTTGATCCACAGTTAATGAAGTAGTGGTCTGGTGACACATATTGTGACTGTGAGGAAACAAGTGAGAGAGCAGAGAGAAGGATGATGAGAAGATTAAAATCCATTGAAACATGTGAAGTGTTTCTGGTTGGAATGAAATATTTAGTGGTTTGATGATGATTTATTGTACAAGGAGTAGGAAGAAGACAGCATTTATAAATTATAAAGGGAGTTGACGAAGACTTGCGAAGACCAGTGGCTGTAAACGGTCTGTTGAAGAACAAGATATGTCAAGTTGCTAGATTTTGTTTTTATTAGTTTTACTTTTTAAGGTATACAATAATACAAACGATTTTTCTTCTGCTTTTTGCAAACTAGAATTAAGGACCCCCGCGTTGCGGCGGGGGCCTAAAACTATGCCAAATAACATTAATGTCACACCGCTGGTAGCGACCACCAACACTCAAGTTGCAGCGTGTTAACGCGAAGAAATAAGAGCAAAACATATATCATGAAAAAAATAACTATGTCGATTTAGGACACACGCGTTGCGACGAACTTGTTAAATGGAAAAAATAGACGTAAAAACGTTGAACCACAGACGCACGTTGCACTGTGTTAACTCGCAAAATAACGTAGAAAAGAATAACTAAGTCAATGTAGGATCCGCCCGTTGCGGCGAACTTGCCAAAGAGGGAAAATAGACACGTTGCGACATACCTATCAAATGTGAAAAAACAGACGAAAAACGTTGAACCACACACACACACGTTGCGGCGTATTAACTCGCAAAATTTAGAACGAAATGTAAAACGAAAAATTTGCGAAAGATAAAAAGTATGGGGGACTAAAGTTGTAAATAAAAAAGTTTTGGCTTAAATTATAAAAGATGAAAAGTTTTGGGTAAAAAGTAAACAAATGAAAAGTGTTAAAATACAAATGATGAAAACTTTTGGGTTAAAAGTGAAAAATTACAATTTTTTTTTGAAAAACTCCCTATGCTTGATGTACAACAACATAATGCAACAATTTGTTGCAAATTTATATTATGGAAATATTACCTTTTGTCCCATTGGAGAATATTATTTCTTTTAACATGCTTTAATGCCTTGTACTTAAATAGATGATTTTTCTTCTGCTTTTTGCAAAAATTACCTTTTGTCCCATTGGAGAATATTATTTATTTCTTTTAACATGCTTTACTGCCTTGTACTTAAATAGATGTTTAAAATAGTGAGAAGACCACTTATAGTGTTAGGTCTAAGAGAGAACACTAAAAAAAGTGAGTAATGGAGAAAAAATGCATTTAATATGTTAAATTTATCATAAAATTCAATTGAAAATGCTAAAAGTTTTTTTTTTTTTTCAAAATTCTTTTTAAAACTTTTGCATATAAAGATGTGTAGAGCCTATTTCAATAAAAAAAATTGTATTTTTTTGTATTTGACCTTTTTAATTGTTTTTAAGCATTTTTTTAATTTTTAAATTTATTTATTAAAAAGACTTCTACATGTGTTTATATGCAAAAGCTACGTTTTTTTTTTCGAAAAAACAAAATTTTAGCATGTTAAACTGAATTTTTATGATTTACATGTTAAATGCACTATTCTCAATTCCCCACTTTTTAGTGTTTTCCATTGAACCCAACCCTATAAGATTATACTTGTAAAAATGACCAATTCAATAACCAATTAGTAACGCTACTTAGTTTTAAAAAGGATGTGTGACTCACCCATTGATTACTATATTCATGGTTGCAAAAGTCGCTAGGCGCTCCCTAGTCGGATTCGGAAGTACTCGGCTTAGGCGGAGATTACTCGGGGTGTAATTGGCCTGGGAGAAGAGTACTCGTGCCTCGGCAGCCTACCTTGTAGCGAGTACTCGGGGAGTACTCGGAGCCTAGGCGGGACTTTTACAACCATGACTATATTAACTAGTTATTTTTCGCCCGCGCATTATGGCGGGACCCAATGATTACAAAAGGCGTGTCAGCAACGGCAAACATATACCGAATATCAAAACATAAATAAAATGACGTGGTAAGGATAGTCACCTCGTCATAAAAAACAATTTTAAATAACCTAATATATAATAATAGGACCCACACGTTGGAAATTCGGTTGTTTTCAGTTCAGTTATTACGGTGCTAACATGTTAAAATATGGATGAGCTCGGTACCGGTAACGGCAGCGAAAGTACCGATCCGGAAAATCATCGAAATTAGGTACCGGCACCGAAAATGCTCGGTACAATATGGTATGGTATTTGAAGGTAAAAATCAATAAATACAGGTATGGTGCTAGACCGGTGTCGAACCGAAAGTAACGATTCTAAAAACGCCAAACGGTGGGTACCGAAAATGATTTGGTATAGTAAATTTGGTACCGGTACGATATCGGTTAGTTTACAGGATTTAATACGATTTGCTCACCAACATTCTAAATATCCAAGTTAATTTTACATGCTACAATTCATTCATTACAGAAAAACATAAAAAAGAAAGCAAAATAAGTTGTTGTGTATATAAAACCTCATTCGAATGAAATACACTTTACTTACTGTGTGTATGAAAAGTAATCTAAACGGTGCAATTACTTGCATTGCTGCATTGCTACATGATTTGATGAGCTCGGTACCAACCGGTATCGAAAATACCGTTACCGAAATCCCCAAAAGTGGGTACCGGTACCGAATATACCTAGTATGGTACGGTTAGGTACCGGTCGGTACTGGTACGGCACCGGTATTTGAGGGTAAAAGCTGGTGAATAACTGTGCAGAACCGGTACCGAAAATACACCGGTTTAGTAAACTTGAGACCGGTACCTATACCCGATACCATTTGCTAATCTCTTAATGATGTTACTATTCATTCCATTCTAATTTTAAATAATTCTAATTCTAATTCTAATTTAATAATAAATCACTGTTCATTCAGTTTCCTTTTTATCATATATAGATTTGAAACATAACCGAGGAATAGTAACTTAACGTTAACGGCCGTTAGTTGATATCTAAAAAGTAGATTGAGAAAGAGACACGAAAGAGACAGAGGGGGAAATCATCTCTAGAGAGAGAAAGACAAAAGAGAGAGAGAGAAAGTAAGAGACGGAGAGTCTGAACGGAGCGAAAGAGATGAAGATCGGTGACAACCGACGATGTTGTCTATAGAGTGGTCACCGAACTTTCCACATGATAGCTTTTTTTTAAGGGAGAGAGAGAGTGTGTGCAACGATGACAACCAACTACTGAGTTTTCAGTAAAGAACCGGCGACAAACTATGGCACCGGCGTCAGAGTAGTTAGTGTTCAGAAGGTAGCGGCTATGGCATTTTCTTCATAGATCCGACATCGACTGTGGCACAAAGCCCCATGAGCGGCGGTATAGTGTTTCGTTACGGATTTCAACCTCCGGCGATCAGACTTATGGACGGGGAAACGGAATTCACGAGACTGACATTATTAACGCTCTGTGATTGAGAAGACTATGGCCACCAAACAAGTTATATCATAGAGAGCAAAAGGCCAAAAACATTGCACTGGTGTAAGCAATTTATCAATATGAAATTAATGGTTCTTTTTTCATATGGATATTAAACATTGTCTGGTTGTGGATTCAATCAGCTGTTAGGGGTGTATAGAGAAAGAAAGATTAAACAATGTGGTTGTGGTGTGGTTCTTGTGGTAATGGTATTCACATTACAAATCCACCAAAGATATGCTGGTTTAGGCTATAGGGTGTGGTCATGACCTTCATGAGCACCATGACCCTCCATGTTAGTGTCATGTAACTTATCTTTAATCCACCATTCAAAACCACTACCCTAAGGGTCTGTTTGGTATGGGGTAATGGAATAGATGAGAGAATGGAATGGACGAGGTAATGGAATGGACAACGGAATGAAATGGATCATTCCATTCCATTGTGATGTTTGGTTATTCATATGTGAATAGAATGAATCCTTACTTTGTACAATTTGATAAACAAAAAAGATGAAGTAACGAAACACAACTGTATTAAAAACGACAAAAATATAATTGCCTCAATAATAGTAATAATAACAATAACAAGAAGAAGAACATATTTCTTTCCATTCCTTGAAGGAATGGAAAAAAAAAACACCTACATACCAAGGAATGGAAATTATTATATTTGGAAGGAGTTACATTCCTTTGGAATGCTCCATTCCATTACCACATGATAACCAAACATGTTTCTTTTCATTCCATCAGAATGATCCATTCCATTCCACCTTTCATTCCTTCGTACCAAACGCTACCTAAGGGTGTGGTCATGACCCAAACAATTAGCCCCTTATTTATTATCTTTGTCTAAACAAAAAGGAAATGATTTGTTGAAAAATGGAAAGGAGGACCATGGTTGCCATGGTTTAATACATGCAAACCATGGTGGATCAATCAAGGGGGTGGTGTAGTCTTTCATTCATGTTCCTAGGTGGCAAATCATGTCCCAACCATGATCCCCACACCCTATAGCCTTATAGCACATAGTTTTAACAATAGTATTTTGAAAGAAAATAGCCTAGGTCTAAAATTGGTAGCATTGGTTTCTATATATGAACAAAAAAAAGGTTCACATGAAGTAAAAAATATGGTGGTAATTGTAAATATCCCACAAACGTATAGTTAGTTTAGAGTTATATAAAATAAAAAATGTTACGTGTGTGTATAGTTGTAAAAAACTGATGCTTTTCTTTTTTTTAATTAAAATTAAAAATAATTGTTTAAATAATTTGTTTTTATGTTTATGTGCTAATATCATCGATCACTAAAAGGCTTGGAATCCGATGTACGAGAGGAAGGGGCTAGCTTAAAGAGTGACCGAACAATTTCTGTAGTAGTATAGAGGTTTTTTTTTTTTTTTTTTTTTTTTTTTTTTTTTTTTTTGTACCGTAAGCCATAATTAGTGTCGGTACATGGACGAATATAAGTAATACCGTCTGAACAAAATCGGTACCATGTCAGTTCTGACCAAATTGCATTGATACCGGTATCGTACTATCGGAACCATACTAATATTTGTTACACGTGTTGACCTTATTTTGGGCATATTATGATTTTATCTTATGGGTTTTATATCTCAACTGCTATTCGGTGCCGTAATGAAACGAATTGATACCGACTGATTTCCTACGCAACGCACGGAGGAATTTTGCTAGTTAAACATTATACACCCATAAAACAAGTTACATGTTCACCCGCTTATAATGCGTCAAATTGTTTTGACTTATTCAATTAATTGGGTTAAACATGTCATGTTTATGTTGCGTTATTTTAAGGATCTTTGTTTATATATAGGTACGGGATCAGGAGAAAATGCCCTAAAGTGTGAGAACGGATCCTTGCCCAACACGTGACACGTGATATAATAAAAGGCGGAGGGGCTTTTTTGTCCATTTATATTCTTTTTTTCAATGCGTCTCACAACACCGCTTCATTTTTTGGCGTGTAAGATTTTTTTTGGCGTTTAGTTAGATTCAATAACTACCTGGTGTTTTATTGTTTTTTTGATTATGTGCATGGTAAATATTTTGGCGTTTATGACGTCCCCAAATTCATTAAAATTAATTAGTAATTATAACTTCTTTTTGTCCATGGCGTTCCCAAATTCATTAGGCGTTTTTGTAGATTTCAACAGTTCATATATGTTATAAAGGTAAATTCCTTGGCGTTCATGGCGTTTTTAAATTCATTAGTAATTTAAAAGAGTACAACTAAGACGAAATCAAACAAAAACTAATAGTCTTCTGTGGATGGTATTACATCAGAGATGTAACCATCGCTTTGTTCATCACTTTCATCAGACTCATCATCATCATCTTGTGCATTGGCGTATAACACCATAATCTCTTCTCGTCTTTGTTGCACCCTATACTTAAATATCATCACAACGTTGGATCTTGCATGTTCAAATGTGCTAAATCACAGAGTTGTTCAAGAAGATGTAGTCTATCTGTGTTCAGCACTTCGTCCATTGTCAATGAATAATCCACCCCGTGTTGATAGCTCATGTTCACCGTTCTTGATTGTTCATCCAAACTCCAACTAGTAACTTTTGGTAGATCAGTATCGTCAACATCATCATCATCTACTAGAAATTTTCTCTCTAATCTTCTTATTATCGTTCGAGTCCTTTCACAATCGTTGGCCACTGGAATCGCAAGGGTTAGAATATCCCTCTGAACGGTTTCATCCATACTAAGTATGGTCTTGATTGTCTTGACTTTCACCCTTCTCCAATGAGAGAACTTTAGGACGAAACGTCTCTTTGACCTCTCAAACCTCCATGCAATAACCTGAGCTATTTTTTTAAAGTTGTATGGCGTTTAGACAATGTGTGGCATGTTTAGTGAATTTGTGAAGTGTCAAGCTTTGTTTAGCTGTTGTACTTATATAATGAGCTTTTTTTTGCACCAGGTAGATATATGTTTTTGGCGGTAAAAAACAACAGTAATTTTTTTATGTGTATTTAGTGTATCAATTGTCATGCCATGTAAGACGCAAGCCTATAGTGTGACAGGAAATTATGGCGTTTTGAAAAGATAAATAAATTCAATTACAATGGCGTGGCTTTTAATATAATAAATGTTAGTAATAAAGTTTTCCGTCATTTCAGTTACTGTTTGTAGTTACTGTTTTGTTCAGCTTCATCTGTTAAGGTTATAACACTTCCCATCTTTCCAGGGTTTGGCGTTTTGTTTTTAATCGCGTTTAGATAAAGATGGCACATTGTTTTATACATTGTTTTAATGGCATTTACTTAATTTTTGGAGTCTTTAATAATAATTGGTTAAAGTAATTTCGTTTTAAGTTTTGGCATTTTTGGCGTTTTAATAGCAACAACGTGCTTGGCCAGTACAGTTTTCATACTATTAGGCGTTTGGTGTTTGTAGTTTTTGGCGTTTTATAAACATTTTTTTACAGATATAATGTATTTTATCAGTGGAGAATTAGATAACAAATAACAGAAAATGATCCCCAAAAATAAAAAAAAATAGAAAATGAAAAAAATAAAATAAAAATGTTAATCCAATTTCTCATCCAAATCTTCACTGTCGTCAGCCTCTTCTTCCTGAAGTTTTTGTGCCTTGAACCTTTGAATACCTTAGCTAGATGCCGATTTTCCTACATAACGCCCGTCCTTTAGATGAACCTGATTAGTGGCATCCTGTATTCTGGTGTGATCTATTGTTGTTTGGCGACATGTTGTTGAAGACCAAAGCCTGTGTGGATGCTATTATGATCATGGAGTCCAAAATAGCATTTACACTGGTATCGATCCCTTCATACCATGCATATATTCATCAAGAACCACTACTACAATAGCAGGTATATGCTATGCTCAAATTTGTAGCTAATCTGTAGCAAACACCCGTTTTGCTTGGATTTGCTACGAATTTGATCCGTAGCTACAAGTCCCGTCGCAAATTTATTTGCTACGAACTTTTGCTACGGAGATCATATTTGTTACGGGTTTTGCTACAAAAATGGGCGTCGCTATTTTAGCTACGGATTAGCTACGAAAATCTTTGATACGGGCTTTTCGCTGCGAAAACATTTGCTACGGGCTTTTCGCTACGAAAACATTACGAAAACATTTGCTACGGACTTTTAGCTACGAAAACGTTTACTATGGACTTTTAGCTATGGAATGTTTGCTACGAAAACGTTTGCTACGGACATTTAGCTACAAAGTTTGCTACGAATTGCTTGCTACCAGAATTTGTTACAGATACAAAGTTTGCTATGAATTTGTAGCTACAAAGATTTTGCTATATGTTTGGCTCCGAAGTTTTTGTTACACATTTGACTACGGATGTTTACTAAAGTTTTGCTACAATTTTTGCTAGCTGTTATTTGGCTATGAAATATGTCAAATTTTTTCTATGGAATTAGCTACGAATTTTAAGTATTTTTCACAATTTTCCATTGTTTTTATTATTTTCTATTTGTTGATTACATACATTATTTTCAAATTAAATGTGATACAATAAAGATCGAATTATCCAATAAAAAACAATACAATAAATATTCGAATTATACGTTTCCCAACATAAGTCATATCTAAACTCGATGGAAAATGATGTGGCAATTTTGTTACAATAATTTCTCTCGTCTATTTAAACATTTTCTTCGACTTTTCCGTCACACAATAATCTCTGCCTTATCTCTCATTCCAACTCCGGTTGCACCTGTAACCAAAAATACAAATATGAGTTTATTTCGAATTAATTTATGTACCAATTATACAACACTTTATGAAACGATTAATAGATTTTAAATTTGGCTTATAAGAACTCTCATTTGGCATTTGGTAAATTTATAATTTAACACATCCGAGTACTCCCCTAGTACTTTCCATATTAAAGAATGAATATCATTTTCATGTATTTTGTAGTAAATTTATGTTATTCGACACATATTTAATTTCCAAAAACTAATTTCTTTATAATTTAACACGTCCGAGTACTCCCCTAGTACTCTCCGTCTAGGCCGAGTACTCTCAACTCCCCGATCAAACGACTAGGGAGCGCCTAGCGACTTTTGCAACCATGCATTTGATAACAAATTTACAAGACTAGTTTGTTTTATTATATAATTAAATGATACATGCGATTTTAAAAATAATTTTGTTTAAGCATGCAATTTATAAGACTAGATAGTGGTTTTGGTAAATGGTTAACTAATACATGCGAAATGATAACTAATTCATGCGATTTTATCAGATTAGTGGTTTTGGTAAATGGTTAAAGAATACATGCGATTTGATATAGTTTTTGTCTAATAGCATGCGATTTTGTAGAAATAGAGTATGATGATGACTTTGAATATAAAATAAATACACATTTTAAGTAAATATCAACTCCTTTTTATATTTATACAACTTCTATACACGCATGAGTACAACAAGAGGCTTAAACTGTTTGAGAAAGTCGTGGAGATACCGGTTATTCGTTATATCACATACACGGAGATTGATAAAGTCGAGGAGCATATTTCGGATAACGGACCTGTGTGGACAGCAAATGAGAGTGAAAATGAAAAAGAAGATGGTCGTTCAACGGAGGAGTATACACTACTACCCGTTGACACCACAATATGCTATAGAAGAAGGACTACACGTGCAGTTCAGAATGTAGAAACCGAGGAAGACCCTAACAATAACGAGAACATTGATGATATGATGGATTTCAGTTTTGAACTCCATGAAATGTCTCAGTTGAACCTTGTGATGGGAGTTGGAACACAGACACAGAAAATGATGGACTATTGCAACACTCCTGTTCCACTTTCACCATTAGTAATCTACGATTCAGCCCATCAACGAGATCGAGAGGCTTCAAAATTCAACAAAAAGGTAAGCCCAAAAAATATTAATTTCACTTAATCCATTTATTTTTAACATCTGGATTAATAGTATTTTAACTCGAAAAATATTACAGAACCTGTTGAAAAGAATGAAAGCCAATGTCAAAAAATACATTAAAATGGTTCAAGATGTTCAAGGGATGAATTACTTAGTTTCAGAAGCAAAAACCAAGTGTTTTTGGGATCCGGAGATTATGGCGGCCTGTAAGCAGTGGGAAGAGACACTTAGGAATAATCCTATTTGTGTGTCGCCTGATTCGGTTCAAGAGCCTGAAACTGCACCTTCACCTTCTGATGTTCACTAACAACCTGAAAATGCAGCTTCTGAAGTTTATCATGAAGATACTACAAATAAAGAAAGTAGACAGAATGAAGAAGCTCAACAAGTAATATCCAATGTTTTGGAACAAATGGCATCAGAAGGTAAACATGCGATTTCAAATTAACACATGCGATATTATTTAAAAATTACCATCTCTTATAAACGTGCGAAACCTTAAAAATACACATGCGATTTCATGTATATACTTGACATTTGATTTCGCATGCGATTTCATGTTATAATATGCGATTTTGATTCTGATGTATTTAAATTCAATAATTTGTATCTATAGGGGTACTGCAGCCAGATGATAAAGGATTGACAAATAAAGATGATGAAGGAGTGACAGACACCCTTATTGCAAACATTCAAACTGTCGAAACGGGTGTATACGCTTACAAACCACCTGTCCAAGATAAAAAACACTTTATATTAGAAAAAAAATAAAAAGAACAAAATATTATATCTTTTAACTTACTCTGGCCTGTAGAAAGTGGTGAAAACCAAACTGGTATGGAAGAAACAATAAACTTAGCCGAATCTACACAAAATATTCAAGAAAAAGTTCAAGAAAAAGAGACAGAAGTGGAAGCAGTTTCTTTAGGAGAAACTACACAAAAGGACCCTCAACAAACCAATTCAGGTATTGAAGTTGAGAAGGAACCAGAAGTTCAATGCCCTCAGGTGACGGCTGAGGAATTGCAATCAGTTGAGTCGCTTTTGAGCCTGGGACCCAGCCTAGAAGAAAATAAGGGGAAAACAGCTAAGGGGATAAAAAACTCAAAACCAAAACAAGTTCTACCAAAGGGGTTAAATGAACTCCTTTATAAGACAATAGAAGCCGCCAAAATTCGAAATGAGAAAAGATGTGCAGAACTTGGAGAAGCATTTTGTTCCCCTTTCTACAACAGAGTGGTAAACATGCACGAAGCACTCTTGAATCAAGAATTGAGTGTGATCCGATACACATTTACTACATTTGCAAATATAGAGTAAGTAAAACAATTATATCAACTAACAAACATCTAAATATATACACTCAAAATATTTAATTGTTTAATTTTTGCCTGACAGGGATGTATTTTACCGATCAAAAACAGGGGTTTACACGGTCAAAGGTATCTTTGAAAGCTTCTACAGGGGTCAGTACGTAGCATCAAACGGAATAGATGCATTTGTGGATGTTCTCAACCTTGAATAGAAGAAGAGGGATATAAAATCATCACCATACAGACTCTTCTTGTTTAGCACAATGATGGTATGTTTTTCTAAACATATTGGCATTTGAAATTAAAACTGAAAATGCATATCAATGATTTTGCATACTAATTACAGTTAAATCGCATGTAGAATAGTAGATAGTTTTCCTGTTAAAACAAAAACAACATGTTGGGATTGAACCCTATCAGAGGAACAGATAATGTAAAGCCAAAACTGGATCAGCTCAGTGAATTCAGAATAAGCAGATGCTGATATACATATCTCTCCCCTTGAAAGTGATTACAACAACTGATGACCTCCTATCTGCTGATCTTACTAACTGCTGACAAATAACTGCTGCTCAATTAAAGATCTGATGAAGACTCAAGTCCTGCTGATTCAATCTACTGCCTTGAGTCAAGCACTGCTGATCCGGATAAGTGCTGTTGGGTTCACAGCAGTAGAAGGTTGCAGCAGTAGTTCTAAAGTCTGTTTGTAATAGAATGTATTAGCAGTAGTTCAAGAAAAGCAGTGTCTGTATAGATCAGAGGTTAGAGTTTGTTAGGAGGTTAGATGTCACTTTCATGGTGATGTCAGCTAAAGATGCTCAGTAGTTTGCAAGTGCTTATAAATAGTACAGTACTTTGTACTGTTCTATTAGCTCTTCACATCATTCATCTTCTTTGCATGAACAAACTGCTGAGCTCTGGCTGAGGGGGAGTTTGCATTCATTCATCATCATTGTAATCGTAATTGAAATAAATTCAATCATTCGGTTCTTTGTGTAAAGATGTTTGATTAAAAGTATTACTCTCATTTGATTGTATACAAAGTTTGTGTTCATCTTAATTTCCGCTGCACACTCGTTCATCTCCATCTTATTTTACAAACAAAAATACAATCAAAAGGAAACTCAGATCCAACACAACATTTCGCATACTATTTATATTTCGCATACAGTATACATAAAATTCGCATGTGAAAATTTTCACACATTATTTTGCATGTACTAATTTCGCATGTATAGAAACCTTGTAATACATTACTTAACATTGATTCTAATTACATAACATACAGCCGGATATCATGTACAAGGAGGATACTTACACAGACAACCAACGTCTAAACGTATTTGCCTCAAATTTAGAAGACATAATCCTAAAATATGAGGTAAAAAAAACTTGATTCGGTTAACTTGGTGTTTATTCCGGTACTTCAAGGTGACCACTTCTATGTCTTGTGCTTCCACTTGAAAACCGGAAAAATTGAGCTGATTGACAATTCAGCAGCTGAACAAGAGTTTTCGGATAGATACAAGGGGCTTCCAGACACACTGGTAATACAAAAACTTCTTCATATACATGTTATATTTATGTAAAAGCTACTGACACAATGTTGATATGTTACATAGAAGGGTATTGGTTTTATACCTACAAAAGGCCTTAAAACCAACACCAGCTATAAAAGCACTTGAAACATCAGTGATACAAAGAAAAGTGATGGAATGGAGGACGGAGAATAACGGTGTAGACTGTGGAGTGTTTGCGATGCGTCATATGGAAACATATAAAGGAGAGAAAACACCAAGGGTGACAGGGTTTGTGAAAGAAAATTGTAACAACTCTCACAAAAAATAATAATTAGGATAATAATTATCCCATAAGAAAGCCCTAATTGAGACACCCAAGTGATTCTGCACAAACCCTAAAATTTTCAGAACAATCGGAATCAGGATCAGGGCCCCTAAAACTCAAGGAGAGTAAACCCTAGTTGGACGATTATCTAAATAAAACGTTGTTTAGTCCTGATTGGTCGATTTCGTTGATTCAGCACAGCTAGTCCCAACCGTGGCCGACCTATGATAAATAGGTGTCCCTTACGGACCGTAAGGGATATGGCTTACGGCCCGTAAGCCTGTCCCAAAAATAAGTATAAATAACAGACATTGGCAGCCGGTTTATGTTGCTCAAACGACGTTCAAAGTCGAATTACACACTGAGTTATACTCTGTATACTCTTAAAACACACACGGGTCACGAAGTGCTGCCGCAATCAGGGTAATAACTCGATCGCTATTACGATTCAACGTCCGATCGATTATAACTATCCAACGATTGTCTGAGTGCTGCTCAAATTGAGCTTATGCTTTGATTATTCGTCGTGATTTCGACTTGAATATTTGAGTGCTGTTCGAATTCGGACTATGCTCTGTTATTCGTTGTGAATCCGATTGAATTATCAAGTATTGCACTTGTTAATCATTGTGAGGGTTTGATCTCGTGAATTGATGTAATTGCTGTATTAAGTTACTAACCCGTTGTGTGTGCATTATTAGTTAAATTAGGTTAATCAAGGCTAATCAGTAGGCTTATACACTGCTCGTTAAATCTGCAATGTGAGTCATTCTCTTTTTATCAACTATTTTTACAATTCTCCAAAGTATTTTCAAGAGTTATAATTACAGGGACTAAGTCGTGGATATCTTGAATTATTGGTTAGTGGGGTATTGTGCACATTACTAATTTTCTCCCAGTTAGGTTCATTGGCCTACTTGGGATAATCACTGTTAGGTTCATTGACCTACAAGGATAATCATCAGTATTTAGGTTCATTGATCTAATAGTGGTATGACCATCGTCACCATTGTGACTTGTCACCATTGTGGCAGTGCCAGATAAAAATAAGATATGAACCATCGTAATCGCTCTTATGCTGTAATTTATAACTAAGGGTCATTTCATATAACCTGAATGAACTCACTCAGTATTTCCTGCTGACAAAACCTTTTTCAAACATGTTTCAGGTGAACTGTTGTGAGCTAAGAAAAGTGTCATGAAGCACTACCAGCTTAGAGAAGTGGCTCAATTTAAATAAATAAAGAAACATGTTTTGAAAAATAAAGATTTCCATTGAAATCACAATATTGTAAATTACTGGGTTTTATCCCTAAATTATGTAACGTGCAGTTTTAAATATTAAAAGATCCTGTTTTAAAAAGATTTCCGCTATCGCCTAAATTAAACACCACGGGATTTCTGTCCCGCGGCTCCGGGAACGGGTCAAACCGGGCCGGGGGCCGTGACAGAAAAAGGTGGTATCAGAGCCACTGATCAAGCCACTGATTTAAACCAATTAAGTATTTATAAAATACTTAATTTTATTAATTACTATTTTGTGATTATGTGTTTTAGTATCCGACTAATTGTGTCCAGCTTGGACAGATCTTTATATGCTAGCCAATGTAGCAATTAATGCAAATTTTTAGATAATTGGACATAGTATCTTTATTATCTACAGTCGAGAAACCTTATTCAGTAAATATATAGATTTATAAATAAAAGCTAGGATGTTTTAAATTTCAGTTGTTTTGGTAATTAAACAGTATGAAATAGTATTTCAAAGTTTTCTATCAAATTTGTTATAAATTCTAACTTAGTAATTGTGTGTATTTTGCTAAACAGCATGAGTGACTTGTCTGACGCCCTTCAGAATTTAAATCTCTATCCAGTAAGAATAGAGGTTTCTAGAGATTTCAATAGATATATACCAGACATAGAGGAACCTATAGAATTCAACGCTTTACCTCTCGAGAAACCCAAGCCTAAGAAAATGGAAATTGAGGAAAGTTCTAGGCAAATTGAAAGATTACCATCTCAGGAGGAGTTAGATTTTATATTGACAAGCTATAGTACTATTAAGCCTGTTAATGAAAATGATTTTACTCACTCTCTGAAACACAACTACCAATTAACTTAGAACCAGCTATTCCAAACCCTTCAATCCACTCGCGACCTTTCGAAATAGACGACTGGTTGACTAATGAAATACAGTTACAAAACAATCCCTATAAGTTTTTTTTTTCCTCAGTTCAATCTAGAACCTTTACCAAATCCACCAGTAAATAACGAGAATACGACTGACCTTCGCTTGGTGAAGAACTAATGAATGTTGGGAATAGGATCCAAGAGATTGGGAAACAGATCTCCTGGAAATACGATAAGAGGGAACACCGTTACTAGAATATCGTTGACAAAAGGATAGGGGATTTATGAAACTATGATTGTGTAATAGTAATAATAAAAACCAGTATGTGTAAAATAAATAATAAAACGGTTGTATATAGAAGCATGATATAATAAAATTTTAGAAAATTTACAAATTTGGGTTTGTTTACGTGATTATGTGCAATTAAGTATAACATTGGATTATTTCTTGTATACTAATTATTCATCTATAAATTAGTTATCCGATGAAAAACGCTAATAATGAACCAGTTAACGAGGTTAATCAACCTGAGCAACAATCAGGGGATCAATATATGACTAGGCAAGATATAGAAAATATCGTTGCTCAAGGGATAGCCAATACTATTCCAACAATAATTGCTCAAGGGATAGCCAACGCTATTCCAGCAATCGTTGCTGCTGTTAAAAATCCAATAGAACTATAACAAATCGTTCCTAGCAAACGTATTTCTGAAGATAACTTCAGTAATAGCGTAAACGGAGGCAATGATCATGTTAATCATGATGATGAACCGCGACAAGCTCCGCTCCCTAAGAAAATGAAAGTTGCGACGCCTGGTTGCACTTACAAAGAATTTCTTGCTTGTAAACCCACTGAGTTTGCAGGCAATGAAGGAGCGACTGCGGCACTGCGTTGGTTAGAGAAAACCGAGGCAGTAATTGCCATAAGTAAATGTGCTCAGGATGATCAGGTCATGTACGCATTAAACCTTTTCAAAGAAGGGGCGCTAGAATGGTGGAATACGGTGTTACAAGCAAAAGGAAGAAGGATGGCGTATGCTATGAACTGGGAAGAATTTAAGAGCTTGGTAGAAAGAAAATTATGTCCTGAATATGAAAAGGAACAAATGACAAATAAGTTTTTAACCCACCGAATGATGGATGTAGATTGTCGAAAGTATACTTCAACATTCTTCGAGTATGCTCGAGTAGTACCAACCCTGGCTTCGCCAGAGCCAGTACTTATTTCCCGTTATATTTGGGGGTTGATTTCCGAAATCCGTAATATCGTCAAAGCTGCGAAACCTCGCACGATTGATGATGCGGTGGATTTAGCCAATACTCTGACTAACGAACTAGTACGGACAAGAGAAGAAAATAGAAGGAAGGAAGTAGCCCAAAAGATTACCCAAGGATTTCGTCCGGGTAACCATAACAACTTTAAGAAAGGAGGGAACGGGCAATCTTCCACTAGCCCATTTTGCGATTTTTGCAAAAGAAAGCATTTTGGAAGATGCAAAGGATATTGCAATTTTTGCAAAATTTCAGGGCATCAAGAAGAAGACTGCAGGAGGAAGAAATTTTCAGTTTGCTACAACTGTGGAGAACCAGGACATCTTAGGCCAGATTGTCCAAAACTGAACAAACTATATAACAATAAAGCTAAACCTGCAGAAGAAGCAAAAAGGAATGTAAGAGCCTTCCAACTGACGGCTCAGGAAGCCGAACTCATTCCAGATGTGATAGCCGGTACGTTCTTAGTCTACAACGTTTACACAAAATTATTATTTGACTCTGGTATTAACCAAAGTTTTGTAAATACTTCATTCCGTCAAGCTCTTAACTTACCATTAACCAAAATTAGGCAAATCTTTATAGTCAAAATGGCAACCGGAAATTTTGTTGGCATAGGTAAAGTTTTGCAAAAAGAAAATATAGAACTCCTAGGTTATAAATTCTTTGCAAAACCTATTACCTATGATATTAGCTAAATTTGATATTATGTTAGGAATGGATTAGTTAGTAGCCAACCATGTTCGAATTCTCTGTGATAAGAATTTCATAGAAATACAGACACTCGTCGGAGAAGCAAGTATGATTACAGGAAAGAAACCACATAAGGTCACGAAGTTCATATCAATAATGAAGGTTGCTAGTTATGAACAAAAGCAAGAAATCGTATATATGATTTCAGTAATCATTAGTACTAAGAATAAAGAACTTAAGGAAATTCCTGTAGTTCAGAATACCCAGATATATTCCTAGAAAAGTTACCGGGATTACCACTAGATAAGGAGATAGAATTTAGGATTCATTTAATTCCAGAACCTATACCGATAGCCAAGGCACCTTATCGGTTAACTCTCACAAGAATATTAGAACTGAAAAATCAATTAGATGAATTACTAAGAAAAGGTTTCATACAACATAGTTCCTTCCCTTAGGGAGTACCAGTATTGCTTGTTAAAGAAAAAGGATGATTCAATAAGAATGTATATTAATTATAGAAAATGGAATTAAGAATCGATACCATTACCTAGGATTGATGATCTTTTCGAGCAACCTCAAGGAGCCAAATATTTTTCTAAGATGTACTTACGTTCAAGTACAAGAAAAGGACATACCTAAGACTGCTTCCAGAACTAGGTATGGTCATTACAAGTTTTTAGTTAGGCTCTACGGATTAACGAATGCACTTGCAACATTCGTAAAATAAATAGGATCTGAAAACCAGACTTGGATAAATCGGTAATCGTTCTTATCAACGATATACTTATTTGCTCCAAAAGTCAGGAGAAACATTGCAAGCACCTACATGCACTCTTAACTTTGTTAAGAAAAAAAAAAGTTACATGCCAAATTCTCGAAGTATGAATTTTGGTTGCAAGAAGTGCAATTCTTAGGACACATGACAAACCATAAAGGTATTCACATAGATCCTGATAAGATCGCAGCAATTACCAAATGGTAGATTCCGCAATCCTCGATGGAAATTAGGAGTTGTGTAAAGATACTATAGACGGTTTATTAAGGATTTTCCCAGATAGCTATATCAATTAACTAAGCTAACCTGTAAAAACATTTAAGTTTGAATAAGGACCTAAACAAGAAGGAGAAGCCTTTAGAATCTTAAAAGCATAAATTAAAGGTCTCAATCCTAGCTGTACTAGAAAGAACAGAAGATTTAAAGTATATGGTGATACTTCAAAGCTAGGATTTGGATGTATGTTAATACAACACCAAAAGGTAATTGTGTATGCATCAAGGCAATTGAAAAAGCACAAAGACAACTATACCACTCATGATTTAGAATTAGGAGCCATAAGTTGCGCCCTTAACAATCAAAGACATTATCTGTATAGAAGTAAGTTTACTATCTATACGGGTCATAAGAATTTAAGTTATATATTTGAGCAAAAAGAATTAAACATGAGACAAAGAAGATGAATAAAAATCCTAAGTGACTACGACTGTGATATTCAGTATCACTAAAGAAAGGTTGAAAACGGCTAAAGATCGTCAGAAGAATTATACAGATAATAGACGAAAGCCGATGGAGTTTAAGTTGGAGACAAAATGCTATGGAAAGTATCTCCTTGGAAAGGAGTTATTAGATATGATAAGAAAGGAAAGCTAAAGTCCAAGGTACGTAGGACTATTTTCAATGATCAAACGTATAGGACCAGTTGCTTATCGTTTACAACTACCAGAAGCGTTAGCTGGAATACATGCTGTATTTCATGTATCCCATCTCAAGAAATGTTTATAAGACGAATCCCTGGTAGTACCTCTTCAAGATGTAGAGGTAAATAAAAAGCTGAAATTATAGAAAAATCACTGCAAATAGAAGACAAGGAAGAGCAAATTTCTCAAAACACAAACCATTATTAGTAACCCTAATACACTCGGGAACTGGAATCAGAAAAGAAGCAAAAGTATCCTTATTTGTTCCAGTAATTCTCGAGGACGAGATTTTTCTTAAGGTGGGGAGGATGTAACAACTCTCACAAAAATTAATAATTAGGATAATAATTATCCCATAAGAAAGCCCTAATTGAGACACCCAAGTGATTCTGCACAAACCCTAAAATTTTCAGAACAATCGGAATCAGGATCAGGGCCCCTAAAACTCAAGGGGAGTAAACCCTAGTTGGACGATTATCTAAATAAAACGTTGTTTAGTCCTGATTGGTCGATTTTGTTGATTCAGCACAGCTAGTCCCAACCTTGGCCGACCTATGATAAATAGGTGTCCCTTACGGACCGTAAGGGATATGGCTTACGGTTCGTAAGCCTGTCCCAAAAATTAGTATAAATAACAGACATTGGCAGCCGATTTATGCTGCTCAAACGACGTTCAAAGTCGAATTACACACTGAGTTATACTCTGTATACTCTTAAAACACACACGGGTCACGAAGTGCTGCCGCAATCAGGGTGATAACTCGATCGCTATTACGATTCAACGTCCGATCGATTATAACTATCCAACGATTGTCTGAGTGCTGCTCAAATTGAGCTTATGCTTTGATTATTCGTCGTGATTTCGACTTGAATATTTGAGTGCTGTTCGAATTCGGACTATGCTCTGTTATTCGTTGTGAATCCGATTGAATTATCAAGTATTGCACTTGTTAATCATTGTGAGGGTTTGATCTCGTGAATTGATGTAATTGCTGTATTAAGTTACTAACCCGTTGTGTGTGCATTATTAGTTAAATTAGGTTAATCAAGGCTAATCAGTAGGCTTATACACTGCTCGTTAAATCTGCAATGTGAGTCATTCTCTTTTTATCAACTATTTTTACAATTCTCCAAAGTATTTTCAAGAGTTATAATTACAGGGACTAAGTCGTGGATATCTTGAATTATTGGTTAGTGGGGTATTGTGCACATTACTAATTTTCTCCCAGTTAGGTTCATTGGCCTACTTGGGATAATCACTGTTAGGTTCATTGACCTACAAGGATAATCATCACTATTTAGGTTCATTGATCTAATAGTGGTATGACCATCGTCACCATTGTGACTTGTCACCATTGTGGCAGTGCCAGATAAAAATAAGATATGAACCATCATAATCGCTCTTATGCTGTAATTTATAACTAAGGGTCATTTCATAAAACCTGAATGAACTCACTCAGTATTTCCCGCTGACAAAACCTTTTTCAAACATGTTTCAGGTGAACTGTTGTGAGCTAAGAAAAGTGTCATGAAGCACTACCAGCTTAGAGAAGTGGCTCAATGTAAATAAATAAAGAAACATGTTTTGAAAAATAAAGATTTCCATTGAAATCACAATATTGTAAATTACTGGGTTTTATCCCTAAATTATGTAACGTGCAGTTTTAAATATTAAAAGATCCTCTTTTAAAAAGACTTCCGCTATCGCCTAAATTAAACACCACGGGATTTCTGTCCCGCGGCTCCGGGAACGGGTCAAACCGGGCCGGGGGCCGTGACAAAAATGAAGTAAACAACAGACAGAATTCACAACTTCATCTCCTGAGGCACAGATATCTAAGTAAAATCATTCTATCTGAACACAATGTGGAGCGTCAAAAAATAATTAAACAGACAAATGCTTTCGATAAAAGGTCGGACAAAGAAAAGTATATCAAAGATTTGGAAAAAATAATCCCAGATAGGTTGAGAGCATTTATTGGAAAGGACTAATAGACTTGTTTGATGTTGAATTTCTGTTGCATATTTAGACTTGTTAGATTACATTAATGTTTTTAATTTTGCATGTTTTATGTATAAAATCGCATGTTTGACATTGAATTGCTTAAAATATGCAAAATGGGGAATATAAATATGCCAAATCAACTCCCATGACATAACACAACATGCGAATTATATGGAACATAAAACACTTGCATGTTTTATTAAATAAAGCACTAAAATAAACAAGTTCATTCAAAAGATGAAAGAAACTTCATTTTCATCTCCATCGAGCATCTTAAGATAGTTATTGCATCCGCCAACTCTTTCAACTGCTTCTCATCCCTCTCACCCAGATTAACAATGAACATAACAACAATTTCTTGAAGACTACTCACTTGCATCTGAGATAGCAAGTTCACAATTTCTTGTCTTCTCTTCATGTTTTCTGTTACACGAGAAATGTTGGTTTCCAGCATCTCTTGACATGATCGATCCTCTTGAATTTGTTCCTGAATCCTTTTTTTTCTCAAAGATTGTTTGATACTTGATTCAGAAGAGGATGTTGGGAGGTCTGCCATTTTTTAATTAGATAAGATATAAGTGGTTTGAAATGGTGATAAAAAGATAAACTTTATAGTAAAAGAAAAACACTCTGTAAAATTATTGATATGAATTATTGATATCAATAATTGAACTGAATTATTTGATTTGAATTATTGAACTGAATTATAAAACACACTGTGCGAAATTATATATACTTACTTTTAAAGCTTGCGAAATATTGAGCTCAATATGTTAAATACTTTTTAGTCTACGAAATGACCAACTTAAACATGCGAAATTACATATTAAAACTTTATTGTGTGCTAAATGTCCAACTTATACATGCGAAATTATTCATATGATCCAATCTGGATATGTTAAAAATAACACATGCGATGTTTAAAAAACAACACATGCGATATGTTAAACTCACCAAATAAACCCAGAACATCTTATCTTCAACCTCGTTACAATCTAATAACATGAAAACACCTTCAAATCAAATAAAACTCATACATCAACCGTAAACCTACGATGAAAAACCCAAAATAAACATCATAAATGATGAATCCAGCATTTTCAGTATAGGAATCAATCAAAAAACCTACAAATCGAATTGAAACGAACAATAATTAGATAGACGGTTTTGAAACGAACTCGTAATCTGCTTCCTTGTTGACGGAATTCCCTAATTAGCCCTCATATGATTGAACAGAATGTCTGATATACCCTTATCTAATTAAATTGAATCAGGACACGTGTATGGCTGTGGGGATCGTGTACGTAATCGATTAGAGGATTTGTACCCTACACTTCCTCTCTCTCTCTCTCTATATATATATATATATATAAACATTGATTATTATTAATATATAATATACTTTATATAATTATTATGTATCCACTAAACTCAATTAAACTACGTCTAATCTTATAAGTTTAAGCCCAATATATAACCCAATTTTATTAACCCAAGCTCGACCCAGCCCAAAAAAAATTTAAAAACTAGTAAAATAACCCATTACACCCAATTTCCCCCCCCCCCCAAAAAAAAAAAAAAAAAAAAAAAAAACCCACCGAGCAACGCACGACCTACTGTCCAGATTGACAACATCTTTTTTTCGTTAGAAATCCCGAATTCCGGCCATCACCGATCTGTTTTTCAACGGAATTCTCCTGTTAAACGAGTAAGGTATGTTTTATAATGGTTTTTTAATTGTTTTATTGTCTTATTGAATGTTTAGGAGAAATAGAGATATATGGAAGTAGATAAGGGTTGATCTTTGTATGTTTGTTGATGTTTTTTTTTATTATTGATTATGTTGTTTTATTTGAATCTTTGTTTATTTATGTTATCAGAATCAAGTAAAACTAGGGTTTGATTGTTTAGGAAGGTCTCTCTAGATGACGTTTTGGATAGATTTCAAAAAAAATGATAACATGTAGGGCACCCATTTAAATTTGTTTGTAACGACGTTTGTCTTGCTTTTGATGATTATATGAATTTTAGTTTGAATTTGTTTTGTTTTACACGACCCCACCCGCTATGAATCGAAATTTTTTTATATAATAGGGGCCTAACATCATAAAAATTTTTCTAGCACCTCTTAAAAAAATTCATTAGTCCGTCACCGCTGTATACCCATGTTATTAATATTTAATAGATACAATTAAAGCTGATACATGGTAACAATAAAAGGTGCCGATATAACACATCATTTAAAAAGGGAGTTGACGAAGACTTGTGCAATATCTAGTGGGTCAAAACGGATTGTTGAACAAGAAAAGTCAAGTTGCCAGAATTTTATTTTTATTAAATTTACGTTTTAAGGTATGCAAATGGTTTTTCTTCTAATTATTTACATATTAATGTAACAAATTTATGATTGTGAAAATGTCTTTTGCCCAACCGGAATATCAGTTTCTTTAACATGCTTGACTGCCTTCTAGTTACATAGATGTTTATTATTGTAAAAAGAGTAAACTGCCATTTTGGTCCCTGTGGTTTGGCCAGTTTTGCCACTTTAGTCCAAATCTCAAACTTATTACATCTGGGTCCCTGTGGTTTGCATTTTGTTGCCATTTTAGTCCAAAATTCAAAAACCTCATTTTTTTGACTGTTACAACCTCCTATTTTGTCCTTCAGTGCAGGGGCATTTTGATCATTTTTTAAATTTCATTTGTTTTAGTTTTTTTTTTTAATATATATTGAGGATGATGATGTTGGGGATGATGATGATCATAATCAGTTCTCTCTCTCTTCTCTCTCTCTCTCTATAGCACCACAACCGCCACCTCCTCCCTCTCTCTTTCTTCTCTCTCTCTATAGCACCACCACCACCGCCACCTCCACCCCCTTCCCACCACCACCACCGTGAACTCCACCACCGCCACTACTGAAACCCTAAAGCGCCACCACCGCTGTCACCATCAAAGCCGATACTGAAACCCTAAACCGCCGGAAGTTTAGCAGATCTGGAACATTCTATGTTCGATCTACGATGGTGTAGCAAAAGTATTGTTGAAAACCAGGTAAATAATTTGCTTTTACAATGTGGTCAGAGACGGTGGTGGTGGAGGGTTTACGATGACGGTGGTGGAGGTGAGACGGTGGTGGAGGGGAGACGGTGGTGGAGGGTGTACGGTGGTGGAGGGGAGACGGATGATGATCTGTGATTTTGTGATGGATGATGATCTGTGATTTTGTTAGTTTTAAGGGATCGAGATGATGGATGATGATATGTTAGTTCCTTTTATTCACATCGAGATGATCTGTGATTTTGTTAGTTTTTGTGATGGATGATGATCTCTGATTTTGTTAGTTCCTTTTATTCACCACGAGGCTGTGATGATTTCACCTAATCCGAGTCAAAATTGAAGATGATGTTCTTGATTTTCTGGGTTTTGATGATGATGTTTGATGATGTTCTTGAAGATATAGATCTGAGCCTCGTTTCTTTTTACAAATCGGTTTTTGATTTTCTTGAAGATGATGTTCTTGATTTTCTGGATTTTCTGGGTTTTGATGATGATGTTCTTGAAGATACAGATCTGAGCCTCGTTTCTTTTTACAAATCGGTTTTTGTTTTGATTTGTTGTTGTCTGTATTTTGATTTTTGTGATGGTTTCTGGTTTTGTTCTGGGTTCTTGATTTTCTTGAAGATGATGTTCTTGATTTTCTGGATTTTCTGGGTTTTGATGATGAAGTTTGATGATGTTCTTGAAGATGAATTTATTAATTATTGAAATGTTATAATAAATTAAGATGGACCAAAATGCCCCTGCACTAAAGGACAAAATAGGATGTTGTAACAGTAAAAAAATGGGTTTTTGAATTTTGGACTAAAATGGCAACAAAATGCAAACCACAGGGACCTAGATGTAATAAGTTTGAGATTTGGACTAAAGTGGCAAAACTGGCCAAACCACAAGGACCAAAATGACAGTTTACTCTTGTAAAAACAATAATTATGTAAGATTATACTTATAAGAAAGATTAATACAATAACAAACTAACACTAGTTGGTTTTAAATAGGTTGTGCCATGCATCCCGTCCACTTGAAGCCGTTGGATATGCTCTAACAAATTGTTTCTTATATTCATATATAACCAATGTCCACACTCTTTTGCTTTGGTGTATTTCTTGCTTCTTAGTTTCATTGCAACTTAGTTCTTATCTATGCAGTTAATATCGATCCCCTAGTAAAATATTATTAGAATATCGATACCGTTATTATCGGCGATATTGACCGATATATCTCTGAATTATTAGTGTTAAATTGTTATATATATAAATTCTGCACTATATTAAAATTACCGATATCCCGCCGATATCTCACCGAGATAACCTATATTTCAAATACCGGTCTTTGGCCGATATCTGATATTTTACCGCATTAACTGCATAGGTTCTTACTTTAGTTTAACTCAATCTTTAATTGATATTTACCTATTTAATCAAAAAGTTTTTTTAATAGAAATTCACACACTATTTAAATCTACTATTAAACTACATCTTTTTGTCCACCGCTTGAAAAGAAAAAAGTTTTACTCAATACCTTGATACCGCTATGCCAAAGGTCATTGGGTAAATTAAAAATAATTGACACAAATCACATGCTACTCATGGATATAATACCCTATTTACTCTAGGTGCATGACTTGACAACATAAATCAATAAGACACAATTACATACAAAGAGAACATGGTCTTGTGATCCGGTGATAAATGGCATGGCAACATGGTTATGTACCCTAACTTGAAAAGCTGAAAACATTAAAGGTTTTATGGAACGCACCTTGATTGTTCTTATTTATACTATCGGGCTTCATCAATCTTCAACTTGGAAAATACTTGGCTTTCACTTGGATAAGTTGAGACCGAGTTATCGTTCACATCATAAACATCATCGTCACTTTTAGAAGGCAAATGATTAGTTATTAGCGTCGACCACTCCAACGATGTATTCATTATGCTATCTTCATTTGGCTCTTTATTCTCCACCATTTGTTGAAGCTTCAACGCATATATTAAGTCCCATAACACATCAAGCATACTTGGCCTCTCATCTCCTGTGTTCTTCAAACATTTCTCAACCGTTTCCAAATATTTTTTTAGTGAAATCGGGTTTACCTTGTCTACAAGATACGGATCAATTATCTTCTCCACCATCCCATTCTCTATCTGTTTGATCGCCCACTCAGCCAAATTTACTTCCTTTTGAGGAAGCTTGTTATCAAGTGCAGGCCTCGCGCATAGCACTTCAAGTAAAACAACTCCAAAAGAGTAAACATCTGATTTTTGAGTAAGTTTCAAGCAACTTATGTATTCAGGATCCAAATACCCGATGCTCCCTTTAATATTCATCTCGCTTTCCTCCAAGTTATCGAATTGAGATATCCCGAAATCAGCCACTTTCGCTATATTGTTTTCGTTAAGCAAGATGTTTGTTGACTTAACATCACGATGAATTATCACCGCATCAGAACCCGTGTGGAGGTAATGTAATCCTTGACTCGCACTAATGCAGATCTCAAGTCTCTTACTCCACGAGAGCTTCTCGCCGTCTTTATTTGTGTTGTATAAATGTTCTTGAAGAGTGCCCTTTTCCATGTATTCATACACCAGTATCATCTCGGATTTCTCATCACAATACCCAATTAAACTAACTAGATGTTGGTGTCGTATTTTTGACAAGACCATAATTTCTGTCATGAACTATGGCCGACCCTGCCCGTGTCCTTTCTCGGCTCGCTTCACCGCAACTGTCTTTCCACTTGGAAGAGTTCCTTTATACACCTTCCCGAATCCTCCTTTTCCAATCACCAACTTCTCATCGAAATTGTTTGTCGCTTGCAATATGTCGGCAAACTGGAACTGAAGGTTGAGATTCAAGTTAGGATGTTGTGACGGGTCGTTAATGGTAAAGTCGAAATTTATGCTTGTGTATGAACTCTGACCGTGCGATGGTACCGTGTTAGATTCCCTATTTGTCCCTACCACCAGCTTAGCTTTCCAGTACTTAAACCCGATAAAAAAACCTAGCAACAAAACAAACATCACACCTCCAACAGCACATCCAACCGCGATGTACGCTTTCTTGCTGCTATTCCCATCGTTCAAAGGATCAACTACACCCGAATTCTTCAACAACTCCATGATCTCGAGCCCATTCAATAACACGGGTTGACTGTTACCGGGAATTGCTCCGATACTAACATTCACAAATCCAGACTCAACGGAATCCACCACAAGCCTTTATTTGTGTTGTATAAATGTTCTTGCGGCGCGCGTACCTTATCACCCGGATTAATCACCTCCTTATAATTTCTGTAAATGAAGAAATTGAAGGCATCATCAGAACTCATGAAGGCTTGGCTTACAATGTCACAGAAATGGGCCCGAACAAGGTACATGGCGTTCTTATTAACTCTAAAATTCCATGTTATATTGACCGACGAATTCGGTTTCAATTGTTGGGCTGTGTTGTAAACAGCATCAGGAGCATCATATCTGGTAGCCCAACCTTGGCCATAATTGATTGTGCCTGAGGGTGGTGTGTTCTCCACTGCGTCAATATTATTGATGAAGGGATCATCTGATATCCAGTTTCTTCTTAAAGTATCATGGTTTACATCAATGCTCTGACCACCAACGTTAATCCTATAAACTGGGATGAAAGCATAAGATGAAGATATGTTATCCATATCACCAGTTTTCCCCAAGGGTGATATATGAGGTGTAGGGACGCCATGCTTGAACAATTGAGGTGGTGTTGTGAAAGCTTCAATCGCATTAACAAAAGCAGGGGATGAACCACTGGAGGGTGTGAATTGAATTCTAAACTTTCGTTCTAATCCAATTGGGATTATGAACTCTTTGATCACAGTCGAGTTTCCGACATTAAAATCAGATAACAAAGTGTACCCAGAAACTGAAACATCGAATTTGGAAGTAGATAATTCAATTCCATTATAAACAAAGGGTGAAAAATGAAGGTTTACCATCACAAAAGTGTTGTTTCCATCCGCTTCGAGTTCATACCATGACTTCTTAGTGAAAACTCTTGCTGTTCGGTAGATTTCTGACGTCGGATTGTTGTTTACGGCCTTGTGGCCACCGGAAAGTGAGAAGGTGGTGGGGTTTTCATCTCCGGTGAATGTTTTTCGGGTGAAATCGGTATCAGAGTTAGATCCACAGTTAACGAAGTAGTGGTCTGGCACATATTGTGATTGTGAGGAAACAAGTGAAAGAGCAGAGAGAAGGATGATGAGAAGAGTGGACTCCATTGAAGCATGTGAAGAATATCCGGTTCTATTCGACTGAAATAGATATTGATTTGATTCCTTGTACAAGGAGGAAGAAGACAGCATTTCAAAAGGAAGTTGACGAAGACGAGTATCCAGAGGCTCTAAACGGAGTGTTTAAAAATAACAAAAAGCTTAGTTGCTAAAATTTTGTTTTTATTAGTTTTACCTTTTTAGGCTACCATGATTTTCAGGATTTTTCTCATACTCTTTGACTCTTTGGTATACATGTATTTGTTTATTTATTAGTTTGAAAACTGAGTTTGTATGTATTCGAAATAGCAGTATTGTGACGAACTGAGCTGGTACTGACTGAACAACATCGGTAACGGTATCGGTATAAGCGAAACCGGTATCAGGTATTCGTTTTTATAGTTTTCTATCGATGTAAAACACAACTTTTTTTGAGTTACATCATATAACTTTTGTGTAATAAAACCATTGTAGATAAACTTTTTTTAAGTCAAACCCGAGCCTTTCAGATTTTAACATCCCTACACATGGGTTTAACCCGCTAATTAAATAATACTAAAATGCATGAGTTAAGATAATCTTCATCATTACTAATATAAACATGGGAAAATTACTAGATTAGAAAAGCTTATCTTCAAAATTAACGGAACAGACATGCACATTTAACTTTGTCAAAATAGACAAACACAGAAATGTCAATCGGATGACGGCAAACAAGATCCGTAGGCTATAAGAGGGCTAGGTTTAGCTTACATAAAAACTAATCGTGAAGTACAAAAGTCTCCATAAAAAAAACAAATAAAAATGGCACGTGTAAATCTCAAGTTAAGTAGTTGACGGAGGAAAAAAAACGTAAGCTAAATAGCCGGCAGATGAAGGCTAAAACCAGGAAGCTAAATCTTATTCATTGGCTATTTAATTAACCTACGTTTATTTTATAAACGCACTATGTGGTTAGTCAAGTTTGTTTTTTCTAAAAAACTATAAAAAATTTTCCTTACGTCATGATGAAATAAGCAATATCCTTATAAATTATAACTACTAGAATTCTCTTACACGTTGTGGCCAGTACTTAAGACGGTATGAGTTTAGTTTATACGGTACAATACACGTTACAACACTTAGTATAGCAATCGAAAGAGAAAGTCCAAAAAATTAGTTGTGATATGCCCAAACAAATATTGACACATGTTTTATATCGATCGAAAACCAAACAAAGCGAATTCTAGTAACCATTCCGATGGTACCAATAATGGTTCTAATGTTGTTCGGTTGGAATTAGTTGATTTGTGCCGTCAGTGGTACAATACCGACACTCGGTATAAGTGTACGATACAAAAAATATTGTTTGGCCGAAATAGACTAAATTGTATATCTTAAACCATAAAAAGTAGTACTTGTACTGCCATCAAAGTTGTGTTGTGTGGATGATGTTAGTTTAATTGATTCGTCACGGAAAAGAAAAAAAAAAAACAATTATATTTGATATGTATGATTTTGAACAAATTTTTTATTGGAACGTACATCAAATAAGCATGTTGCAAATATATATTCGAAGTTTTATACCACATTACATTAACAAAAAAAATAACTAAATGCAAGGAGATTTAATAACATGTACATTTATGCTTAGATTACTCATACATTACCACTCATAATTCAGTTTTGATAAATATTTGAGAAAAATGTCTCGATAGTCCATGTGGTATGCTCAAATTTCACCTATAGTCCCTAAACTTCTAAAATTACAGGAATAGTCCTCAACTTTTGCACATTCGTTCTCGGACAGTCCTTGAAGCGGATGAAGGTTAGTTTTTGATGTTAAGTAGGTGTGAAATGATAAAATTTCCCTTACTAATAAAAAAATTAAGTGAGACCCACCTCTTAGCCACCTACCCACCCAACCCCACCTCCTCTTCCCTCTTCTTTTCTTCTTTTGTTTGCTCCACAAACCCAACACCACCTTCAACCTCCCAACCACCATAACACCCATATCCGATAACCATTGTTTTTTCGATTCTGATTTGAAAGAACAAATCCAAGATTGTAAAACGTACGATGGGACTGGATGAAGGAGAACGTAAAACATTTGAACAGACATTTCCGATTCCGATTCGCTTCTTGGATTGATTCGTAACGACGATATAGTTTAACCCATGCATACAATATGAGAAATGCAATATAGTTTGCAATAAATCACATTTACATAATCAATTTAAATCTTATAATAACCAAAACTAGGAATATTGGATTTTAATAATCCCAACTATTCGTTGTTGTCCGCCAACAGTCCCAACTTTAAAAATAACCATTGCCAGTCCTAACTATTAACATATTGGCCTCCAATGGACCCTGACTAACAGAACCCTAACACCGCTAGTCTCCAGTCGCCGAAAAAAGTTTTTGGCCGGATAACTCTTTTTTGGCCGGAAAACTCAACATTTTTGTCCCAAACCTCTTTGTAACCTTGTTACGGACCTTTAGGACATTTTTCTAGTAAAAGCGCAGTTATTGAAGTCGCCGGAAAACTCATTTTTTTGCTGGAAAACCTCTTTTTGGCCGAAAAACTCAATTTTTGGCCTGAAAACTTAACATTTTCATCCCAAACCTCTTTGTAACCTTAGATTGGATCTTTAGAAACCTTTTTTCTGACCAAAAATGGTTTTCCACAGACCGGAGACTAACGGCGTTAGGGTTCTGTTAGTTAAGGTCCATTGGTGACCAATATGTCAATAGTTGAGACTACAGTGATTATTTTTTAAATTGAGACTATTGACGGCTAACGACGAATAGTTGGAAACTAGCATAACAGGAAAGTCAAAACTACAACGGAACATAAAAGCTTATAAACAAATGAGAACACTCATAGAATCCATGGTTGTCGTATACAACAAAAGTTATAATAATAATGATGACATAAAGCTCACAACATACATAGATGTAGATAGTTAAGTTACCACTAAATATGAGAATGGTCCAAATCGACCGTTTGTTATCTTCGGTAGCCATATCCCTCATAATGTTCTCTACACTCGATTTAAATTTTAGCTAACAATGATGAATTAGCAATTCTCCAGTGAACACTAAAACCGATTATAACACATACCCGCATAAGCTTGCAACTCAATCATTCTCCAACAATGAACACAAATACAAAGCGCATATCAAAAAGTCTATAAGGGTTGTAATGAGGCTAGGCTAAGGGTGTGGAATAAGATATTTTAAAAGTGGCTAAGGTGATGAAAATTCGATCTTTATTACATAAACAACTACAATAAAATAACTACGGACATCAAACTACGAGGCAAATTATTTTTGCCTTTTATTCCACAAACTACAAACACATGTTTTTGTGCTTTTTCACCACAATTTTCTTTTATTTTTCATAATATTTTCTAAATTTTTGATTTTTTTCATGCAGAAATAAACCACAATTTTACAAGACAAACTAATTCTAAAACCGATTTTTTATCGCAGGGGTTAAAAATAAAAAAAAGGTTTAACTGTCAAAAGGCTAACTAGGTTGGTCAAATGAAAGGTTTATGCTCAAAGTTGGCGAATAAGGGATAGATTTTAGGTGAGGATGGAATAAATGGTTTAAAAAGAAAAGATTTACCTAATGCCTTAATCATTCTTGTGCTTGTATTCGGCCTATGGTCTCAAACGCATCAAAGGTTGCAAGTTCTATAATACATGACTAATGACACACTCAACAAAAAAATATATGAATCTATGATATGTGTAAGAACATTTTTATTTTTATAATTAAGATAAATAAAAATAAAGTAAAGGCAGAAAAAAATAACTATCATTTATATATAGAAAATAAACAAAATAAAGTTTATTACAAAACACCAATACATTGCAAAAAAAAATATATAGAAATTGTGAATTGTTTTATTTATATAAGTTGCTTTGTTAGTATTACTTAACTTCGAGCCTGAGCATTATTCACCGGCTTGCAAGTTCCACCCATATGGATTCTTAAAGTCGTGTTTGACACATGCTCATAAATCTACGACATTTCTTACATTGAGCTCTTTTGACACGTTCGAAAATTCCCATAAATCAAAATTTGCCCAAAAACCAGTGTTTTACTCGTTGTTAGAAATTGCGCAACTGTCAGGTCACTTGATGAAATATCCAACACCAACGAAATATTGGGATTGATGGTTGTCGGATACCATGTGCCTATTCAAGACCGTTTTTCGAGTGTTAGTGATCAAACATCCAATACATATTCATACAAACATATGGGGACATTGGAAAAAAGAAATGCAAAAAAAATGGTCACAAGCGCCTATATAGCCATCCCAACGGTCGAATTTCTTTTACATTCTCGAAAAAAACCGGTTTGTAGCATCGGTTTTTCAAACTGATTCCAACCTGGTTCAACTCATAAAATGTACAAACCGGTTCAAAACTGGTTGATTTAAGCGGTCTCAAATCGGTTTCTAACTTTCAAACCATATCGGGTCAGTTTTAAACATGGTTCCAGTTCGCATTTCGCAAACTGGTTTGTTGTTTGGTCGAAGTTGGTAATTTGGTATCATATGTTGTGTTACAGAAATGGCGCTGGAGATCGTTAATAATGATAATTATCCTTGGGTTATGGTAATCAGAGGCGTCTCTGAGAATTCACGTACCCTGTTCGAGATTGAAAAATGTGTCCTTCTGTTATGTTTTGTTATTATTTTAAAAAGATCAAATCAGTATTGGGCTTAATAAACCTAATTCTAAGTGAGCTAAATTCTAAACCATAAAAAATGATTTGCAAATGGACCTATATTGAAAGTGGTATGTACTATTTAAAAAAAAATAACATATACATATCGGATTTTTTTTTTAAAATCGCATGCCCCTCGAAATAATGGGCCTTGTGCGGAGGTCCTCCCCACACACCATCAAAGCCTCTCATGAAGGTAATTAAAGCGATTCATGAGGTTAATGGGTTAAATCTAGAGGAAACGGGGTTTGGCAAAAAAAAAAAAAAAAGAAAAATTGTAAAGTCAATTGTGAAGCTTCATGAAAAAGATATTATTCCGTTTATAGCGTTGTGGAAAATGATTGGTAATGGGAATCCACAGAGTTTTGGCATGATTGTTGGTTGGGTAATACTCCATTATATATGCTATAGATTTCTTGGGTGGGAAATACTCGATTGTCATTAATGCAGTGTTTCAAACAACCATGTGGAGTTTATGGAAGGCCCGAAACGAAAAAGGGTTCGAAGGTAATACTAGAACGGATAACAACATAGTAGAAAACATAATGGCAGACAGTTTCATTTGGTTGAAAAGCAGGTTGAAAATTAAGGACATGGTATGGGAGAGATGGGTAGACTTTAATATTCGAGATATAGTAAAATAATGTCGTTTTAGATGGGAGTCTGTATTTTATTTTATTGTGTTTATTTTGTTTGTACTTTGGGTTTTTACAGCATATGCTGGCCCTGTTCTATTAATCATAGAATCCGACCGTTAAAAAAAAAAGGGAAATACTCGATTATGTTATAGATTTCTGAGGCTATACAATCTCGAAACTAAAAAAAAATGTTGCTTAAAAGATAATGATTATTTGGACATGTTGTATTGGGAAATGGAAATTCAGTGATATATATATTTTCTTCGGGATGGTTCGAGGTCAACGATATGGAACAGAGTGTTATTGGATCGCCTTATTTTGAGAGTTAACTTGGTGTCCCACCGGATAAATGTCCCTTTGGTGTTGTGTCTCGTTGGAGTCTGAATCGTTGGGGCATTATATATATACATGGATCCCATTAAGTCTAACCAACTTGAAAATCATTGATGACCGTTGGATCCTTTCAGGATTAAATCCTAGCCGTGTTAACTCAAAAAAGTAACCGAAAGAGTGGCAGTTCACGGCGGTTTCACATTCTCTTTCCTATTCTGATGCAGTTAGGAGGTTTCCGGTGGTTTTACCCTATCCACGTTCGCACGCTATTTACCCCACTCCTCTTTTTTCTCCGGTTTACGTGGTATTAAAGAAGGCAACCATCCCTCCTTTCTTTCTTTAATCACAGCAACAACCCTTCATTTGTTTCTTCACTTCCAATCGTTCATCACCGAAATCAGTGATCGCTTCACGATTGAAGCATACAATCACCACCATTTAGCCTCCGGTCACAGGAAACCATCGCAGGTTGCCGTTTGTTAATAAGGTATCATAGCTACTATTTTGCTCTTTCTTTTTGTTTTTCTCCGATTGGATTTGTATTTTATCAAAGGCATCATCGAATTTTGGTGTTGTTTGATCTAGGGTGTGAACCAATAATCTTTACTTCTTCCTCAGATCTTATCAAGGTGAGTTTAAATTTCTTAATTTTGGTTCGCCGGGTCAACAGAAACCAACGTAGGTGCGACATACGGGAAATTGGCTGATTGCCTCAATAATGTACAGCCTTGTAACCCTAGGGTTGCTTGTCTTTGAAAGTTTTCTCATTTCTGACCATATGCTAAATTAAAGGGAAAAACTGCTTACAAATGCCCCACCCCCAATATCTGCACTGCTAATGTTCTTTTTGAGGTTTTTAAGGCTGTTAAGCAAACACAGGCAATGATAGTGGAGAGATAATTGTTTTGGTTTTATTGTAAAATCATGTAGCTATATTGTTGTAAGTGTTATCTATGCATTATTCCTTGCTCATATTGATTTGAATTTGAGTCCGTTATTTTATTTTATAGTATGTGATTATATATTTCCTCATTTTTCTTTCTATCTAGCAATATCCAACTCTTATTAAATTATTTCGCAGGTGAATAATGATTCGAATGATAGTGTTTTGAAGTTAATGTTACATGGAGACCAAGTATTCGATGAAATGTCTTAATGACAAAATCGAAATGATCAGTTTGGAATGATCATGAATTTTGAGCATGAGATCCCATCTTCTTCAGAGCTTGATTGTAATTTGTAAGTAAAATCCTATATAGTTTGTGAGTATGATTGTGTTTATAGATGAATCTCACTTGATTTTAATGTACTTACTAATTTAGCAGAATTTTGGTTTTGGTAGAAAACATATGGAGTCTCTTTTTCTAAGAATGGTTCTTATATTTTTTTAAAGATGATGTTTTTTTAATGTAAGTTTGCAACAAACTAATAGAGGTGGCAACAAGAGCAGTTTACGTAACAGTTGAGGGGTTGAAACAGGGTCGTTTTAGTACTGTTCAAAGCGTGTTGGGTTAGCCTGACTCGCGAACATTTATCTATGTTTTTTACCTAATCGATGAGTTTATTGTTAAGCTTTATTGATCTTTTCAAGATAACGTATAATATGTCGTAACGGAATATCTACATGTTGGAGGCATGATGACATTACTTATGAGATAAGATACTTGATTGATGATGAAGCCAAATTTTATGATGATGAAACAGTTTACCATTTGAATCCATCCAAAACATGATTATGTGAATATGCATGCTATAATTAATGTACTTCATTGAAGTTTAATCATGTAGTACTTATTTTGTTATGTTGGATTGTAACAGAGGTATCGAGCCTAATAATTTGCTACTAGATAGATATGGGCATCTGAGATTATTAGATATCGGATTGTGTAAACTGTTGGATTGTAGTGCATTGGAAGAGAAATATTTCACTACAATGGATAATGTTTGGGGTTCTTTGTAGGTGAATATATTTACACTAATATATTAGGCATGTGACAGTTGGTATCTTGGATGATGCTATCAATTATTCAATATCATTTTGTCAATTTACTGTTGAATGGGGCTGAAAAGTTTAAGGTCAGTATATGATAATTTTATAATGGGTTGTAAATGGTGAAGGTTCGAGATGGTTGTTGGTTGGTGGTAGTAGAGCAGTTTTGTTTTCATTTTTATTTTATGTGTGTGTGTATATATATATATATATAAGTTAAGGGGTTAACCACTGCACACTCATGTTATATAATCCTCCTTTCTTATGCATTTGCCACGTGTTGTATAACCCCACATCGCAAGGGGTTATGAGAGGTTACTACTACGCATGGCCTTTGTACAACCAACATTATATGTTAGAAAAAAATAAGCTTCCTTTCACCATTCAAGTTTTTTTTTTTTTTTTTTTTTTTCCAAAGGGGCTGCACCAGCTTCTTCTGGAATTGTTGGAGTGGAACATCAAATATGGTTGTTATACACTACACATTTTGTCTTACAAGTGAATTTCTGTGTACTTTGACTTTTAAGAGTCAAAGGATTAGTACTAGAAGCACAATTTATGACTTTGATTTCTAAAAAACCAGAATTAGATGGTAGTGAGAAATAGGGTTAGGGTGCAATTCTGTTGTTTGGATTGGTAATAATCGCATTATAAAATATTCAACCGTTAATGACCCAATGCTATATTGTTTAGTCTTTAAGTTACAAATATCACTTTGAATTAAATAATGTTCTTATTTGAATTTGTTGTTGTGCAGGTCAGTTTGAAGAATGGTTGATAAAAAAGGTTAGTTTTAGCTCTTTTTTCTATGCATTAATTTGCTAATATAGCTATTGCTGCTACTTTCTAATTATTGTATGAAAAAATATTAAATTTACATGATGATGTATGAAATTTAAACCATGGTTGTAAAACAAGGTTTCCAAGGCCGAGTACTCCCCGAGTAGTCCCTACAAGGTAGGCTGCCGAGGCGACTTTCTCTAACTCCGCCTAATTACTCGGAATTGATCAAACGCGGTCAACCTCGGCCAAAATCAGATCTAGTAGGTCAATTTGGGCCAAGTTTGACTTAAAAGTAACAAAACATAATTTATACGACTATCATATTAAATAATGAATATCATTTTTACGTATTTTGTTATAAATATTAGTAAATTTATGCTATTAGACTTATATTTAATTTCTGAAAACTAATTTCTTTATAATTTAACATGTCCGAGTACTCCCCGAGTACTCTCCGCCTATGCCGAGTACTCTCAACTCCCCGGTCGACCGACTAGGGAGCGCCTAGCGACTTTTGCAACCATGATTTAAACATATGATTCTCATAACTTTGTATCTTTTAAATTTGTGTAAGGGGTTTACCCTGTATCTACTAAATTCATGATGTTGTTTGTTTGCAGGTTTATTTTTAACCACTAGAATAAGTCCTGTTTATCAAATGCTTTACGCTGGTGGATCTTTTCATTTGCCACAAAGCGCAAGTCATTAAAAAGTTAGATGGTTGTGACTTTTTACAAAAGGAGAAAGCAACCCCAAACACCCTCAATATGGATTCTCTTTGTTTGTTACGTTGTTAGTGTAACCCGTCCACCGGACGGGTATTAAACTAGTTCGGTTGGTGAGCGTGAAGTTGCTGCTAGGACTTGGAATGTGATTGCTAGATGGCTTAAATTAAATTGGACCTTCCGAGTTCAAAATTTCCATCTGAATAATTCAAAGCAATTAGTAGTCGAATCTATTCTCATGATGGTTTGGTTGATTTTGTGGCGGTTCAAACATGACTTCATCTTGGAGAAGGATAGGAGGAATCGTGTTAAATTAACAATGTTAATATCTTTAATGCCATTGTTCATTACTCGTTTTTTTTTTGGGCACTCGAATAGGTCTTGTAAGATTAAGTTTGCTTTGTAGAGTGGTTAAAGAACCCGGTTATGTGTGTGTTACAGTAATTGTTCCTTCCGTCTAGCTATTTGCTAGTTGGGCTTTTATATTTGCTAATTGGGCTTTTATATGTTCTATATGCGGTTCAAAAACAACAAAAAGGCCGGGCCATGATCCAGAAACATCAGCCCAAAAAAAAGACCTGGTGTGATCACTTATACTCTTTTGCGTTAACATTTGTATGACGTTTTAATGTTTTATGATTATTTAACGCGTGAATCTTACAAATGATTCTATATGCTTATTTTTTTTATTTAAAGACAGCAGGGCCGGCCCTGGGTTGGGCGGGGAGGACCACCGGCCAGGGCCCGATATTTCGAAGGGCACACTGTTTTTAGAAAAAAAAAACCGATATGTATACGTAAAAATTTATTTTTTTATAGGGTGTACCTATACGAACACCAACATAGGCTCACTTACAAAACTATTTTTACGGTTTAGGTTAGTTATTAACTCATTGACATTAGGTTTAGACCTTTATTGAGCTCAATACCCAATTTCATTTAGGCCTAAGGGCACATTTTTTGAAGATTGAACATGGTACACGAATTCTCAGGGCCGGCCCTGAAAGACAGGACGATAATAATTTGCCTGATTGTACCAATTTTATGTTGTTGTGGAAACAGGGCTGCTAGCATGAACTGCGCCTAAGACTAAGTTGTGATTAAGAATTCAAGATATGATGTGTATATTGTTGACCACATTCGGGTCACATTGATGACTGACTATGAATGATCAAACTTTAATCCATACCGATTTCAACTCTATTTTTGTTTTTGTGTTTCTAATTTTATTTGCAAATAAACAAGTTGAAATTATCAAATTAACTGTATAATCAAACAATACATAGACATAAATCACATACTAGATAAAGACTGTACTTACCTTAGCCGCCGTATATGGTAGTAAACTTTTGCTTGACTTGACAAGAGTAATCAATAAGACACGATTACGCATAAAAGAGTAGACGGTGGTGTGGTGACAAAGGGCACAAAAGCATGATCATGTTCCAACCCTTTACTATCGGGGTTCATTAATCTTCAACTGAGAAAATACTTGGCTTTCACTTGGAAAACTTGAGACCGAGCTATCGTTCACTTCATACTCATTATCTTCATAATTAGAAGGCAAATGATCAAATATTGGTATCGACTGCAGCGATGCAGTCACTGTGCTATCTTCACATGGCTCTTTACCCACCACCTTTTGTTGATGCTTAAGCGCGTATTCTAAGCCCCATAACACATCATACATACTCGGCCTCTCGTCTCCTGTGCTCTTCAAACATTTCTCAACCGTTTCTAAATAAATCCTTAACGAATTCGGGTTTATCTTGTCTACAAGATATGGATCAATTATCTTCTCTTCCATCCCATTCTTTATCTGTTTGATTCCCCAATCGGCTAAGTTTTGTTCCTCCGAAGGAAGCTTGGTATCAAGTGCCTTCCTTGCACATAGCACTTCTAGTAAAACGACTCCAAAAGAGTAAACGTCTGATTTGTGCGTCAATTTCAAGCAAGTTATGTATTCGGGATCAAAATACCCGAAACTCCCTTTGATATCCATCTCTCCTTCATCCGAATTATCCAGTCGTGATATCCCAAAATCAGCCACTTTTGCTGTGTAGTTTTCGTTAAGCAAGATGTTTGTCGACTTAACATCTCGATGAATTATCGGCTCATTTAAACCCGTGTGAAGGTAATGTAATCCTTGAGCCGCGCTAATGCAAATCTCGAGTCTTTGACTCCACGGGAGCTTCTCGTCGTCTTTCTTCATGTCGTATAAATGTTCTTGAAGAGTACCCTTTTCCATGTATTCGAACACGAGTATCATCTCAGAATTCTCATCACAATACCCAATAAAACTAACTAAATGTTGATGTTGTATTTTCGACAATACCATAATTTCTTTCACAAACTCTGGCCGACCCTGACTGTGTCCTGTCTCGGCTCGTTTCACAGCAACCGACTTTCCATCACGAAGTGTACCTCTATACACCTTCCCGAATCCACCTTTTCCGATTACTAACTTCTCATCGAAATTGTTCGTCACTTGTACTATATCCGCAAACGGGAACCGAAGGTTGAGATTCAAGTTAGGAATCTGGGACGACTCATTAACGGTAAAGTCAAAATTCATGCTCATGTATGAACTCTGACCGTGCGATGGTACCGTGTTAGATTCCGTTTTCGTCCCAAAGGCGGGCTTCGCTTTCCTGTACTTAAACCCGATAAAGACACCTATTAACAAAACAATCACCACACTACCAACAACACATCCAACCACAACATACACTTTCTTGCTACCACTCTTCCCATTGTTCCATGGATCAACTACGCCCGAATTCCTCAACAACTCCATGATCTCGAGTCCGTTCAATAACACGGGCTGAGTGTTATTACTAGAAACCGCTCCGATACTAACATTCACAAACCCGGATTCAACCGAATCCACCACAAAATCAAAATAAAAGGGAACTTGCACCGCTTGTACCACTTCACCCGGATTAATCACCAGACTATAATTCCGGTAAATGAACAAATTGAATTCATCATCAGAATTATTGAGGCCTGTGGTTATAATGTCACAGATATGAACTCTAACAAGAAACATGGTGTTCTTCTTAACCCCAAAAGTCCATGTAACATTATTATTCGCCGACGAATTACCATTCAACTGTTTGGCTGTCTTGTATACACTATCAGGAGCATCATATCTGGTAGCAAAATCTTCCTTATAAGTAAGTGCACCGTCGAATGGTTTCACTGTCTTTGCTGATTCATTGTTGACGATGAATTCATCATCTGGTATCCAGTTTCTTCTTAAAACGTCGCGATCTACGTCTATACGGTCACCACCAACGTTAATTCTATAAACTGGGATGAAAGCATAAGATGATGATATGTTATTCATTTCACCATCTCTCCCCAAGGGTGATATATGATTTAAAGTGTCGCCACGCTTGAACAGTTGAGGTGGTGTTGTGAACGCTTCAATCGCGTTTACGAAAGCAGGGGATGAACCACTGGAGGGTGTGAATACAATTCTGAACTTTCGTTTTGTTCCAATTGGGATGATGAAATTTTTTATTACAGTCGAGTTTCCCACGTTAAAGTTGGATAACAGAGAGAACCCAGAAACCGAAACATTGAATTTGGAAGTAGATAACTCGATTTTGTTATAGCTAAAAGGGGAAAAATGAAGGTTTACCATCACGAACGTGTTATCGCTATCTGCTTCGAGTTCGTACCATGATTTCTGCGTGAAAACTCTTGCTGTTTTGTAGATTTCCGACGTGGAGTTGTTGTTTTCGGCCTTGCGGCCACCAAAAACTGAAAAGGTGGGGGGGTTTTCATCTCCTGTGAAGGTTTTTCCGGTGAAATCGGTATCAGAGTTTGATCCACAGTTAATGAAGTAGCGGTTTGGCACATATTGTGATTGAGAGGAAACAAAAGAGAGAGCAGAAAGAAGGATGATGATGAATAGAGTGGATTCCATTGAAGCAAGTGAAGAAGGATCTCTGGTTCGAATGAAATAATTATTGGTTTAATGATGATTCAAAAAGGAAGTTGACGAAGACCCGTGAAGACGAGAATCAAGTCGTTTTAAAATATAACTAGTTATAACAATCGTTTGGCACGTTGCGGCGAACTTTTTTGTTATTTAGTCTGTATTTATATGTGTTTGAAATCACTAGGAGCGCGTTGCACACGGAATCGCTGACAAGAATAAAAAGAAAATGTATTAAAAAACACTAAAAATAACCGAAAGAAAATCAAATAAAAAAGTTGTATGGTAATGATGTTGTTCGGTAGAAGCTCGTAGTCAGAGATGAGCAAATAATAATAGGTACCGGTACCGAATTTCATGAGCCGAAAGATCCTAAGTACCAGTTCAGTACTGACTTTTGGCGTTCCTAGTACCGGTTCTCTAACGGTTTTTACCTTCATATACCGATACCGTAACCGGTATTTTCGGTATCAGTTGGCACCGAGCTCATCCCTACCCTTGAAACTAAAAAAAAGTTGTACGATACCGTTGGTGTTCGTACGGTACCCGTGATCAGGGATGAGCAAATGCTACTGGGTAACAGTACCAAATTTCTCGAACTAAAAGATTATCAAACTCAATCCGGTACCAACTTTTGGCGTTTTATGTACCAGGCTGGTGCTGGTTTGTACCTTCATTACCGATAACGAACCGGTATTTTTTATACAAATACCGGTTAATACCAAACTTATCAGACTTAAAAAGTAAAGGGGATAACAATTATTATAATACTAGGATAACAAAACTATTAAAAATTATATTACATTTGTTTACTGTTCATTTCATTCGTAAATTAATATATAGGAGAATTGTTTACTGTTTATTTTATTCGTAAATTAAAATATAAGAGAATTTGTAAACATGTTATTGAAGAACAAGTTGCCACAATTTTGTTCTATTAGTGTCACTTATTTTAGATCGAGAAGTATGGGGGCATTGCTCGACGCGTGACGAGTATAAGCTTTACTAAACCACTCCAAAAAAAGTGGGGTGTAAAAGTGGCGTGGCCACCCAACATTGGGGGTACATATGGATTTTTTTTATACTTGACATTTATATAATAAAACACAAACTTATATTAATTTAAAAAAAAAGTTACATAAATCCCCAACGTTGACTCGGTGTGGTTTAGCAAACATTACCTGGCAACCTCGCCCCAATCAACCAATGGCGGAGCTTAGTGTAAAGTGAGAGTGCACCCCCTCCCCCTCCCCTACTCGAATGTTTCGGTTAGAAGTGTAAAATTTTTCTATTTTTCGTCTGAAATTTTTAAAATTATATAGGATTGTTCCCCAATTATTTTTCCTAAATATTTATACAATATATAAATTGAGTCACATGATTTTCCACCCCTCTAAACTTTTGGTCAAGCTTCGCCACTATAATCAACAACCCACACCCTATGCTCTTAGGGTGAAGGGGGTGCTCACCTAATAGGTGAGTCCCCTCTCTTACGCCAAACCAATCCTCGTGTGCCACGTCAACTCCCCTCTTAAACTCCCCTAACACCCTAAATTGATGGCGGCACTCCCCTCTTAACTCCCCTTATTTTTTTATTCAAAAAAAAAAAAAAGAAAAACAAGTGATTGGTTGGAAAATGTGAAAGGCCCCACCATCTCTCCTTCTTCATGCGGTGAACCCACACCCAATTCACACCCCGATTCGGGACCCCGCAGTGATGACGGCGGTGTTCCCAATCGGGGAAACCCATCACCGAAACCACTCCCCGAGTACGCCCCGGACACCCTTAGGCATACCAATGATTTTCCTTGTAATCATTGGTATATATGTATGTGTTTACTTATATTAGTAGTTCTGATATAAATAAAATAATTAAAATACATAAGTTAATTATTAATAATAATAGAGTATAGACACACTATGGTGGTTATGGTCAGTCAAGTCTCTAATTTGAAAAGCTATACAAGCTTTTCATAACGTCAATAAAGTATAAAATGAGCACTATCCTATTAACTAAAGTTGTGGTCAATTTCTCCTTTGTTAAAATGACATGCATTCCCACTCATCACTATCTTAGAAATTGGCTTTATAATTGTTAGAAATACGTTGGTTTTGAATTGATTGATATTGTTATAACAAGAGACACGTGGTAATTGGGGGGGGGGGGGGTGGAGGGGGGTGTGAACTATATCATTTTAAAGATTACTAGCGGTAAGATCCGTGTGTAAACACGGGTCGTTTCTTAGAAAACCATGCATAACAAATATAAATGATGAGTATAGTTATATTTATATAGACTTATAAATAAAATAAATAAATAAGTCAGTCGGTAAATACTTAAAGTTTAGAGTATAAAAACTTAAAGTTTAGATTGTGCTGAGTCTTGATTTTCTTCCATAAGTGTCTGAAGAACCATTTTGATGATGTATTCTTCTTAAGCCTTGTCTTCTTTTGTTAATTCATCCATCTGCTTTTCTTTCCTTCTTTGATAAAGGATGGTAGCATGTGGAGCAGTGGGTCTCCTGATTGGCAATTTTTGTTGTTTGACTGGAACCACTGCTTCTGGATAATCAGGCTTTTTAGGAGCAGTGGGATCTCTCTTCCTTAACTCTTCCAACCTTTTGTAGGTAGCTAACACCTTTTCTTCTGTCCACCTTGTAAACTGGTTCCTTGACCCATAATCAACAGTTATCAGCTCTTCTTTCATTATTTTCAGTTTCAAGGTCCCTTCTAGTACATTTTTCTTGTAATTGGCCCAAACTGGAGGAGTTTGCTTTACCTTGTCTTGAATCATCTTTTGAATTATAGCTGTCTCCTCTTGCAGTTCACTGATGGTCCATTCTTTGTATTGATACTTTTCTGCCCTGTACTTCTTATATGCCATGATGTATTCAAGATAGTCATTTCTCATGCTTTCATCATCTTTTTCTGATAATTTCTGAAAAAAAGACTTTTGAGAACTGCTCTAAAGTTCTAACTTTGGTGAGCAGCTATTGATAATTTCTTTGAATCTCTTTGTCAGACTTTCCCTCTGCGTCTCTTTTAGATATATCCTCTAATTGTTGGGCCTTTATTTTGAGATATTCTTCTATATTTCTTGGCAAAGGATAACCTTGAACAGATGGGAGTTTCCTCTTTTCAGGATCATCTTTAGAGTAGAAGGATTTGATTTCCTCCCTGACTGCTGGAAGATCTAGAGGATATTGTACTCCTGCAGGGACAATGGCAGTGTTTTGATTGAAGGGTTGAACTGAAGATAATGGAACTGGGTTTAGAATGGTGACAAGGGACAGTGGTTGTGTAGATGTTAGAGTGGGGGAAGTATCATCTTCCAGTACAATGTTTGTTATCCTTCTCCTTTTGTGCTTTGGAGAAGTTGGTGGTGTATTTGTGAGTTGAGTGGCAGTGATTAAAGTAGTGGGTAGGGGGTTATAGGGGGGTTATATAACATGTGTATGTAGTAGGGGATTATGTAGATATAGAGTTATATATGTATGTATATATATATGTGTGTGTGTGTGTGAGTGGCAAATGTGTTCACCCCGTTATAATTTTCGCGAGGCAACCTAATTCAGGTGGTATAACGCCCCTCGCGGTGTGGGGAGGCGCCATAGGGCACTAAGGAGAGGACAGGCGCCATATAACCTTCCACTACGGAAGGTCTAATCGGGTATGGAGTTGGGATTACCCAAACCGTCCCATTGTCATCCCTATATATGTCCAACCTATAAAAAACCATACTGTATACATTTTTTAACACAAACCCTACATCAAGGGTTAATCACGAGTTAATTAGCGGAGCATGTTCAAACTGATGATGGTTGATAAATTTGGGGAAGCGATTGTGGATTGAATTTGTGAATCATTGCATGTCACTTGAAATTATTCACCTTCTTTCTTTATGTGGTCTTAGTCGAAACCCTAGCTTTTCCCTTTAAATGGTCATAAAAAAAAATCGACTCAAAACCCTCAATTTCGTCGTGCGGACATAGACTACACGGATCCTGGCATAGACTACGTCGGATCAATTTTCTATGCTCCAAACTTTCGGATCTATGTTACTTGTACACTCACATGCCACATTGCCTTTCCATTTTTTTTAAATTTAGTGTGTTCTTTCACCTCTAGTCTACATATAAGAAACATTGACAAAGTAACTATATTCAATGCAAATTTGGGATTAAAAACATAAACAACAACAACAACAGTACCCAGCAAGTCCCACAAATAACAAAGCTATTGGTGGGGTCTGGGGAGGGTAGGATGTAGACAAACCTTACCTCTATCCATATGGATAAAGAGGCTGCTTCCAAAAAGACCCCCGGCTCAAAACCAAACATCAAGCAAGCAATGCAAACTACAAATATAGCAATAGAAATCCACCAATCACAGAATAAGTGGTAACCGACTAATATAGTAGAATAGACACAACTATAGCCCCTAAAGCAATATATATATATACACACACACACACACATACACACAAGATGATAAACACATGTAAGGTCCACCCGAAAAGTAGAAAATATTAACCCCTAACCCAAAAATCTCAGACACCTCATTACTCTCTCCTAAAAATCTTTACCCTTAATCCTACGTTTCCACAAACTCCTATCCTGGACCATGTCCTCAGAAAGGTGCAACTCTAGCAAATCTTGCCTAATCTGCTCCTCCCAAGTCAGTTTGGGCCTTCCTCTACTCCTCCTACCCTCCACACAAAGGGTGTCTGCTACTCTAACCGTTGCCGTCAATGGCCTCCTCTTCACATGACCAAACCATCTCAATCTCCCCTCCTTAATCTTACTCGATATACTAGCCACCCCTAGCCTTTCCCTAAAAACCTCATTTCTCTTATGCTCTAGCCTTGTGTGCCCACACATCCACCATAACATCCTCATTTCTGCCACCTCCATCTTGCGTGTCTGCGTCTTTTTGATAGCCCAACAATCTGTTCCATATAACATAGCAGGTCTAACTGCAACCTTATAAAATTTTCCCTTTAATTTAGTTGGGAGCCTCTTGTTACACAATACCCCAGCGGCTACTCTCCACCTACACCAGCCAGCTTGTATACGATGGGCAACGTCACTATCTATCTCCCCATCCTTTTGTACAAACGATCCTAAATATTTAAACTTGGTAACCTGTGGCACCGCTTGACTATCAATGGTGATTTGAGTATCTTCGCGGTCGACTGTTCCACTAAAATCACAGTGAAGGTACTCGGTCTTTGAACGACTAATTCTTAAACCTTTGCCTTCTAAAGCAACTCGCCACTCTTCTAACCTCCCGTTTAGTCGCTGTTTAGTCTCCGCGACTAACACAATATCATCTACAAAAAGCATGCACCATGGAATCGGCTCCGGTATCGACTTTGACAACTTATCCAGCACAACTGCAAAGAGAAACGGACTCAACGCTGACCCTTGGTGGAGTCCTATCTCCACCGGGAAAAAACCAGTATCCCCTACTGGTGCACGAACACTAGTTTCGGTCCCATCATACATATCCTTAATTATGTCTATATATTTCCCAGGTAACCCTCTACTCTCCAAACTATCCCAAATCAGTCCACGTGGTACACTGTCATATGCTTTTTCTATGTCAATGAACACCATATGTAGATCTCGTTTCTTCTCCCTATACTTTTCTATCAATCTTCTTAGAATGTGTATCGCTTCTGTAGTTGACCTCCCTGGCAAAAAGCCAAATTGGTTTACCGTCACTTGCGTTTCTCTTCTAATCCTAGTCTCAGTTATCCTCTCTCATAATTTCATAGGATGACTTAACAACTTAATCCCTCTGTAGTTCTCGCAGCATTGAGCGTCGCCTTTATTCTTATATAAGGGCACTACAACACTACGCCTCCACTGATCTGCCATTTTTCCCGAACTGAAAATAAGGTTGAATAGGGACGTTAGCCATTGAACTCCTTCCTCTCCCAAACACAACCATGCCTCAATTGGTATGTTGTCAAGACCAATCGCCTTAGCACTTCCCATCTTCCTAAGTGTTGTTCTAGCTTCCCCATGTGTGATACTCTGATCGTAACCGCTATTATGTTGTCGCCTTTGGATAGTAGGGTTTTCACTTTGTTGTTGGTAGTCCATCCTACCGTTGAAAAGATTATGGAAGTAGTTTTACCATCTCATCCTGATGTCAAGTTCATTTACTAAAACACGTCCATCATCTCCATTTATAAACTTCACTACCCCTAGATCCTGCCTCCTACGCTCCCTAGCTTTAGCGATCTTGAACATATGATGCTTACCCTCCTTTGTTTCTAGGCTTTCATACATCATTTTGTAAGCTGGGTTCTTTGCCTCCGTTACAGCCTTCTTCGCCTCCCTCTTGGCCGTTTTGTATTTCTCCCTCAACCTCACTCGATCTTCATCGTTTGAGCAACTCAAAAGGTCCCTAAAACATTTTTGCTTATCCCTTATTTTGGTATGCACATCCTCACACCACCACCAAGATTCCTTATGTGTACCTACCTTTCCTGATGTGACCCCTAGAATCTCCTTCGCTACATGTATAATGTTAGTCGCCATACCCTCCCAAGTCTGGTTTGTATCCCCTCTTAGTCGCATTGATGTCGTGGATATGACTTTATCTCTAAACACGGTAATCTTTTCCCCCTTCAAATCCCCCCATCGTATCCTAGGCCGATTAAAAACATAAAGTTAAAAGCAATTAACATGTACAAATCAATCACCCATTAAACACCCCGCTGGCAGTATGCGCATATAATGTATATATGTGTGGGCGCTCGGGAGGCAAAAGTGAAAGTGCACTAATTTTAACGTTAGTTTACTAATTTCATGAAAATAATGTTAAAAGAGGGGATGGTTAATCATGCATCATGTGGTGGCGTACATGCACTAATCGACATTTGTCTTAATTGCTGAGTGTTATGTGCCTTATATCCAACGCTTGATGCAAAACCACTATCGAGCCGGGGGTCTCACTGGAAGCAACCTCTCTATTCCAAACGGGTAGAGGTAAGATTTTCTATATCTTACCTTCCTCAAACCCTACCTTAGTTTTGCTATTGGTGGGATTTACTGAGTATGATGATGAAATCAATCACCCATTAGATTAGGTTATTAAGTATCTAGTTCCAACGTACAAATAGTCTCACTACTTTGATGGAACATTTTCATTTGTTCCCATTAGCATTGGCATGGAAACTTCTGGTTGGTCCAACGAAAGGTAAACAAATGTTGTCATAGCAGGTAGGAATATACCTTATTGGTTTGATTTTGCTTCATGATACGAAGTAATGCGGTTATACCTCAACGTGAACCCAAGTTAAGCATCAATGCATCATGCTTTTATTAGCAAAAAAACTTTAGGGCAGAAATGTTATCATTGACTGAATGTATAATCCGGTCTTTCCATCTTTCAAGCCAACACAAACTATGTGTTCTTCAATGTAAACTAGTTGTTTACCATGCGCGCGCATTGCGGCGCGCTAAACCAAATCGTTCTATAAGAATGACAAAACATGTTAAATAACAAAAAGTAGCTCGAACTAAAATGTAACGTATTTTCGGTACCGGTTCGGCACCGGTGTTCACCGATTTTTACCCTCAAATACCGGTGTTGTACCAGTACCAACCGGTACCGAACGTACCGTACCAGGTATATTCGGTACCGGTACATACTTTTGGGGATTTCGGTAACGGTATTTTCGGTACCGATTGGTACCGAGCTCATAAAATCCTGTAACAACGTAGCAATACAAGTAATTGCACAGTTTAGATTACCTTTTATACACACAGTAAGTAAACTGACTGACGTCATTCTTCAAACGATTCGAGATAAACGATGCGTAACCAGTCATATCCGGCATCGTGGAGTGCATTAAAAAGGGAGCAATTGGACGATTGGATGCTGGGCTCGGTGTTTCTTGGAATGCCCACGGATTGTTCGGGTCAAAACCTCGATTATGAGGATTCATTTTTTCGTATTGTGGTTGGATGAGAATTTTTTTTAAAAATAAGATAGAGATCATTATAGAAGAGGTGGAGTAGTTGTGGTAAAAAAATGAATAGAAGTGTGAGTATTTATAGTGAATAGATATTTTTTTTAAACACATAGCCGTTGGCCAACGGCTAGCCCAAACGGCTACTTGTCTTGGCCAATGAGATCCCACCATGTCATCTTGATAGCCCCGCCCAACGCCCGGGCTGAAACCCCCGCCCAAGAGGCCACGCCGAAACCCAAGCCCACCCGGGGTGGTGATTTGGGCGTTTGTACCCAACCCACGCCACAACCCCCGCCCCATACCCCATATTCTGATATTTCCTAGATCTTTTTTTTTTGACTTAATTACAAAAATAGGTCCTGTGGTTTATACCTAATTTCGTCTTTGGGTACTAACTTTATTTTTTAACAGATTTAGGTTCTATAGTTTCAATTTTGTAACACCTTTGGGTACTAACACCAAAATTAGTTAATTAATGACTAAAATACCCTTGCATTTTTTTAAGTTTATCAATGTAACACATTTGGGTACTAACACCTAATTTTATTTAAGTTTAAATCAATTTTACAAAATATATTTATTTTTTATATTTTCATCTTTTTATTATATCTCTTAATTAACATAAAGTCTATTTATTTTTTTATTTTCATATTTTTATTAAATTTCTTATTTCACATAAAATCTACTTGTTACACCAGTATTTTTTTAAATAGATTTTTTAAATAAATTCTACTAGCTATATAGTTTTACGTAAATTAAATTTCTTACTAATTTTAAATAATGTAAACCTTACTTGTTTTCAATTTTGGATATATATGATTGATAATAATAATAATAAATATCTTTCATGTAAAAAAAATTAAGCCATTTTTAACTTGTTTTTTTTTGTTCATTTACATTTTACTATTTTAAAAAGATATTTAATTTACATAAAATCTACTAGTTGCACCAGTAAAAATAGGCTTAATTTTTTTTTGTTTTATCTAAAATACCTAGCTATATAGTTTTATCTAAAATATTTAGCTATATAATTTTATGTAAATTAAATATCTTTCTAAAATAGTAAAATGTAAATGAAAAAAAAAACGAGTTAAAAAAAGGCTTAAATTTTTTTACATGAAAGATATTTATTATTATCAATCATTTCAATCCAAAATTGAAAACGAGTAAGGTTTACATTATTTAAAACGAGTAAGAAATTTAATTTACATAAAACTATATAGCTAGTAGATTTTATTTAAAAAAAATATTGGTGTAACAAATAGATTTTATGTTAAATAAGAAATTTAATAAAAATATGAAAATATGAAAATAAAAAAAATAAATAGAGTATGTTAATTAAGAGATATAATAAAAAGATGAAAATAAAAAAAATAGATTTTATAAAATTGATTTAAACTTAAATAAAATTAGGTGTTAGTACCCAAATGTGTTACATTGATAAACTTAAAAAAAATGCAAGGGTATTTCAGTCATTAATTAACTAATTTTGGTGTTAGTACCCAAAGGTGTTACAAAATTGAAACCATAGAACCTAAACCTGTTAAAAAATAAAGTTAGTACCCAAAGGCGAAATTAAGTATAAACCACAGGACCCATTTGTGTAGTTAACTCTTTTTTTTTACACATAGCCGTTGGCCAACGGCTAGCCTAAACAGCTACTTGTCTTGGCCAATGAGATCCCGCCATGTCATTTTGATAGCCCCGCCCAACGTCCGGGCTGAAACCCCCGCCCAAGAGGCCACGCCGAAACCCAAGCCCACCCGGGGTGGTGATTTGGGCGTTTGTACCCAACCCACGCCACAACCCCCGCCCCATACCCCATATCTAATATTTCTTAGATCTTTTTTTTAACACATAGTCGTTGGCCAACGGCTAGCCCAAACGGCTACTTGTCTTGGCCAATGAGATCCCGCCATGTCATCTTGATAGCCCCGCCCAACGCCCGGGCTGAAACCCCCGCCCAAGGGGCCACGCCGAAACCCAAGCCCACCCGGGGTGGTGACTTGGGCATTTGTACCCAACCCACGCCACAACCCCGCCCCATACCCCATATTATAATATTTCCTAGATCTTTTTTTTAACACATAGCCGTTGGCCAACGGCTAGCACAAACGGCTACTTGTCTTGGCCAATGAGATTCCGCCATGTCATCTTGATAGCCCCGCCCATCGCCCTGGCTGAAACCCCTGCCCAAGGGGCCACGCCGAAACCCAAGCCCACCCGGGATGGTGACTTGGGCGTTTGTACTCAACCCACGTCACAACCCCGCCTTATACCCCATATTCTTATATTTCCTAGATCACTATTGATTTAGTTTGTTTTAATTAATTGAAATCATTATTTATTTAATTAATATATATATAATTTACTGTTCATTCAGTTTGTTTTCTATTAGTATATAATTACTTGAGACGTTGATTTATGTCATTGTTTCCAACTAATTTTTCAGCTGGTCTATGACAATTGGACGTGTAACTATTACAAAAACTGCATAATTTTCTAATATTTTTTTTATGATAAAGAGTTACCTCAGTGAATTTTATAAATTAATCAATAAAAGAACAGGGTGTGCCATAAAAGCGACACACACAACTAGTCATGGCATACCAAGACTAAGACACTAGTCAAACAAGACAAAACAAAAAATACACAGCCAAAACACCAACAAATAATTTTCTAATATAAGCAAAGGTTCAACGAACATTCCTAAATGAATTAACTTGTTTGATTAATTGTAAAAGGAGAGAGAAAGAAGACAATGGAGTGAGTAGAGGAAGACATGTGAAGAACAAGTTGCCAGGTTTTTGTTTCACCTTTTTTTTGCATAATAATGAGCTTCTTTTAATAATTGTTTATACATAATCTTTACGAATTACATTGATGAAATAAGAAGAGAACTAACCGGTAAATATGTGTGTTTATTTATAACTTATAAGTAATCCTATATTTAAATAAAAAAATACATAAATTAATAATAATCTTCATCGTTACTAATCTAATATGAACACACTATTGTTAGTTAATCTCTTTTCTGAAAAGCTGTACAAACTTTTGATGACGTCATTTTAAAGTAAAAAATAAGCATTACCCTATTCATTAATGTTGGGTCATTTTCACCTTTGTTAAAAACGACAAGCTCAACTCATCACTACCTAATAAATTTGATTTCTAAGGCTGCTCGGTATGGTTTCCGGCTTCCCTCTGACGCCGCCACGTCACCACCGTCCTCCCACGCCGCCCCCCCCTCCGTCCCGTCCTCCCCGTCCGAGTTGTGCCGTTTGCGACGGACCAAACAGGTGGGCCTCCCCCCCCCCCGGCGACGCCAGTCCTCCCACGCCGCCCCCTCCGTCTTCATCCTGTCGCTGGCTTCCCTCCGTCACCATACCCACCAGCCTAAGACTAAGCGGTATGGGGCTCGTCCCCGGCCCGTCCTCCCGTCGCCGCCCCAAAAAGACCACCCCTCAGCCCCGTCGTCGTCCCTCCCTCCGTCCAAAACGTCCGCCCACAGCCAAAATCGACGCCCCTCTCTCCTCTCTCCTAACACAAACACACACATACATACATACATACATACATACATACATACATACATACATACATACATACATACATACATACATACATACATACATACGTACGTACGTACGTACGTACGTACGTACGTATACATACATACATACATACATACATACATACATACATACATACATACATACATACATACATATATACATATATATATATATATATATATAAAGGGGTTCATCCCCCACCCCCTAGGTCCATCCCCTCTAAGCCGACCTACGTGGCGATGGTGTGGCGGCCCATCCCCTTGGGGATGAGGCTCTCCATACCGCTTAGTCTAACTAATGGTATTAGAACTGTGTATTGAGATGGGAAGCACCGAGAATTTATTCAGAATCAGCTCAGTTTATTATATTATAGTATCGCTATAGTACATACATACATTAGAAAATTTTTTAAAAAAAAACAAGAAAATAAGATTGTACATTTTCCAATAATAATATATACACATGTTTAGTTAGTTGTGACATTGACTCAGATGTAAACATCAAAATGTAACTACGAAAAAGTTACATCGTAATTTAGAAAGTCATGATATGAAACCATGCAAAATGTTTATAATTAATTTTATGTTTCCTTTTTAAGGAAAAAACATGTAAAAATAAAAAGAAGAGTAAACTGCTATTTTAGTCCATGTGGTTTAGTCACTTTTGTCACTTTAGTCCAAAACTCAAACTTTTTGTATCTGGGTCCTGTGGTTCTAGTTTTATTGTCATTTTAGTCCAAAAATGAAATCAGGTCATATTTGTCTTATAAAATCGTGCTATTTTATCCTTTTTCGCAGGGGCAAAATGATCATTTCTTTTTTATAAGTAAATACCATATTTTATAAGACAAATATGACCTGATTTGCCTCTGAGGAAAATGACAAAATTACAGGATTTTATAAGACAAATATGACTTGATTTCATTTTTGGACCAAAATGGCAATAAAACTGAAACTACAGGGACCCAGATACAAAAGGTTTGAATTTTAAACTAAAATGACAAAAATGACTAAACCTCAATAACCAAAATGACAGTTTACTCAAACAATAATATAGGCAACCAGAAAGGATACATGGGTGGTGCAAGACTTAAAGGCTTGAACTTATGACGGTGAGAAAGGCTTGAACTCATGGCCCACTTCACATTCCACCACCCACTCATCAAATATTGTATTTTAGTATCATGACACTATTAAACCTTCTTTAGTTTATAATTAGTAGAAATAGAATGTGCATTTACGTTGGTCTTGAATTTGAATGATATACACTTTAAATCTTCAATTTTCCGTGTTAGGAATTTACATCGAGATAATTGGTAAACAAATAAAATCTGTGTCGGTATTCATTTTTGAATAGCAAAACTAAGTTTTTTTAAATATTACTTCCATAGATCTCGGGGTCATAACATTACTATGCATGACCCTTTGAACTCGACTAAGTAGGTCCACAGCATCTGGCTTCAGAAAACCAAAAGTATCAAAAGCAAATGGAATAAACGCATGCTGGTTGTCAAGGCACGCTTTCTCGTGTTTGGTCACTTTACCTGAAGCAGTCTGACCCTCCGTGAAAGCACTACCCCCTAAGCCCACAAGCGGGAAAACCCCTGTTAGATACACAGGCATGTTTTCCTCCTACCCATCCAAAGACCAGAATGTCGGCTGGTCGAAGAGTAGATCTCCCTTCCAAACGGGCCAGTTAAGAAATTAACGGGTACATCTTTCTTAGCAGAAATACCAGCGCGCCTGAATATGTCAAAAAGGACATCACTAACCAAATCATGTCGGTACTTGAACCCCGCGAGTCGGTACTTGAACCCCGCGAGTTCTCTACAATGAACTGCATGCTTCCTAAAAGAATCCGAACACGCCTTATGACAAACAGGGGATACCTCATCAACTGGGAATAAAGGAATCATTAGGCGATACTTAAGGATATAGTAAGAAGAAAATCTTGTGCATGTGGTGCTCGTAGACACTCAAAAACGACTTTTTGTCTAACGGTCAAATCAAACTTTACTTCGATGTCGTGGACAATTTTACTAAAAAGTGCACTCGGCAATGCATGTTGGGCTTTAGGGGGCGGTGTCCTTATTAGTGAAACCGCTGAAGTCAAAGCTTAGAATCGTATCATGAATGCAAGCCAAAGCACAAACATAACATAACACATGTGCCACTATCTCTTGAAATGTGGTCCTGTAGCACCCACGATTGGGCCCTCGAGGCCACAAAAGCATAGGATGAAGCCTCCACAGCCGAATACAACCCCAAACCCCCAAACCTAATAGGTAAGAAAGCCAGTCGCCACTGGAAGTCTCCAAAGAAAGGACCTCTACAAACCACCAATTCATCAATCGTCTCACGCAAACCTTTGTTAAAGAACAACACTGCATCTTCTATGTATACAGGTTAGTATATCCTCAAGCCAAAGAAAAATTTGGCAATGTCCATACAAAATCGAAGTAAGAGTACTTCACTCTGCGAGTCACCTAATTTGGTAGAAAAAACTTGAAATCTAACGCTTAACAACTTAGTGGCACCATATTTTCTTTACTCAAGCCGCAGAAGGTAGGTAGTTATATTTTGAATTTTGATTAACATATTAGTTATCTCATGTGGTTGTTCCTTATGCATTTGAACACTTGACACGCGGATTCTAAAAACCCACCCACTTAATGCCAACTCCTACAACCCAACCCAACCCAACCTGCTTTCTTACCCCTTTTCTTTTCTTTTTTTTTTTTTGAACTGCGAAATCAAAATCTTATAAATAAGATTAAGGACCAGCCGGCACTAGCAAGTAGCTAGCAGCCGACCCAAATACAGACACCAAAGTTCAGTGACAGAAACAAAATACAATTACATAAAGCTTTGTTTGCACCACTTCTCCCAGTCTAACTCCTTTAAGTTTGACCTATTCTTAACCCAAAGAAAGGACCATGATCTGATATCTTCCATCAATCGCTCCACTCGCAATGGTTTGGCAGAGAAAACAAGATCATTCCTGGCCCTCCAAATTGCCCAGCAAGCTATAAGAATTACAACCTGCACCACCTTGCTTTTATCTTTGCTGAGGTTTGCATACATGTGGTACTCCATTAGGTCTCGGATCGAGAATGCCATAATGTAAGGGATATTACACCATACAGCAACCCATTGCCAGATGCGAGTGGCCACATAGCAAGTCGTAAGAAGATGCTCCATGGTTTCATCTCCTTCGCTACACAGATTGCATTCGAGAGAAGGAAGCTGAATGTTCCTTTTAGATAAAGCAATGGATGTAGGAAGACGTTCCATTTCAGCACGCCAAGCAAAGATATTAACTTTTGAAGGCACCCATTTATTCCAATCCAAACAAAATTCTCTAGACTGAATAGAGGTGTTTAGGGCCCGTTTAACTGATTTGACTGAGAACTCTCCATCCTTGTCCTTCACCCAAACCCATTTATCATTGCATCCAGAAGGATGTGCTTGACTCAGAAGAGCCAAACAGTCCGTCAATTCACTTGGTTCGCAACCCTCATCCGGGTCATGAATCCATCGCCATTTCCAGGAGACTACATCATTCTGAAGCATATAACAATCTGCAACACAACATTCTTCAACTGCCTCCAACAGAAACAAATTAGGGAAAAGATCTTTTAAAGGGGCCCGACCGATCCACGTGTCGATCCAGAAACGAATCGTTTTGCCATTACCTAATACGCCTTTTATCCATGAAGAGAAGGGAACCCTCAACTCTTTACACTCCAATTCAAGCTTGGCAATTGCCCAAGTTCCAGATATAGTCGACCTATAAGGAACAAAATTCCAACATTTTTTAGTAAAATGGATTGAGGATATGACACGAAACCAGAGATGATTATACTCTGTTTTCGTCTTCCACCACCACTTAGAGAGCAAAGCCAGATTTGTGTTTCTAATCCCTCCAAGTCCCAGCCCACCGTGCTCAACAGGGACAGTCACACGTTTCCAGGCGACCCAGTTGATTTTCTTGATTTCAACACTTCCACCCCAGAAAAAGCTTCTTCTTATGGACTCCAATTTTTTAATAACTAACTTTGGTGCTTTATACAATGAGAAATAGTGTGTGGGAAGGCTATCAAGAACCGCCTTAATCAGAGTGACTCTACCTCCCAGGGATAATGTAGATGCTTTCCGAAGAGCTAGACGTGCCTCAAAAGTATCAATGACAGGCTTCCAACTGTTAATTCTGTTCATATTGCCTCCTACATTCAAACCCAGGTACTGCATAGGGAAGGTACCTGATTTGCAACCTAATGATTCTGCCATAGAGTCGAGCTCATCCCGAACCACTCCACATCCATACAAACTCGATTTATAAAAGTTGATCCTTAAACCCGATGTAAGATGGAAGCAACGGAATAGTCTAAGGATGTTGAGAAGGCTGGATCGTGACCATTGGCCTATCAATAAAGCATCATCAGCGTATAACATATGTGATAAGCAAGGCCCCTCATGTGGAAGCTGAATACCTTGGATTAAGCCCACATTTACTGCTTTATTAATCATAACAGAGACTGCTTCCATTGCCAGTACAAACAGAAAAGGAGATAGAGGGTCCCCTTGGCGGATACCTTTTGTGCACTGAAACTCCCAAGTGGGCGAACCATTGACTAAGACCGAAGCCCTGGCCGAAGACAATATCCCCATGACCCATTTCCTCCAGATAGGTGGGAAATTCATTTGCATTAGGACAGAGTCAAGAAACCCCCAATTTAGATTGTCAAAAGCCTTTTCTATATCGATTTTAAGGAGAAAAGCTTTAGACTTTTGTTTTCTTAACCAAGAAAGGACTTCGTTAACAATAAGAGGCCCTTCCACAATATTGCGCCCAGCTAGAAAGGCAGTTTGCATTTCAGAAACTACCGAGCCCATAACTCCTTTCAACCGGTTTGCAAGCACCTTAGAAATTACCTTATTTATACATCCAATTAAACTAATCGGACGGTATTTGTTTAGGGACAATGGGTCAGCGCACTTAGGTATGAGTGCAAGGAATGAAGAGCTACAACCTTGATTGATCACACCGTCTTCATGGAATTCTGACATCAGTCTTATAAAATTCGGTTCTAGGATTTCCCAAAAGTGCTTCACGAAGGCGAAATTAAAACCATCGGGGCCCGGAGCCTTGTCCCCCCCCCCCACATTCCCAGACCGCTCGCTTAATCTCTGATGGTATGAAGACCCCAATTAAACTCTCAGCTTCCATACTATTAAGAGTTTTAAAAAGGCAGCAACTAAACTTGGGCCTTGAAAAAATCCTTTCTGTGAATCTGTTTTTGAAGAACTTGTAAGTGTGTTTTTTAATTTTTTCCCCATCAATAACCCAAACACCATTTATTATCAAACCATTCAGCCTATTCCTTGAGTTGTTGCTCTTAATGAAGCTGTGAAAGAAGGTCGTGTTGTCGTCTCCTTCCATGGCCCACTTGATTCTTGCCTTTTGCTTTAAGTCTTTGAGCCTATCATCCTCCAATTGTATCATCCGACCCTTACAATTTAGTTTATCTTCCAGCTCAGCATGCGATAAGGGACGAGTTTCCATAAGTTCATCCAACATCGATAATTTAGCTTCAAGACCATTAAATTCAGCCTCCTCTGCAATCCGTATATTTTTCGACCATTTTTTTTATCTCATCTTTAAAAATTCTAAGTTTTGCAGCGACTAACTTGTCTGCTGGCCCCACGAATGTGAAGGAAGCGTTCGCATTCCAAACAACGTCATCCAGCCCCGGTTTTGAAAACCAAGAATTAAAGAATCGGAAGGGACTAGCGCCGAATTTCCTGGCCTTGATATCAAGGACTAATGGTGAGTGATCAGACAAGAATCTGGGGAGTGCAATCAGACTCGCGTTTGGCCACCGGTCCATAAACTCCTGACTGACAAGAAACCGATCAATTTTACTAAGTTTTTGCCCGTTATCTGAGACATATGTAAATTTGCATCCCCCCATTGAGTATTCCAAAAAGGCTGCGTTGAAAATAAATTCGTTAAACCTTCGTGGATTAGCCGAAAAGAACTCAGAATTACACCTCTCTTCTGGGCACCTGACTTCATTGTAATCTCCCATTGTTACCCATATACCCTGTTTTGAGAACCGCAAGTTCAAAATTTCTGACCATAGAGCACACTTAGCTTGTTGTTCTTGGGGTGCATAAACACATAATACATGTAGTTCATCGGAAACACCTTGAATATTGCCACTAATAAGAATAAAATTCTGTTTAATAACCACCCCATTTTGTTTAAAGGTACCTGGATCCTAGATGCACAAGATTCCACCTGATTGCCCCAAGGAATCGACAAAAGCCGATTGTCACGGAGCTTTCCCCCAAAACTTCACAAGATTAACTTTTGAGGTAGTAGAGCACTTTGTTTCCTGTAGTGAAATAAAGTTGATGCCATATTTTGACTTTAGTCGTTTGACCCATGATGCCTTCTTTGAGTCAACGATCCCCCTGATATTTAAGCTTAAGTAATTCATTTTGAAGGGTATGCAGCACCAGATACCTTTGCCCTAACCTGATTTTCAAATCCATTCAAATCAAATCCTACCATCTCTCCTGCCTCCATTGTGTTCCTGGTTTCCATTTGCGTCGGACTAACCAAAGGTGGAGCAACCTGCTCAACCCGTTGTGACTCTGGGGGCGGCTGCAAGTTAGATGCACCAGGATGGTCCGAAGGAGGAGCAAACCCAAAATCAGGTTGTGAAGCCACATAGTGAGCATTGTTAGTCATCACCGAATGATAGCACTTCCTTATTTTCCGAGTACTATTTCCACTAGTGGCAGTGGGTAGTTTGGAAGTTGGTGTGAAAAAGGAAGACACCAGGGGGTTCACAGTGGGGGAGTTAAGATCAAAGTTATCAGTATTGGGCTCCTCAAAATTTAGGACTTTACCTTGCAAGCCCACCCCAAAGTTATTACGTGGGCTACCGGATTCTACTCTAGGGCGTTTATTAGACACTGGCCCATTTCCAAAATTAAGCCCAATAGGTTCCCAGGTGGGAGTAGCTGCAAAACCCCCAATTCCCGAAGGCGCATGGGCATCGTTAGTAGAAGAGAGCACCGGCGACTTTTGGTTTCCCAATGTTACATTACTTGCAACCTGACCATCGGGGTTCCCTTCTACCGCAACCGCAATAGGCGTTTTTGGATCCACCGCCATTGTTCCGGTGTTCCGTTCCAAATTACCGCCAGACCCAACCGGAGTGCCAAATGTTTCAGTTGGAATGCCCCTAAAATTATCCAACTTAGCTTTGTCCGGTGCGAGAAAATCTGGTGCCCAGTTACTATCCTCTTCAGCGATCCAACAAGGGAAATTTGAATCTTTCCATTGTAGCGATATCTCCTCTCTGATCCTTCTCCCGTCTTTTGTTAACACCGCAATATTTTCAAAGGACAGGTTCAAGTCGTTCCATGAAGCAGAGGAAGGGTGAACAACCTCACCGTATCTTCTGCCTATGGAGTTAAAAGTGCACCTATCCCATAACAGAGGCGGAACTCCATATACCCTAAGCCAGGCCATTCTTTGAAACTCAAATTTTTCCCCATCCCAAAAGTGCAAATCAGTAAACCACCCTTTCCAAATCTCCTTTTGATGGTTTAGGAAATCCAAAGCAGAGTTTTGACCACTAAATGATAAAAGAACATGCATACCTCCCATGTACCTTACACACATCCCAGAAAAAAGCTTCGACAATTCATCCATGTTGCATAAATATTACATATCATAAACTCTCCCCACCAATGACACTCCACTCCAAAGGCTAGAGGCAAATGTGTTGGATCCCTCAATGTTTACTACAGGTTTTGCGCCCGCATCCGTTCCACTTCCAGCAAGAATATCTCTGAAGGATGTGGAACCAGTCCCACGGTACACATTTGTTGACGTTGGTGCTCCATTGGTAGGGTTCCGGACTCTTTTGTAGCGGATTGGAGGCACTTCAAATCTAGGGTTTTCAATCTTCCTGCCCCCTTTCTCAAACTTTGCAAGATTTACGATTAACTTGGAATATCCCATTTTAATAGACTTCATGGAATTCTCCAGATGTAGCTTATCCTCTACCAAATCGAATCTGACAAAAGCAAAAATATTCCCCAAGCTATCCCTCTTCATTGCCAAATACACGTCCACCACTTTGCCATATTCGCTAAAAACTCTCCTGACCTCCATTCTTGAGACCCCTTCTTGAAGATTAGAGACAAAGAAGGTGATAGACGAGGCATCCCAGTTTTGGGTTTTTGCCTTTCCACCTTTCCTGTTGCCCTTTTTCCGGTTGTAGACCACATCATGCCAAGGCTCCTCATTAGTTGATTGGTTGCGACCGTCGTCTCTGAACTCTCCCTCTTCCAGTGGCTCTTCGCATTCTCTGGTGACTCCTGGTCTTCGCTCCATTTCTGGCCACCTTTACCCCTTTTCTAATCACCTACTTTTGTTTTCTCAGTTCAAACCCTAAGCAGCCTCTTCAAACTATCTACGACGATCTTAACTCAAGGTTAATTTACGATTTAACTATCACAAGCGAATTTAGTTTTATTTATTTTCATTTTTAATGTTAAAGCATTGATTTTGAAAGCATCCATTATGTATAATAGTATACATCTGATGCTGGTAGAAATATATTTTCTCACAGGTGATAGAAAAAGTGCATTGCTCATAATTTTCTTTCATTATAGAGATAGACAAATCTTTTGGATTTGATACTGCTGTTGAGGGAGCTTAAAAGGCAATAAACGCTTCACATATGGAGTTAGAGAGTGTTAAAATTGGAGTTGAAATAGTCAAACTTATGAGTCGATATAGTGGCAAGTATATTGAGCAAGATACACATATATTTCTTCAAATTTTATAAGACGTCGATAGTTATTGTTCTTTTTTTTTTCTGATTTTCAGGATTCATTCAATGTTTGTCTCACTGACAAGTCCAGATGTGGCAATAGCTAGAATGTTTAAGTGTACCCTATCGAGTAAAAGTAGAGAGATGAAATGACTGATTTAGGCGCAGAACTAAGTTTGTTTACTAAAAATAATATAGGGATATGCGTTTAGCACATCCGAAACTTTAAATGGTGTTAAGACATGTTTTGACATTATAAGATGGTTGATAGACCCTAGTTTGCAACCCATAACTGAAATTAGGCAACAATCCATGGATACCTGTCAGAGAATTAGGGATGAATCAACAATGAAAAGAATCACTTTATTAGAACTTCTTCACTAAACCAGTACAAAGAAATCACCAAGTCATCACAGATTGACTGGTGTACAAATGTAATCAAAAGGTTAACACGAAAGAGATCAAAACCCTCACGAATGTACGTGTGAGGAACCAAGTGAGAGCAGATGCAGTAATGTTCGAGAAGGAGTAGTGTGAGACAAATTCATCCAGGATCCCAAGGAGACTCATATATAGCCGGATCACACGAAGCCCTCAAGCCCAAAGCAAGAAGAACAGCCCATAACGAGGAAAGGAGCCCAAAGCCAAAAACCTCAATCACAAAAGAAAAAAAGGCAACGGTTAGAAAATAAAAAAGGCAAACATTTAAACTGAGAATTATGTAATAAAATAGAATATTTTATAGGATATTTTAACACCCCCCCCCCAGTTTAAATGTTTAAACAGATTTTCCAAACCCTAAGACTTACACATTTCGTCGTGGCTTCTTGGCATGAGGCCTTTTGTGAAAAGATCAGCAAGTTGAAATTCAGATTGAATGCCTGCTGTTTTGATGATACCTGCAGCAATCTTTTCCCTTAGGAAGAAAAGGTCAACCTCAAAGTGTTTTGTTTTATCATGAAATATTGGGTTTGCAGCTATAGAGATGGCAGCAGTATTGTCATATCTGAGAGTAACTGGAAGATTAACTTGAATCCCCAACTCCCTTAGAATGTTTGTTAACCACAGAATTTCACAAGCAGCACTACACATGGATCTGTACTCGGCTTCAGCAGAGGAACGAGAAACTACACTTTGCTTCTTGCTTTTCCAAGAAACCAAGGAGTTTCCAAGGAAAATACAATACCCTGTAACAGACCTCCTGCTGTCAACACATTGGGCCCAATCGGAATCCGCATAAGCTGTCAACTGAAAAGTATCACTTTGTTTGAACATGATGCCAAGACCGGTGCACCTTTTAAATATCTCAGCAACCGAAAAGCTATATGAGAGTGTGCCTCGGTTGGTTTATGCATATATTGAGAAAGATAATGAACGGCATATGCAATATCTGGACGGGTGTGAGATAAATAAATAAGTTTCCCAACCAGCTTTTGGTACTCAGTGACATTAGCATCTTTTTGAACTTCATTTTTACTTAACTTGGTTAAAATATAGTTCTGTTCAATAGGACAACTAACAGGTTTGCAACCACTCATACCATATTCATTTAGGAGATCCATACAATACTTTCTTTGGGTAAGACAAATATCATCATTGTTTTTGATAACTTCAATGCCAATAAAGTATTTCAACAGTCCTAGGTCTTTTATTTGAAATTCCTTTTTTAAAAGGATTTTGATATTATTAATTTCATCAGGATTGTTACCTGTAAGCACAATGTCGTCCACATAGACTAATAACACAATAAACACAGAGTTATTGGATTTTATGAACATAGAATGATCACATTTGGACTGATTAAAACCAAGTTTGACAAGAACTTGAACAAGTTTTTCATTCCACATTCGAGGGGCCTGTTTTAGACCATAAAGGGATCTTTTTAGTCTACATACTTTGTTATTTTTATCAATGTTTAGACCATCAGGAGGAGTCATGTACACCTCCTCCTTTAAACTACCATAAAGAAAAGCATTATTCACATCAAGTTAATAAATGGGCCAGTTATTTTGAACAGATAGGCTGATAATACATCTAACTGTGACCATTTTGACTACAGGAGAAAAGGTCTCTTCAAAGTCTATGCCCTCAACTTGACTAAAGCCCTTGGCAACAAGCCTGGCTTTAAACCTATCAATTTCACCACTTGATTTGTATTTAATTTTGTAAACCCATTTGCAACCAATGGGTTTCTTTCCCTTTGGAGGGTCGACTAAGTCCCAAGTATCATTACTGTATAAAGCAGAGAGCTCATCATTCATGGCATCTATCCATCTTTTATCCTTACATGCTTCTCTATAGCTAACAGGTTCAGTCATTTTATTTAAATTAGCAGCAAAGCACATATTGTCACTAGACAGATTAGCATAGCTAACAACTTTATCATAGCCGTATTTAGCATTTCCAACAACAAAGTCATTGAATCTTTTAGGAGCAGATACATGTCTAGTTGATTTTCTAAGGAAAGGTTGGTTACCCTCAGGAAGGACATATTCGTCATTTGTACCACTAGACTCAGCCCTCACAGACTTAGTTTGAGGCTCACTATGATGCTGATCATTAGCCATGTCATCTAAAGGAAGAGACTGTTGAGCATCAGCAACATCAATTGGCCCATTTGAGTTATTGTGTTGCTGTGTATCAGGTACAGAATCAGTAGGCTCCTTCTCTTCATCATTGGGATTTATATCACTTGAAGTTTCATAGATATCAAAAAAGTTTGAGTGATTTAAAGAATTGGTTTTGTCTAAATCAGTTTCAGAAAACAACTTAGTTTTAAAGGGAAAAACGGTTTCATAAAAACTGACATCTCTTGAGAAGGAGAATGTCCTTTGATCCAAACTCCAAAGTTTGTATCCCCTTTTTAAATTAGAGTATCCCATGAAAACGCATTGTTCAGCTCTTTCTTCGAGTTTATCAGAGTTGGTTAAGATAGTAAAATAACATAGACATCCAAAAACTTTCAAGTGATTAAGAGAAGGTTCAAAACCATACAGCAACTCATAGGGAGTTCTACCACCTAACACAGAAGAGGGGGTCCTGTTAATCAGATAAGCAGCAGTAAGCACACATTCAGACCAGAATCTTAAAGGAACACCAGATTGAAATAATAAAGCTCTAGTAATGTTCAGAAGGTGTCGGTGTTTTCTTTCTGCAATCCCATTTTGTTGGGGTGTGTAGGTACAAGAAGTTTGATGAAGAATTCCATTAGTTTTAACAAAATTTTCCATTTGAGAATTTATAAACTCAGACCCATTATCACTTCTAAAGATTTTGATCTTTGTCTCGAATTGAGTTTTAATCAGTTCATAAAAGTTTTTTATGTTGTCAAACACCTCAGTTTTAGATTTCATAAGATAGACCCATACAGCCCTCGAGTAGTCATCAACTATGGTGAGAAAAAACTTGTAACCATCGAGGCTGGGCCGTTTGTATGGACCCCAAACATCAAGATGCAATAAATCACCGACATGTTTAGATTTATTATCACTTAAGGGAAAAGGGATTCTGTGCTGTTTAGCTTTGTGACATGTGTCACAAGGCTCAACTTGACTTGAATCGGTTTTAAGTTTTAGAACATGTAGGACTTGGTCCGAGGGATGACCAAGTCTGGAATGCCAGAGCTTTATTGTTTCGGTTTTGTTAAAACAAGCAATGATAGGATTACTCGAATTACCACAAAAATAAAGGCCATCAGTTTGTCTACCAATCACCAGGTTTTTCCTTAAGAACACATCCTGGATATAACAATTGTGTTCATCAAAAACAACTTTCAGTTTATTATCTTTTGATAGTTTGTGAACAGATATGAGATTAACACAGTATTCAGGGACGACAAAAACATCTTTTAAGATCACGTCTTCAGAAAGTTTAAAACATCCTATTTGTTTCACCTTAGCATCAGTTCCATTAGGGTGTTTTACAGTAATATCATAATCAGACACATCTACTAGATTAAACATATTATCATTGTTCATAACCATATGTTGGTTAGCTCCTGAATCAATAATCCATTTAAGTCTATTTCGATGGAAAAAACTGGTGTTGAAGCAATAGGTATTTTTATAGACTCCTAGTGACGAGCAGGAACTATAACACTTACCACTCATATTAGATTTGTGAGAGTCTTCCATCTTATTTTCATTTAGCAGACCTAGCAGCTTGGAGAATTGATCAGCAGATAAAGAGTTCAAGGAAGTACTAGCAGATTGGTCATTCATAGAATTTGCAACAGAATTATTAGCAGACACACTTGTTTTTGACCATTGGGAACTGTTTTGACCAGGTTTATTTCTGTAGTTTGGGGGATAACCGTGGAGCTCAAAACATTTTTCAATCACATGACCAAGCTTATTGCAGTGAGTACACTTTAGGTTGGGATTAGGCCCTTTGTTAAAACGTTTTTTATTGTCATTGTATTGAGTTGTTTTGGCAGCGAACCCAACATTAGGAACCTTTGACGATTTATTAGAATCTCTGTGTGATTCTTCTCTAGAAATAATGGAAAAAGCAGTTTTAACAGTGGGTAAAGGGTCCCTGGTTAAAAGATTTGTTCTTACAGGCTGATAAATGTCATCTAATCCCATCAGGAACTGCATAAGCTTAATCAGTTGACTGAATCCATTGTATTTAGAAGAGGCATCACAAGTACATGAAGGTAATTGAACCATGGCATCAAATTGTTTCCACATAGTGTTGAGTTTATGATAATATTCAGACACACTTGCCCCATTTTGGCTAACAGAATTAATTTTTTGGTATAATCCGAACACAACTGAGCCATCTACCCTATCATAAGTGTCCTTTAAGTCACTCCAGACTTCACTAGCAAGGCTAGAGTAAACTTGACCAACATACAGTTCTTCAGAGACAGAATTGAGAATCCAAGTTAGCACAACAGAATTGCATCTATCCCACTGACTAGCCAGAACATCATCTTTAGTTGATTTAGTACAAGTACCATTAATAAAGCCTAACTTGTTCTTGGCAGTTAAAGCAAGTTTCATAGCATTGGACCAGACAACATAGTTTTCGGTTCCTTTTAGTTTAACATTGACAATAGAAAGACTACTTGAGTCACTAGCATGCAAGTATAACGGGTCGCTAGCATCTAATTTACTAATCAGAGTAACAGAGGTCACAATTTGATCATCTGTATCAGGCATACTTGCAGAAATAGAACAATAAGACAGGTAAACACAGAGATAATAAAACCAGGCAAGTAGTCAAGTAACACAGAAGTAAGCAAAAAATAAGAAACACAGCGAAAACAGGAAGTAGCAAGCACGAACAAGGTCAAAAAGCGAAGCCTGAACAGAGGTCCGATCAGAGGTTCATAACTCAAAGGTGCCTCCGCAGACAGTATTCAGGGAGCTCTAGACACAAAGTAATATGCAACAGAGTGAACCCTCTCTGTATCCCCAAATCAAACCGGTCTCACCTAAACACCCGGTATCAAAGATGCCTAGACACAACAAATGATGATGCAAGACAGAAATAAAAAAGAGAAAGAACGATCTCACAGTGGGTGCAAGCAAAATCCAAAGGAATCAAGGTTTGTAACCTTCACTTAGGGTTACACAACCTTGATCAGAAGACAGAGAATAGATCTGTTGGTTTGCCCAAAAAGGGACCAACGAGAAATCCTTCAAACAACAGGTACGAGTAAAACCCTAAAATTTAGGGTTTCGTTCTTCCAGCGGCAGCACAACAACCACAAGCAATCAGTGACCAGAGAATCAACCAGTGGCCCACTAAACTACCAAGATTTCAAGCACCTCCGTCGTAACCCTAGATCAGAGTCCTTGGACCGATATACGGATAAGCAAGCACCGGCGATTGCAGCGGAAGACTACCAGAGCACCAACTTAACCTTGGAGCTCTGATACCATGTCAGAGAATTAGGGATGAATCAACAATGAAAAGAATCACTTTATTAGAACTTCTTCACTAAACCAGTACAAAGAAACCACCAAGTCATCACAGATTGACTGGTGTACAAATGTAATCAAAAGGTTAACACGAAAGAGATCAAAACCCTCACGAATGTACGTGTGAGGAACCAAGTGAGAGCAGATGCAGTAATGTTCGAGAAGGAGTAGTGTGAGACAAATTCATCCAGGATCCCAAGGAGACTCATATATAGCCGGATCACACGAAGCCCTCAAGCCCAAAGCAAGAAGAACAGCCCATAACGAGGAAAGGAGCCCAAATTCAAAAACCTCAATCACAAAAGAAAAAAAGGCAACGGTTAGAAAATAAAAAAGGCAAACATTTAAACTGAGAATTATGTAATAAAATAGAATATTTTATAGGATATTTTAACAATACCCAAGTCCATATTATATATACTTATAAGTTTAAACATCCATTCTTCGTATCTAAACTTTATTTTTGTTCTACAGATCCTTTCCATGAGGTGAAGAGCAAGTGATAAAAGAAAAAAGAGGTGTGTGGAGTTGGATGATAACCAAATTTATTTTTGTCAGCTTTACTATTTTTTATAACCTACTCATATGGGTCTTTCTAGCACTTATGGTTTCTGTAATTATTTTATTCATGTATTAATGTAATATGTTACATTGTTTGTATTTATTTTGCACACTTATAATTAATTTAAATTAATTTTTTACAATCTGTGAAGTTCACGAATGATAACCTAATATATGTATAAAACATATACAATGTTTATTTAGTGATAAAAATTAATACCATATCTGTATGTATATCAATTTTGAAACACTTAAAATTTACATAACTAATCAACAAAATAATACCATAATAAGTTGTACATTATATAAAATACAACTTATTATGTAAAATACAATTTATCAATAATTCATAGTATAAGTTTTATCATCATTACACTTATTGTTTTTCCTTACATTTTAAACTCTCATAGTTACAAACCCTAAAACCGTAGCCAGTATTAGATTCAGTATATCACACAAAGATCAAAGCGAATCACAATTTACACCAACCTTTTCGTAAATCAGAATTGAACCGACATCATTCACGTTCTACTTCAAATGAAAACATTATTAAAACATCCCGTCACAACGCGCGGTCTAGCGTGAACTCGTAATAATTACAACTAATAATAAAGTTTAGTTTATAATATCTAATAAATTACTCATTTACAATGCATAGTGATTTCGAATTTCAAACTCAATTAACTAAAACATTTGAAGTTTTCTCCTATATATATCAACTTGTAATATGTTTGTTATCATTTGAAGTTACATTTACAGATTGTGAACGTAATGAGCAGAAACGTTGTTCATGCAGAAAAAAATTGAAGATGTATGCAGAAAAGTGATAAGCACATTTACAGATTATGTATTTCTAACGTCGTGACATCAACTTGGTTAAATTTCCTAAATCGTTCGCTGTCAATGTTCCCGAGTTATCGACATCCAAAGTCTTGAATCCTTCCATCACATTCATGATAAGTTGTTCGTTTACCAACCCCATCTCTTTTAGCTTAAACACCACGTATTCTGCAGGACTGCATAACAGAAATCATAACATATAACAGTTTCATAGTTGTTAATAACATAACTAAAAAAGTAAAAATAATAACAATGTCAATAATAATAGTTGCATCTGACCTGACACTATTATCATTATCAAGATCAGCATTCTCAATATCTTGAACAGTCATTTTCCTATGAAGCACCCAATCCACAAGCTGTCTTTGTCTACTTTCGGTCCATAATTCAACCAAGTACATAAACAGTTGCGCTAACGAGATCGTACCAGTCAAGATCCAAAACACAGCAAACACTCGTCCCCCAGTGGTCGTAAAGCTCTTGTCTCCGTAACCAAGGGTGGTTATGGTGCAACAAACACAATAATAAGCATCAATGATACTCATGTCTTCAAGTAGAATCAACACGACGATTCCAACAATTACATGCACGACGATAAGTATAAGCGCGATAAGAAACTTATACTTGAGCTTATCCGATTCTTCAGCGGCATCACTCAGCATCTGGACAGGATCAAATGCTTCATTAATTTGCATAGCTTTTACAAACATGTTTACCTCCTTTTCAACTATATAATCAGCAGCTTTACTAAGCGCAAAACCGCCAAGAAACATGCCCATAAACACGAAAACACATGCCATAACTTTGGCGAAATTGGTTTCTGGGACAAGATCTCCGTATCCTACGGTTGTCATTGTAGCAACACAGAAATACATGGAATCTAGGACTCCAATATCTGTTTTCTTTCCAGTGATTTGATCTTGAATAAGAGTAAAACAAACGGTGCCTAAAGCTAGATACGCAGACAAAAGAAACCCGACTCGCTTCAAACTAAGACGAACACCAGGGATTGATGGTGGTGGTGCGTGCTCGCTTCCGTGATCTTCTGCTTTATGCTTACCCTTTTTCTTTTTATGTTTATGTTTGGCTTTGTGTTTCTTTTTTTTTATAAGTTCTGTGTCATCCACGCCATCTTCAGGCGCCATCACATATATGTCACCGATATTCATTCATAAGCAATAGATGCAAGATCATATATATTGTATATGCACAATGAATGAATTAAGGGAAAGGAATTGAAAGGAAGAACAACGTGATGGGATGTTAATTTAGGGTTTCAATGTTGAAAAAGTGTCAAATTCTCCATCTCCAGAAGATAGAAATCAATTTTGTTAATTGAAAATATACGGTTGCTAATCATCATGTGGCCTCTTTTGTTAAGGTTTATTTTTAGATCTATTCGATTGGCAACCCACTTTTTGTGCACAAGTTGATTTAATTGTATAAATAAAATAAAACTTAACTAGAATTACGACCCGCCGCAATGCGGCAGGGATTCTTTAGTTATAACTAAATCGATTTAGGATAAGCACGTTATGTTGAACCCGTCAAACGGGAAAAACATAGACGATGTAAAAGGTTCACCCACACACGCACGTTGCGTCTTGTTAACTCGCAAAATTTAGAAGAAACGTAAAAACGCTAAACCAAAGACGCACGTTGCGATGTGTTAAGTCACAAAATTTAGAACGAAGCATATAGCGAAAAATTTGCGGAAAATGAAAACTATAAAGAACCAAAGTTGAAAGGAAAAAAATTTGTGAGTATAGATTGTAAAAGATAAAAAGTTTTGTGTTAAAAGTAAAAAAAAAAACAAATAGTTTTGGGTTAAAAGTAATTTATAAAATACTTTTGGGTGAAAAGTAAAAAAAAAACATTTTTTTTAAAAACCTCCAAAGCCAAGGTTAAAACAACCATATGTATAATCATTTTTTTCTTTGAAAAACCTCCAAAGTCAAGATTACAACACATAAGTAAAAAAATCAAAGTGGTTAAATCGCAAAAGATGGAAACTTTTGAATTAGAAGTAAAAAATCAAATTAATCAAAGGGGTTAACTTACCAAAAATTAAAACTTTAAAGTTAAATTGTCAAAGATTAAAACTTTAGTGTTAAAAAGGAAACAAAGATTAAAAATTTTAAACTTAAATTGTCAAATATTAAAACTTTAGGGTAAATTGTCAAAGATTAAAACTTTAGGGTTAAAAGAAAACAAAAATTAGAAGTTTAAACTTAAATTGTCAAACATTAAAACTTTAGCGTTAAAAAGAAAATTTTCCATTTTTTTTTTTTTTTGAAAAACTCCCAAAGCCTAACTTACAACACATATATGCACATATAACTTGCTTCTTTATAGTGTTGTTTTTTTTTTTAAAAACCTCCAAAGGCAAGGTTAAAACAACCATATGTATAATCATTTTTTTCTTTGAAAAACCTCCAAAGTCAAGATTACAACACATAAGTAAAAAAAAATCAAAGTGGTTAAATCGCAAAAGATGGAAACTTTTGAATTAGAAGTAAAAATCAAATTAATCAAAGGGGTTAACTTACCAAAAATTAAAACTTTAAAGTTAAATTGTCAAAGATTAAAACTTTAGTGTTAAAAAGGAAACAAAGATTAGAAATTTTAAACTTAAATTGTCAAATATTAAAACTTTAGGGTAAATTGTCAAAGATTAAAACTTTAGGGTTAAAAGAAAACAAAAATTAGAAGTTTAAACTTAAATTGTCAAACATTAAAACTTTAGGGTTAAAAAGAAAATTTTTCATTTTTTTTTGAAAAACTCTCAAAGCCTAACTTACAACACATATATACATATATAACTTGCTTCTTTATAGTGTGTTTAATAAATCAATTAAGTGAAATGTATTTTTAGTTGGCTTGGTTTTAGGTTTGCCAAGTCTAAAAATCTCTGGTTTGGGCTTCATTCGTATGGGCTCGTATGTGAAAATCTTGGCTTGGTTAGCATATTTGTGCATAAAAAAATAACACTTTCAAGAAAGTTACACTTAACCTTGCTTTATGGATGAAAATCGAACCCGAACTAATGGAAAAACTTAAAATTCAAAACATTCAGGCAGGTATCTGGGTATGAGATTAGTATTTAAAAATTTCGCGGGTATATGATTGGGAGTAAATGATATCTGACTTTATTACCCGAAATTATACACCTGTCTATCCAAACCATATACCCAAACATTTATAATTTTATCGTTCTTTAACCATACTCTAGTAACTGTTTATTCTAGTAATATTTTAATATGAAAATAAACTTTTCTTTTAAAACAAATAATTAATAATATTATTTAGTTTTTATAACGTGAAGTGTTAACTTACCTTTTGGGATTTATATTATCATAAATTGTATATATTTTAGTTATTATAAGTTTTTATAGTAATAACAGTATGTGTATAATAATTTATTGTAGTTTTTAAAACTAAAATCTATACTATATAATAAAAGAAAACTGTTTTGTGACACTTGTCATTCTCTCATTTAATTGATTAAAATTATTAAAAATACTAATAATAATAATATTTAATCTAAATTAATACAAATTTTTATTATTAATAATATTTAATCAAATCTAAAATCTAATCTAATACAAATTTTTATTATCAATAATATTTAATCAAATCTAATAAGAATTCATACGAATTTCAAAGTTGATATTAACTTTCAAATAATTAAAAAAAATCCAAGCATCACAAATAAATTATCATACTCTTCTCGGCAAGGTTTGATCAGTTTGTGTGTGCTTTAAACTTCTCTCCTTATTTATTGGTAAATCCCATTATCATGTTAATCGATTTTCGATGATTTTTTTGGAACCGTAATTTGGCAGTTGTTTTTCATTTAGATGAGAATCACTGGTATTTTGTATATAATTATTACTCTAGCACATAATACATGGACAACAATGAATCTATATCTATATCTTCTATACTATATAATAAAAGAAACTTGTTTTGAAACACTTGTCATTCTCTCATTTAATTGATTAAATTTATTAATAATACTAATAATAATAATATTTAATCTAAATTAATACAAATTTTTATTATTAATAATATTTATCAAATCTAAAATCTAATCTAAATCAAATTTTTATTATCAATAATATTTAATCAAATCTAATAAGAATTCATACGAATTCCAAAGTTGATATTAACTTTTAAATAATTAAAAAAAAATCCACCTAACATCACAAAATGTTTCTGTTAAATTCGATTAATTAATTTGTTCAACAATCACTATTATCTTTATTTCGACCAATTTCAAATAACTAATAAATGGAATTCAAAATTCGAAAAAAAAAAAGAAAAATGAGAATTCTATTTAGAATCCCTTTTCTTTAGAGAGAATTCTCGGTAAGATTGAGATGAAAACAAAAGAATTTGGATAAGAGCAATAGTTAGTTTTAACTATAGCTAAAAAAAAAAGTAAAAGCTATGTAGATTCTAATCGATGAATCTTGAAAGGAAACACGCCCCGCAAAATGTTAATTGATTTTTGATGATTTTTTGGAACCGTAATTTGGCAGTTGTTTTTCATTTAGATGAGAATCACTGGTATTTTGTATATAATTATTACTCCAGCACATAATACATGGACAACAATGAATCTATATTATATCTATACTATATAATAAAAGAAACTTGTTTTGGGACACTTGTCATTTTCTCATTTAATTGATTAAAATTATGAATAATACTAATAATAATAATATTTAATCTAAATTAATACAAATTTTTATTATTAATAATATTTATCAAATCTAAAATCTAATCTAAATCAAATTTTTATTATCAATAATATTTAATCAAATCTAATAAGAATTCATACGAATTCCAAAGTTGATATTAACTTTTAAATAATTAAAAAAAATCACCTAACATCACAAAATGTTTCTGTTAAATTCGATTAATTAATTTATTCAACAATCACTATTATCTTTATTTCGACCAATTTCAAATAACTAATAAATAGAATTCAAAATTCGAAAAAAAAAAAAAAAGAAAAATGAGAATTCTATTTAGAATCCCTTTTCTTTAGAGAGAATTCTCGGTAAGATTGAGATGAAAACAAAAGAATTTGGATAAGAGCAATAGTTAGTTTTAACTATAACTAAAAAAAAAAAGCAAAAGCTATGTAGATTCTAATCGATGAATCTTGAAAGGAAACATGCCCCGCAAAATGTTAATTGATTTTTGATGATTTTTTGGAACCGTAATTTGGCAGTTGTTTTTCATTTAGATGAGAATCACTAGTATTTTGTATATAATTATTACTCCAACACATAATACATGGACAACAATGAATCTATATCTATATCAATACTATATAATAAAAGAAACTTGTTTTGGGACACTTGTCATTCTCTCATTTAATTGATTAAAATTATTAACAATACTAATAATAATAATAATATTTAATCTAAATTAATACAAATTTTTATTATTAATAATATTTATCAAATCTAAATCAAATTTTTATTATCAATAATATTTAATCAAATCTAATAAGAATTCATACGAATTCCAAAGTTGATATTAACTTTTAAATAATTAAAAAAATCCACCTAACATCAGAAAATGTTTCTGTTAAATTCGATTAATTAATTTGTTCACAATCATTATTATCTTTATCATTCAGTACGGTTAACCGATTTATCATCATACAACCTCCCACCTATTCAATCATATGATTTTTCAATCTTATATTAACTAAATAAATAAAGATTAATATTCAATCTTATCCTACTTTAAATATAAAAAAATCCGTTAGTTCAGATTAATATTCAATCTTATCCTACTTTAAATATAAAAAAAATCCGTTAGTTTTTTTAAATATATATTTTTTTATTATTTGGTATATAAAATCATACTTATTCAACCCATGTAATACACGAGGGTTTTTAAAAATATAACTTTTTTTTATTATTTGGTAAACAATATTACATTTATTCAACCCGTGTAATACAATTGTTTTAAAGATATAATTTTTTTTATTTGGTATATAATATTACATTTATTCAACCCATACAATACATATGGTTCTTATAGATATAACTTATTTTATTATTTCATATATAAAATTACATTTCTTCAACCCGTGCAATATAGGAGACTTTTAAAAAGATAATGTTTTATTATTTGGTATATAAAATTCATTTATTCAACCCGTGTATTACACGGGGTTATAACCTAGTTATAAATTATATAAAAATAGAATGGTAAGGAAAAAAATGTATTTAGAAATCCTAACGGGTATGGCTTTTTTTTTTTTTAACAAACTAACAAGGTAAACCTGATATCTACAAGTATGCCCAATACCTGACGGGCAGTGGCGAATCTAGAAATTTTTTTAACGGAGGGCACAAAGTGGTCAGGTTAAAACAAGACGGGTCAAAATAAGTCGGGTAAAACTAAGTCATATTTATCCACTTACTGATAGTGTAAACCTATTCATACTTATATACTTAATAATATCATAAATTTCACTTGAAGATGATTCTTTTCTTTTTAAAAATATTGATTAGCAACCATTTTTTTTTTTTTTGTACATAGGACGTACAAAAACAAAAGCTACAGGCACTTTCGCTAAATTAAGAAAGCACTTGAGCTAATTTAAGAAAAAAAAATTATGAAGGTTATTGTGATTGAATACAAAGAAAAGCCTACTCACTCCAATGGAGTGACTCCATAACTGTTTTTCAGATAGAAAAAATATGAAAATAATCCATTGAATATTGGCCCAATAAAGTTTAAAATCCATAAACTTTTTCAATTGAAAAACTAAAGCTAAGTGGGCTGGAGACTGAATGGATGGTGGGTCTAGGCCCACCCTACCTCTTGAATGCATCCGTCATTGCTAACGGGTATTTAGCACGGTATGTGACATGATTTTACAATCGATGAGTATGAGACTGAGATTATCAATAATTATCTTATTGCCATCTATATTGCTTTTGCTTAATATAATACTATTTAAGTAATTGAATCCATTTAAGAAAATTAAAAATTGTAAGCTGAAGGAAATTTAGATTATGCGTTTGAATTGTAGAATTTAATGAAATTTGAATTCCTGTCTTTGGATGTGGTTTGATTTGTAGAATTTAATGAAATTTGAATTCCAGTCTTTATGCCCTTTTATAAATGAAAAAAATCTTTTAATTATTTTATTTTTATAATTTTATTATAGTTCTTGTACCTTTTTCATTTTGATCAAACATATTTATCAACCTTTCAATATTTTATAATTTTGATTTCACAACTTTTATAAACTTCTCAAATGTATATATGCGTGTATATTCTTATTTATATTTTTAAAGTTTTAATCTTTTTTTTTTAAAAAATACATAAATTTTGATTTAAACTTTCTGAAGAAAAAAAAAATACACATACTAATTTAATATCCCTAAGAATTTATATGAAGGAATTTATTATAATTGTAAAATTAAAAGGGGTGTGTTAACATAGCAAACTATAAATCCTCTCCCCGTCTTTCCTTCATAGCCCAGTGGTTGGGGGCCGGTTTGTCCTCCTAGAGGTCACCGGTTCGACTCCCGCTTGTGGTGAAAGGGGGTAGGACACCCGTGCGCAATGATGGTGAAAAACCTACCGAGGAGGGTTTGATCTTGAGCGTCACTCCGGTTTTCATCCGGCTGTTACTCTAGCGAGGCAACTCGTGTAGAGGCAGTACGATTTCCAGAGGAAAGCCTTCGACCCAAGACTGGTTAACCCAGCGCTGGCCTTGCTATCTGGGCCCACGTTCTTGGCGAGGGTCCGCGATTTGCGGATGTGACAATGGTCACCATTAAGAAGTTCACCTTTCAAAAAACAATAAATCCTCTCCCCAGCCCAGTTGGTCCCATGTGGTTGGGCTTGTGTCTTCCTTTGGGTGGTCACAGGTTCAAAACCCGGCTGTGGCATTTCGGGGGGAGGACGTCCCAATGATAGATCGTTCCTACCGAGGCATGGTGCGGTCCTGAGGGCAACCCGGTTTTACCCAGCTGTTACCCCAGCGAGTCTCTCGTGTGGGGGCAGTATGGTTTTCGGGCGAAGGTCAGCTTGCGCAACGGCCGGGGCCCGATCGAACATCGCGTCCGGAAGAGCGGGGCTGACGGGGGAATGTCATCGACATGAACCCGGTGACCAATAGTCCTGTACATAGAAAGTCACCCTTCAAAAAAAATATATAGCAAACTATATTGTCCTTTTATATGTACTTTCACTTGGGGTTTCCGACTGTAGTTTAAGATTGTGGTGCATGGGGCATGTGCCTTCAATTTCATGAGGTTACTCTATAGACAAACAGGTTAATTGGATGAAAAATCATCAATTCATGCACATGATTACATCCCTTGTTAGATGCCGACATTAATGTTATGTTTTTGAACCTTTATTTACTAACATAAAGTTCTTTTTTTAATTATGTTTATAAATGCTACAGTACCACTAGTATATATGCACCTTTATAAGTGGGCATCAAAACGTGTTTAGGATAAAACACACAGACAGCTAGAAAGATTGCTGCTGATGTTCATAATGTGTGCCAAAACAAAAGGAACCTTAGTAATGTGATGAGACGACATAAGTGTTAACCGTAATCAATTTATTGATTTAGATAGTGGTGTGGTAATATGTGACGACATAAGTGTTAACCATAATTAATTTACTGATTTAGATAGTGGCGTGACAATAGGTGACGACATAAGCGTTAACCATAATCAATTCATTTATTCATATAGTGGTGTGACAATATGTGACGACATAAGTGTTAACCGTAATCAATTTACTGATTTAGATATAGAACACGTTTAAATTAAAGGAGAGGTGACTTGAGGATTAAACTATTAAGGGCATGTTTGGTTTAGCTTTTCAAAACAACTTATGACTTTTTGAAAAAATTAATAAGTTATAATGGAGTGACTTATTGACTTTCCCCTACATAATAATTTCTTGCCAAACATCTTTTAACTTTTCAAAAAGTCAATAAGTTAATAAGTCACTAAAATAAGCAATCCCAAACATCCCTTAAATTAATTGTTTAAAACCGCACATTTTAAGCCCTGTCTGCAAACACAGCAACCGAAGAGTGCTCGACGATTAAAGTTCATTGCTGATTAGCGTGCCAGGTTATATCGGTTCTGCTTAATGGTAGCAAACCTGGATTAAACCTTTCATTCTAATTAGGATTTGCTTAAATCCATTCGCCTCTTGGGTTGTGATAAGGTTTTCGTGATATACAATGAATAACAGAGAGTGTGAGGGTGGAAATGGTGGGGAGGATCCTTGGTCAGAAGTACGGTACCGGAAGTATCAAAAAACAGAGGAGATGGGATTGAATGGACGTTTCTGGTGCAGAATCTACCTGATCAAGTAACAAGAAATATACTGTGGCAAGCTTTTCAACCACATGGTTTTATTACAGATGCATATGTAGCCCAGAAAAGAGACGCAATAGGTAGATGTTTTGGGTTCATTCGTTTTGTAGGAGTGGAGAACATGAAAGAAAAATTAGTGATAATGAATACGGTGAAGTTTTCCGATGCTAAAGTAGTGGTTTCATTGGCAAAATATGACAAAAATCATAAGCGATTTAATTACATATCGGATATCACGAGCCGAATTGAGTGGAGACCAAGAGACACAGCTCCGATGAATACTAATTATAATGCCATTCCGAACAATAACCGGAAAACACCGGCGGCTAATCAGCCTCCAGGCTCGGGCTAGGGAGTTCGTCCTTCATTTGTCAAGGGGAAAATTACGCTGATATGCTCAAAGGCAGGAAGGAATATAACAGTCAAGGGTCGAAAAAGACCAACGTGGAAGGAAATGGAGCATTATATCCACTGCACTGTATTGGCAGGTCTATAGTTGGACGTGCAAAAGACGTGAGCTCCCTTTGTGATATAAAAGAAGCTATGGAGAATGATGGATTAAATGATTTCGGACTGTCCTATGTAGGAGGTATAAGTGTCATTATCACTTTTAGTAACAGGGAGTTAGCTACAAGATACATGGAAATACATTCGGAGCTTTTCTCTAAGGTGTTCTCCAAATTCAACTTATGGAATGGGGAAGACATCCCGTTTAGTCGGATAGCAACAGTCAGTATATCAGGTGTGCCTTTCCAAATCCGGGAAAATACATTGTTTGATCGTATTGGCGGTTTGTTCGGCGACATTGTTCAATCCTCATCCTTTTCTTGGCAAGATGAGGACAATTCTATGGGTTCTGTAAAGGTTCTTACTTCTCAGAAATCCAGAATTGATGAAGCGTTCGTGGTTGTCTGGAAGAGTAGGAGCTTTGTGGCATGGATCTCTGAATTACAAGAACTATAGACTCCAACATTTAACTGCGACAAGATGGCAGAATCATTGGGATCGGAGTTGGAATCCGAAACGGATGATATGGTGGAAGATACTAAAGAGAGTGAATTCAAACCAGAGTCGGATAATGATGAGGTTTCCGATGAGCTGGGTGATAATACGTCGACTGAGGATAAGGAAAAGCTTTCTCAAACGCCGGTGTCAGATTCACCGGAAAAATTCCGTTTGGATGATGCCGATGACGGTGACGGCAACTTGACGGGGAACCAAGGGTCACCGGCAGACGAAAGGTCACCGGTAAACCAACAGTCTCAACCAGCTAACAGTTACAAGGGGATTAATGGCTTGCATGGAGAAGTGGAGGTGTCACACCCCCAATTTCCACGTGTCACCGGTGGGCCCGGTGGAGGGTATGGTGACGTAGTTGGCATCATCATAGACAAACAACACAATATAATAATGCACAGCGGAAGCAGAAATAGATTCATTTCAACTTTAAATAAAATGTAATATTAAATATCACGAGTAGTTGAAACGGATCCACAGGCGGATCAAATAAAATTAAGATAATTGTTCAACAGTTTTATTGTCGTCCGAGCTTGCGAGACTATTGTGGACGCTCTAGGAGACAGCCAGCCTAGTACGTGTAGTACCTGCACTTAACCTTTTGGGAAAATACGTCAGTTTACACTGGTAAATACAAATTAACTGACTCATTTTGAAAATGATTGAAAATTGATTTAAATGCACATGGCATAAAATATTTTTATAACTTGGGATAATTATGCAATATAATCTTGTGAACGAATTACATGTTACTCGTGCGTTCAGTAGCCCGGGATCTTGTCCGGGTTAAAGATTAATAGACACACCACAATATAGAGTTATACACTGACGGGTGTACGCCTACACCTCGTGCTCTGGTCGTGGCCATCTCGTAAGATAATGCCAAGGATATCCGGGACATGGTCATTAACCCCCCCAAAGGCTTTAAGTAAAACAAGACTGTTTAAACGAGCCGATCAAAATTATTCAATTGAACACCCAAGGGTGCAAGATTTTGTACGCTCGATCAAGCGGTATTCTATATACCGTAACCCAAGCCCGTATAGGGAAAATAAGTTAAAAGTATTTACCTGAGTAAGTATGAATCACAATTGGCAAGTGAGGGTAGCTTTTACTGGGCCTCCTATTCTGGAACAAAGGTTTATAATAACCTATTAGATTCCTAACGGGTCTTTTATTTAAGCCTAAGCTTGACCGGTTAGTTTTAAGGACGATACGGTTCAAGCGCACGATTAAGCGGAGACCGGATAGAATGTGATTTAGACCCGACAAGTTTGAATACTTGTATAATATGGGTATACTAAATACATTCTGGATTTTGAGACAAAAATGATAACGTTTGACCCGTTTCGGTCAATTTATGCAAACTAGTTACATAAACCGAACCAAGCGCTAAAAGAGCGTTACGGGTAGCCAAAAGAGTCATATGCAAGTTCCCTGAGATAATATGCTTTAAATATGATATAATATCAGCAAGTTATGTTCCATTATGCCCCGAATGAATTTAAACTCAATTTATGCCTTATAAGGGCATTTTGGTCATTTAAAAGATTATAAAAGGGTTAAATTGGAAATCTGAGTTACAGGTCTGATTTATACAGTAATTATACTTAATTTGACATATTATAACAGTAGGGTATGACCCATGTACAAAACTTATCATTTAAAATCAAACTATGCACCTTAGGGGTATTTTGGTAATTTCACAAGGGCTAAAAATGTCAAAACTGGAAATCTGAGTTCAAAATCTTATACTTACTGTTATTATATGAAAATATGCTAAATACATCAGTAGGTATGAATCTTATGTGTTTAATATGGGTATAACGCATACTATGCGTTAAAAACGCTTAGAAAGCGATTTAGAGCCGTTTCCGGGTTTTCAAAAGAAAGCTGAGATTTTTATATTTCCAGAATGCTCAAAATAATTTATTTAACAAATAAAATCAGTAGAAAAAGGTTTGGGGTCAAAAGGATTTATAAAACTCATTTTATGGCTTAAAAGGTCAAAACCGGCATTAACCGAATCAACTTAGCGACCTATGATACAATCAGCCAAAAATTAAATAAAAATCTTCAAAAATCCCAAAATATTATATAACATCAGTGGGTAAAAAGTTTTATATCAAAAAGTGGCCTTAGATAGGTTATACGCTAAATGCGCCTTTTATTTAACATAAAGCTATAGTTTTACGATATCGGCCATAACTCAAAATCTGGACCTCCAACTGATCTCAAATTTTCGGTGCAAGTTTATAAATTAGAAATAAAGATTTCTACTCTTTCATTTTTCCAAAAATCACGTTTTATAACAAAAAGGGCAAAATAGTCAACTTTAAGCATAAATCGGAAACATGCATATGAATCGGTTAAGCATAGACTCAAGTTGTAAAAATTCCAGAGAGTCATATATAAATAAAAATGGTCAAAAATAAACTCTAATACAGATCTCAAACATGCATGCATGGATCCGAATCGAGAGTCAACGAAAAAGTCGTTTTATAAGACTTTCGGTTCCGATCCGAGTTTATACTAAAGATTGTCGAGTTGATTATGATAAAACACATTATTATATTCATTATAAAGTTATTTTTGATGATCAAACTGATTGCATGTCATCTACATTACCATTTACGCTATATTTCGCAAAAACACTTCCTGTTGACTTTTTAAGAACAACTTTGACTCGACAAATAGCATGCTTAGAGTGGGAATCAGAGAATACCCTTTTGAGGGTTTGTTTCCCACATAAATACCAACATTTAGGTACTTTCAATTTGAGAAATGACAAAGCCAAATTCGTTTAATCGAAAAGTCAAACTATAACTATGACGGATTGACTTTTGGCTAATAATTTATGCTAGAACGAATTAGAGGAAGTTATGGATGCTTACAAGAGTCCTAATGAAGCTTAGGAATCACTATGAGGCTGCCTTGTCGATCAGAATGCTCCTGGAAATGTCTTGTGAATTTTTGGAAGTTGTGTGTTCTTGGTTACTACACAAGTGCCTCAAAAAGTGATGAATTGATCTGATTTATGGAGGTTTCAGGTGTTGTAAGAAGCCCCCCGGTGTCCCAACATGCATGGCATTCGATTGGTGCAAAAGGGAGGTGATGCTAGCTGTTAAACACTCACAAAACGGACCAAAATGGCCACTGTTCGCGAAATCTGGAGCTGGGCGCTGGGTCGCGGCCCGCGTAAGGCCTCAGGCGGGCGCCTGGGGTCTGCAGCTCCAAACTTTGATCATTTGTTGCAGTTTTGGTCCCTGTTCTTTACACGCGAGGTTTTTGCAGTATATCTTGACTCGTAAACCTTCAAATCTGATTTTTAAGAACCTTGGGACATTTACCAACATGGTAATGTCCTCGGTTAACTTTGCGCTCACCCGAAAAGTCATGAAATTCGACGTTGACGCTTTTAACCCCTCAAGTACGGTTTTGGCCATAACTTTCTCATACGATAACGAAACTTCATGAAATTTTTACCACATATTCTAGTGAGTATATTTTATCATTACAAAGCTTCGGGGCTGCCAAAAGATCACTCAGAGGTATAAATTCAACATGTTGACACTTTTAGTCCCTATAGTTTGTAATTCCTCACTTTCGTGCATTTTTTGCTTCGTATGATCCATGATCTATCCGTTTAGGGTTATTAACACCATGTAGGGTTATTATAGAGTCTATTTATCCATTGTTGACACTTTGGACCCTTACGTTCCATAGTTTTCACTGTTTGTCAACTTTAGTCCCTCTAAAGTATGTTTTCGCATATGCAAAGTCTATGACACGTGTCAATGCATTATTGGACGAAATTTTTCGAGGTGTTACATCCTCACCCCCTTAAAAGAAATCTCGACCTCGAGATTTACTGGAATAAATGAGGGTATTTTTCCTTCATCGTGGATTCCACTTCCCATGTATATTCGGGACCTCTACGGGCATCCCATTTGACCTTGACAATAGGTATATACTTCCTTCGAAGCTTCTTCACCTGTCGATCCTCGATCGACAATGGTTTTTCCACGAACTTCAAACTCTCATCTATGTGTATATCTGTATGCGGTATAACCAGTGATTCATCAGCGAAACACTTCTTCAAATTACAGATGTGGAACACATTATGAATAGCGCTAAGTTCTTCAGGCAAGTTTAACTTGTAAGCAACTGACCCGACACGTTCGACAATCTCGAAAGGTCCTATGTATCTCGGGCTTAGCTTGCCTTTCTTACCAAATCGCATCACCCCCTTCTAGGGCGATACTTTAAGCAACACCTTATCACCTACATCGAAGTGAAAATCTTTGCGCTTAGGATCCGCATAACTCTTCTGCCTATCCCTGGAAGCTTTCAAACGATCGCGAATCTGAACGATCTTGTCCGTCGTCTCAAAAACAATTTCTGGTCCTGATAGTTGGACATCTCCAACTTCTGCCCAACAGATGAGCGATCTACACTTTCTACCGTATAGGGCCTCAAAAGGCGCAGCTTTTATGCTGGAATGGTAGCTATTGTTGTAGGAGAATTCAATTAGTGGTAGGTTCTTATCCCAACTACCACCCAAGTCGATCGCACATGCACGTAGCATGTCTTCCAAAGTTTGAATAGTACGCTCGCTTTGACCATCAGTCTGTGGATGATAAGCCGTACTAAAATTCAAACAAGTGCCCAATGATTGTTGGAAACTCTTCCAAAAATGTGACGTATACCTAGTATCTCTATCAGAGATAATAGATACGAGTATACCATGTAGCGCTACAATCTTATCAACGTATAATTGAGCTAACATATCGGAGCTATACGTCTCCTTGATGGGTAGAAAATGAGCTGACTTCGTCAGTCTATCTACTATGACCCATATGGTATCATTTCCTTTTCTCGTCTTTGGTAACTTGGTGATAAAATCCATTGTCACCATTTCCCATTTCCACTTGGGGATTTCAGGTTGTTGAAGCAAACCTGATGGCTTCTGATGCTCAGCTTTGACTTGCGCACAAGTCAAACATTTAGCTACATGCTCTGCTACGGACTTTTTCAAACCAATCCACCAGTAGTTTGCTTTTAGATCCTGGTACATCTTATCAACTCCAGGATGAACGGAATATTTAGAGCTGTGGGCTTCCTGGAGGATAACATCCCGAAGTCCTCCATAAACTGGAACCCATATTCTTCCGTTCAGTCTTAGCATTCCATCTTTGTCGTAGGATAACTGTTCCTTAGTTACTCCTAACTTCTCTTCAGGATAGTTAGCTTCCAACACAGCTTCCTTCTGTGCAACTAACACCCTTTCGTTCAAATTATTCCTTATTTCAATGCGCTTGGCATTGATTCTGATCGGTTTCACTCTTTCTTTTCTGCTTAAGGCGTCGGCAACTACATTTGCCTTGCCTGGATGGTATCTTATCTCACAGTCGTAATCATTTAAAGTTTCCATCCATCGCCTTTGTCGCATGTTCAATTCCTTCTGATTGAACAAATGTTGAAGGCTCTTGTGGTCCGAATAAATCACGCACTTGGTTCCGTACAAGTAGTGTCTCCACAGTTTCAATGCAAATACAACGGCACCCAGTTCCAAGTCGTGGGTGGTGTAGTTCTTCTCGTGCACCTTTAGCTGTCGTGAAGCGTAGGCAATGACCTTGCCTCTCTGCATGAGTACACAACCCATACCAGTGTGTGACGCATCGCAATATACCACGAATTCTTCTATACCATCAGGCAATGTTAACACTGGCGCATTGCTCAACTTTTTCTTCAAAATGTCAAAGGATTCCTGCTGCTTAGGGCCCCAATCAAACTTAATCTTCTTACGAGTCAACGAAGTTAGGGGCGCAGCAATCCTCGAAAAGTTCTCGATGAATCGCCTATAGTATCCTGCTAATCCTAGGAAACTGCGAATCTCGGTAGGAGTCTTTGGCTCCTGCCAATTCATAACTGCTTCTACCTTAGCGGGATCCACTTGGATACCACGCTCGCTTACCACATGTCCAAGGAATTGGACTTCTCGAAGCCAAAATTCGCACTTTGAAAATTTGGCATAGAGCTTCTCATGATGCAGAAGTTTGAGAATACAACGAAGGTGTTTCTCGTGGTCAGCCTGGTTCTTTGAATAGATAAGGATGTCGTCAATAAAGACGATGACGAATTTATCCAGATAAGGCTTGCAGACGCGACTCATGAGATCCATGAATGCGGCTGGTGCGTTAGTGAGCCCAAAAGGCATCACTAGGAACTCGTAATGTCCATAACGAGTCCTAAACGCTGTCTTGTGCACATCTTCATCCTTGACCTTCAACTGATGATAGCCCGACCTCAAGTCGATCTTTGAAAAGTAGCTTGCTCCTTGCAATTGATCGAACAGGTCGTCGATCCTGGGTAAAGGATACCTATTCTTGACAGTGACTTTATTAAGCTCACGGTAATCGATGCACAGACGCATCGATCCATCCTTCTTTTTAACGAACAAGATTGGCGCTCCCCAAGGAGACGAGCTAGGTCTAATAAAACCCTTAGCTAACAGATCATCCAATTGCGTCCTCAACTCCTTCATCTCCGTTGGTGCCAACCTATATGGTGCTCTCGCTACTGGCGCTGCACCCGGAATGATGTCAATTCGGAACTCTACTTGCCTATCCGGTGGTAAACCGGGGAGTTCTTCAGGGAATACTTCAGGGTATTCTGAGATGACAGGGATGTCTTCAATCCTAGGCTTTGGCTCATCAATAGTGACTTGTGCCATATAAATGACACAACCCTTCTGCAGACATCTGGATGCCTTGAGCATGGACACTTGCTCCGGCAATCCATGCTGGGTATCTCCCTGGATAGTGAGTGACTCACCAGACGGAGTCTTAACTACCACTTGCTTTCTGTTGCACACAATCTGGGCTTGGTTACGCGATAACCAATCCATGCCTATCACTATATCAAATCCAGCTAGCTTAAAGGGAAGCAAGGATAACGGGAAAGAATGATTCCTAATGGATATAACACACCCATCTAGGACAGTCGAGGCGGTTTCTATGGTTTCATCGGCTAATTCCACCTCATACTTCACACTTAAGGTTTTAACAGGTAGGTTTAACAACTTACAGAACTTATCATCTACAAATGACTTATCTGCTCCTGAATCAAATAGTACTCTAGCAAAAACATCATTTACAAGAAAAGTACCTGTAATGACGTTGTCATCCTGAACCGCTTCCTTAGCGTCCATCTTGAAGACTCTCGCATTGGTCTTCTTTCCATCATCGGTCTTCTTAGCGTTCTTTGGGCAATTAGGTCGGATGTGCCCTTTCTCATTGCAACCATAACAAGTCGCATCCTTTAGCTTCTTGCATTCCAAGGCTGTATGGTCGGTGGATTTGCAGATTCCACATCGTGTTGCGTGAGACTGGGATTTCGTTTCTAAACGACACTTCCCAAAATGGTGTTTCTTGCAGGTCTTGCATCGGGGCTTATCCCCGGATGGTTGCCAATCTCTCTTAGATCCCGACCCTTTCCTGTGGTCGTTGTTCCCTCGGTGTCTTTTCTCCGATCTTCGTGAGGTGTCATCCTCACGTTTCCTCTTGTTTTCCTCCGAGTTCTTAAGAGCTCTCAACCTGACTACATCTTGGGTGAGAGAGAGAGATAGATCAGCTACTGATTTGAACGTTGTAGGCCTCGATGCCTTAATGCTCGCCTTGATCTCTGGTGCCAAACCCCCAATAAAACGGGCGATCCTTCTCGGCTCTGGGGTTACCAGGTATGGCACTAGTCGAGATAGAGTGTTGAAAGTGGTAAGGTAAGCCTGGCAGTCGAGGTTCTTCATCACCAGGGATACGAAGTCTGACTCAATCCTTTCAACTTCGTGTTGTGGGCAGAAATTTTCTTTGATCAGGGCCACAAACTGATCCCATGACATACTGTAAAGGGTGGCCTTACCGGCAGCTTGCAAAAGAGATTTCCACCACGCTAGAGCGTCCCCTTTGAATGATTGGGACACGTACTTCACTACGTCCCGATCAGCACACCCGCTGATATCAACAACTGTATCCATCTCATCTAACCAGGTCATACAGTCGACCGCTCCTTTCTCCCCAGTAAAATCTCTGGGTTTGCATGAGACGAAATATTTATACGTACAAGACTTGCTGTGCGTTTCCTGTTTCTGCTTGACCTCCTGTTTCGGGATACTGCTGTGGTTGGAGGAGTGATTATCCTCGTCGTTCTTCTTCGGCTCATCTTTCTTTGATACATCATTCTTAGAGGGCGGCTTGCTATGAGCCTCCGAATGAGTCTTGGGCTTGACGTGCGATGCGGTTCGGGTCCTACTTCGGGTCCCGCTCGATTCCCTGAATTGCCTTTCCATTGCCTTGGCAACAGCATTTTCTACCAGTGCTTGTAGCTCTGCACCAGTTACATGAATCTTAGTATTATCTGGGTTTTCCTCAGAATGACTGTTTGTTTCTTCCGACTTGGCCATGTAGCTTTAGGAGCTACATAAAAGTAAGGACAAGGTCTATTTAGAAACCTAACAGTATTATCGTTCTTGACGATTTATTAACCATGGTAATAAAAGCCATATTAGTTAATTTATTTAATTTCATTCAGCACTTTTATTAGCATCTATATCATAGAATGAAATATATATATTGGCACAATAGACCTAGTCACTTGGACAAACTTCTAAATTTTAAATTTAGAATTTTTATAGGATTAGAATTGTATAATTAAAACAAATAATCCTTTGCTTGGCAGGGAGTTTATAAACCACGGCTGCCTTTTTGTTTTATATGACATTAGTCATAACCCGTAGGCATCAAGTCATAATCAAACATGTATACAATATAATTTTGGACAATTTATTAAAAGGGTGACATGTGTGATTTTACAGATCACACTAGCCAAGATTGTTAACATGTTTACAGATGTTAACAGGGATTTGAATCTTTTTAACCAGGTTTTTCCATATTGGCCAGGCCTTTTAATAAGACGTTCAAGCTAGGTTTTACCTTCTTAAGATTCTTATTAAAATGGTCAATTAAAATAATAATTGATATTTTCCATTTATTTGTATATTATGTTCATGCATATAGATAAACTGAAAAACTTAAATTAACCATTTTTAAATAAAAGTAGACTAGTACAACTTTGCCCTAAACGGGACTTTTACTCAAATAACATGCCCACGCAGGGGCTAAACCAAATAACAAACAGACAAACAAACCCACGCAGGGGTTAAACAGAAACAAACATACCCACGCAGGGGTTAAACAGAAACAAACATACCCACGCAGGGGTAGAACAGGAAAGGAAATATGCGCACGCAGAGGCAGAGTACAGAATAAATGTCCTCGCAGGGACATGAGTACATAAGCTAACAAACAAAGGATTTAATAATCCTTCTTGCCTTTACCCTTGATCAAGTCAACCATCTTCTTAAACATTCCGCGGTTATGTCGGCGATCTTCCCGCATTTCATGTCGCAATTCACGTCGCACGTCGTTTATCCCCTGAAGGATTTCCTGAACTTGCGGTGGCGACATCATTGGCGCCGGCGGCGGTGGCTGATACTGCGGTGGCTGAGGAGGCTGCGGCTGCTGGTAGCCATGTGGTAAGTATCCAAAAGTCGACTGTCTCGTAGCCCAGGGACCTCCAAAAGCACTCTCCTGATTGAGAGGGTTGTAGCCCGAAGCTATCCAGTAGGGATCCCCTGTATAGTCATAACCTGGGGGAAAAGTCGGCTCGAAAGGGTTGAACTGTGCTGCGCTAGCATACGCAGGGATTGGCTCTCCAAAGTTCTGCGGTGGCAGTGGCGCAACAGGCGCAGAAGTAACTTCTGAGACGGGATGCGAAGACTCTCCCATCTCTGGCTCCTCATGAAGAGGCGAGTATCGGCTGCTACCCGAATGTGGAGGGGTGCCGATGCGTATCCCTCCTCGTGTGGACATCCGGGCGTTCCTTCCCCTTCGCCTCTGAGGCGGAGGAGGCAAAACCGGAGGTGGTGGCGGCGGCGGAGTGACTACGTCGCGCCAGAGACCCTCTGAAGGATCCTGCTGCTGAGGCTGCTGCTGAAACTGCTGCTGGGAGTGATGCTGGGAGTGCACGGGAGAGCTGTGGTAGGACTGGTGCATGGGAGAGTTATGGTAACTAGGGGTAAAAACCCAGTCGTGCTGCTTGAATCTCTCCTCGTAACTGTCGAGACTATTGTAAGGTGATCCCCTGAACGGTGACCCATCTGAAATCTCAATGGGGTGGTTCGGTGTTCCGGACGGGGGCATGGAAGGATCGGTATCCTCATCGACCTCCATCTCGTTGCCACCCGGGAAGTGGTCTTCTGGTCCAAGTGGGTTATGACCCACTGGTTCTCCCAAGTAGTCATCCGGGTTGTACAGGCCCTGATAGACAGGTGCTGGGTAATCATAAGGTGACTGGTGAAGAGGAATGTAGGATTGGTGGGAGTTGTGGGGCTCATTTTCAGAATGAGGCCCAAAAGAGTGTGGTAGGGAAGGTGAGGTACTCAGTGAGTGCCTGGCGGGTTCAGCGAACGATCTCCAAAGGTTACGGGCATCCGCGTTATGGGATCCTGATGGGGTTCGCCTATGCGAGGGCCCAGCTTCATGGTCATGAGAGGTGGCGAATGCTCCTCGTCCCCTTCCTCGTACACGTGGCGGCATCTTGAACCTGTAAAAAATCAAACAAGTGGCACAACAAAATATATATAAGACAAAGTTAGAAAATAAAAGAAATTTGAACATTTCCTAAGTTCTTTGTCTAGACTCGAAAATCGAGGAATGTGCAATTGTGTAACTGAGATTAAACACAGAAGGCTAGTGTTTAATTCCCTCAGCGTTGGCTCTGATACCAACCTGTCACACCCCCAATTTCCACGTGTCACCGGTGGGCCCGGTGGAGGGTATGGTGACGTAGTTGGCATCATCATAGACAAACAACACAATATAATAATGCACAGCGGAAGCAGAAATAGATTCATTTCAACTTTAAATAAAATGTAATATTAAATATCACGAGTAGTTGAAACGGATCCACAGGCGGATCAAATAAAATTAAGATAATTGTTCAACAGTTTTATTGTCGTCCGAGCTTGCGAGACTATTGCGGACGCTCTAGGAGACAGCCAGCCTAGTACGTGTAGTACCTGCACTTAACCTTTTGGGAAAATACGTCAGTTTACACTGGTAAATACAAATTAACTGACTCATTTTGAAAATGATTGAAAATTGATTTAAATGCACATGGCATAAAATATTTTTATAACTTGGGATAATTATGCAGTATAATCTTGTGAACGAATTACATGTTACTCGTGCGTTCAGTAGCCCGGGATCTTGTCCGGGTTAAAGATTAATAGACACACCACAATATAGAGTTATACACTGACGGGTGTACGCCTACACCCCGTGCTCTGGTCGTCGCCATCTCGTAAGATAATGCCAAGGATATCCGGGACATGGTCATTAACCCCCCAAAGGCTTTAAGTAAAACAAGACTGTTTAAACGAGCCGATCAAAATTATTCAATTGAACACCCAAGGGAGCAAGATTTTGTACGCTCGATCAAGCGGTATTCTATATACCGTAACCCAAGCCCGTATAGGGAAAATAAGTTAAAAGTATTTACCTGAGTAAGTATGAATCACAATTGGCAAGTGAGGGTAGCTTTTACTGGGCCTCCTATTCTGGAACAAAGGTTTATAATAACCTATTAGATTCCTAACGGGTCTTTTATTTAAGCCTAAGCTTGACCGGTTAGTTTTAAGGACGATACGGTTCAAGCGCACGATTAAGCGGAGACCGGATAGAATGTGATTTAGACCCGACAAGTTTGAATACTTGTATAATATGGGTATACTAAATACATTCTGGATTTTGAGACAAAAATGATAACGTTTGACCCGTTTCGGTCAATTTATGCAAACTAGTTACATAAACCGAACCGAGCGCTAAAAGAGCGTTACGGGTAGCCAAAAAAGTCATATGCAAGTTCCCTGAGATAATATGCTTTAAATATGATATAATATCAGCAAGTTATGTTCCATTATGCCCCGAATGAATTTAAACTCAATTTATGCCTTATAAGGGCATTTTGGTCATTTAAAAGATTATAAAAGGGTTAAATTGGAAATCTGAGTTACAGGTCTGATTTATACAGTAATTATACTTAATTTGACATATTATAACAGTAGGGTATGACCCATGTACAAAACTTATCATTTAAAATCAAACTATGCACCTTAGGGGTATTTTGGTAATTTCACAAGGGCTAAAAATGTCAAAACTGGAAATCTGAGTTCAAAATCTTATACTTACTGTTATTATATGAAAATATGCTAAATACATCAGTAGGTATGAATCTTATGTGTTTAATATGGGTATAACGCATACTATGCGTTAAAAACGCTTAGAAAGCGATTTAGAGCCGTTTCCGGGTTTTCAAAAGAAAGCTGAGATTTTTATATTTCCAGAATGCTCAAAATAACTTATTTAACAAATAAAATCAGTAGAAAAAGGTTTGGGGTCAAAAGGATTTATAAAACTCATTTTATGGCTTAAAAGGTCAAAACCGGCATTAACCGAATCAACTTAGCGACCTATGATACGATCAGCCAAAAATTAAATAAAAATCTTCAAAAATCCCAAAATATTATATAACATCAGTGGGTAAAAATTTTTATATCAAAAAGTGGCCTTAGATAGGTTATACGCTAAATGCGCCGTTTATTTAACATAAAGCTATAGTTTTACGATATCGGCCATAACTCAAAATCTGGACCTCCAACTGATCTCAAATTTTTGGTGCAAGTTTATAAATTAGAAATAAAGATTTCTACTCTTTCATTTTTCCAAAAATCACGTTTTATAACAAAAAGGGCAAAATAGTCAACTTTAAGCATAAATCGGAAACATGCATATGAATCGGTTAAGCATAGACTCAAGTTGTAAAAATTCCAGAGAGTCATATATAAATAAAAATGGTCAAAAATAAACTCTAATACAGATCTCAAACATGCATGCACGGATCCGAATCGAGAGTCAACGAAAAAGTCGTTTTATAAGACTTTCGGTTCCGATCCGAGTTTATACTAAAGATTGTCGAGTTGATTATGATAAAACACATTCTTATATTCATTATAAAGTTATTTTTGATGATCAAACTGATTGCATGTCATCTACATTACCATTTACGCTATATTTCGCAAAAACACTTCCTGTTGACTTTTTAAGAACAACTTTGACTCGACAAATAACATGCTTAGAGTGGGAATCAGAGAATACCCTTTTGAGGGTTTGTTTCCCACATAAATACCAACATTTAGGTACTTTCAATTTGAGAAATGACAGAGCCAAATTCATTTAATCGAAAAGTCAAACTATAACTATGACGGATTGACTTTTGGCTAATAATTTATGCTAAAACGAATTAGAGGAAGTTATGGATGCTTACAAGAGTCCTAATGAAGCTTAGGAATCACTATGAGGCTGCCTTGTCGATCAGAATGCTCCTGGAAATGTCTTGTGAATTTTTGGAAGTTGTGTGTTCTTGGTTACTACACAAGTGCCTCAAAAAGTGATGAATTGATCTGATTTATGGAGGTTTCAGGTGTTGTAAGAAGCCCCCCGGTGTCCCAACATGCATGGCATTCGATTGGTGCAAAAGGGAGGTGATGCTAGCTGTTAAACACTCACAAAACGGACCAAAATGGCCACTGTTCGCGAAATCTGGAGCTGGGCGCTGGGTCGCGGCCCGCGTAAGGCCTCAGGCAGGCGCCTGGGGTCTGCAGCTCCAAACTTTGATCATTTGTTGCAGTTTTGGTCCCTGTTCTTTACACGCGAGGTTTTTGCAGTATATCTTGACTCGTAAACCTTCAAATCTGATTTTTAAGAACCTTGGGACATTTACCAACATGGTAATGTCCTCGGTTAACTTTGCGCTCACCCGAAAAGTCATGAAATTTGACGTTGACGCTTTTAACCCCTCAAGTACGATTTTGGCCATAACTTTCTCATACGATAACGAAACTTCATGAAATTTTTACCACATATTCTAGTGAGTATATTTTATCATTACAAAGCTTCGGGGCTGCCAAAAGATCACTCAGAGGTATAAATTCAACATGTTGACACTTTTAGTCCCTATAGTTTGTAATTCCTCACTTTCGTGCATTTTCCGCTTCGTATGATCCATGATCTATCCGTTTAGGGTTATTAACACCATGTAGGGTTATTATAGAGTCTATTTATCCATTGTTGACACTTTGGACCCTTACGTTCCATAGTTTTCACTGTTTGTCAACTTTAGTCCCTCTAAAGTATGTTTTCGCATATGCAAAGTCTATGACACGTGTCAATGCATTATTGGACGAAATTTTTCGAGGTGTTACAGGAGGGGGTGGCACAAAATCCCAGCATCAATGAAGTTGGGGTTGACCCCAGTAATAGTTCCAATAAAACAGACGAATTGGTGCCTTATCGGATTAATTCGGATAACTGCTTAAATGGGCCTAATTTGGATTCGTATCAGCACGGCCCAACTCCTTGTAATCTCGGTAAAAGACTTAGGGATGTTAGAAGCCCACCATCCATAGGTTCTTTACAAGGCCCAACCCAGAGGACATTTAGCCACAATCAGGAGCATTGTCGTGATTTCTTGGACCAAAATTCACCGGTCGGAGTCAATATCTTCGATACATTCTCAACCGTGAGACAAGATGGGATTGTGCAGAATAATATAGAAGCAACTATGGATCCGGTTAAATCAAATGTTGACAGGTCGGTATTAGGTGATCCCGATAATCCGCTGATACCAAACAGCCCTAACGAGCTGAGAAAGGAAGTGGAAGCTACTGTCCATGTAGGTTCTTTATTAGGTCTTAATCTTTGCGGTTTTGAAAATGTAACCGAACGTTTGATTTTCGAAGAAGGTGTTAAAAATGGTTCTAGATGAATTGTTTATCAATTAACTTGAGGGGTGTGTGGAATCCTCGCAAAATGGATTGGATCCGTGGGTTAAAGACAAGTTATGGGGTTCATTTTTTATCCGTTCAAGAGACCAAATTACAAGACTTGGAAGGATTCATGTTAATCAATTATGGGGCAGGGCTGAGTTCAGGTTAGCGGTTGTAAACTCACAAGGCAGATCTGGGGGATTAGCTTGTATATGGTGTCCGTCGTTATTCAGGAGTGATAACATTATTCATAATAGATACTTTATAATCGTGTCGGGATCTCTTATACATTCTGACTGCAGATTGAATATTGTGAACATTTATGCCCCGAGTGATGCAGTTAGTAGACGGGTCGTATGGACCGAGTTACTGGGTATTCGAAACTCAATGCAGGGGCTGTGGATAATGATGGGGGATTTTAATGAAGTACGAAATGCTAATGAAAGAATGAATTTGGAGTTCTTCGAAGTTAACGCCGAGGCCTTCAACCAGTTTATCTTATCGGCTGGTTTGTTAGAATATAATATGGGTAGGGGAATTTCACGTATATATCGGATAATGGCCAAAAAATTAAGCAAGCTCGATCGATTTCTGGTATGTCTCAGATTTATGGAGAGATGGCCGAATGCTACGGTGCTAGCCTTGGATAGAGAAGCATCTGATCACCGACCAATAATTTTGTCTACTGTTCAATCACATTTTGGCCATATCCCATTCAGGTTTTTTAATTCCTGGTTTGAGTTCCCTAGTTTTCTGAACTATATTTTGCAGATGTGCAGTATGTTTTCATTCTCAAGGCCAGAGGATTTAGCTATTGCAATCAAGTTAAGATGGATGAAAAATAACATCAAAGCATGGTTGAAAAGTGAAAAGGAAAGAAAAGAGGGTGCGTATGGAATAAAAAAGCGTCGGTTGACGATTTTAGAAAAACTGTCGGAGGAGAGAACGTTATTGGTAGATGAATTAGAAGAAAGAGTGGATTGTAAGAACTATGTAGCTGAATCTGATAGGATTAAGCAAATGGATATTCGCCAAAAATCAAGGATGAGTCGATGAGATGGGCCTTTGAAGGGGATGAAAATTCTACATACTTCCATAATAGCATTAACTCGAACATTAGTACTAACCGGATAAATGGACTAATGATTGATGGAGTATGGGTCACAAACCCTCTAGCGATCAAGGAAGCTCTTTATAATTTTTTTCCATCATCAGTTTACAGAACCAATGAATGATAGACCGGTTATGGTTTGCCCAAACCTCGCTACCATTACCGAATCTGAGGCAGATCTACTTGTTGCACCTTTCTCTTTGGAAGAAATCAAGGCTGCTATTTGGGAGTGTGAAGGGGATCGTGCCCCGGGGCTAGATGGTTTCAACTTCAAGTTCATCAAGAAGTGTTGGTCGGGATTTCAAGAAGATTTTATCAAGCTTTTTATCTGGTTTTATGTGAAAGGCTCGCTTAATAAATGTTGTACGTCCTCGTTTATTGCTCTCATTCCAAAAGTCAATGATCTTGTCGGCCCATCGGACTTTCGGCCCATCAGTTTAATTGGTGTAGTTAATAAAGTAATTTCAAAAGTTCTGGTAAACCGACTTAAAGGAGTGATGGGGAAATTAATCTCGGAACAACAATCAGCTTTCTTGGCAGGCAGGAGCATTATGGATGGTCCACTCATGCTTAATGAAATATTGAGCTGGTTAAAAAAAATCAAAAAAGAAAGGTATGTTTTTTAATGTAGATATTAATAAAGCTTATGATTCGGTCAATTGGGTCTTCCTTGATTCTGTTATGGCGCAAAGGAATTTTCCGAGTCGGTAGAGGTCCTGGATTATGGCAACACTATATTCGGCGCGAGCCTCGGTTCTTGTTAATGGGTCTCCAACTAGGGAGTTTGATTGCTCACGTGGACTTCGACAAGGTGACCCACTGTCTCCATTTCTTTTTATGATCTCTATGGAAGCTTTAACTGGTTTAATAAAGAAAGCCGTCTCCATAGGATTGTTTAACGGTATCAAACTCTTTAATGATGGTCCCTCTATCTCTCATTTAATCTATGCTGATGACGTAATGTTCATAGGTGAATGGTCTTCATCGAATATCACACATCTTCTTCGGCTACTTAGATGCTTTTATTTAGCTTCCGGCTTGAAGGTTAATCTCGCGAAGTGTAGTATATATGGCATTGGGGTGAGTGACCAAAAAGTCCAAAATATGGCGAACTATCTTAGTTGTAAACAAGGTACGTTTCCATTTAAACATCTTGGTTTGCTTGTGGGTGCGAATATGGACCTTGTTCGGAACTAGAAATCGGTGGTAGAGATATTTAAAAACCATCTTTCGTTATGGAAAGCAAAAACGTTGTCATATGGTGGAAGAATAACGCTCATAAAATCGGTTCTAAACTCCCTCCCGACCTATTATTTTTCACTCTACAAAGCTCCGTTCCAAGTATTGGATTCCCTTGATAAAATTCGAAGGGTATTCTTTTGGGGTGGGTCGGAGGAAAAGGTAAAAATGAATTGGGTGGCTTTGGAGAAAACCATTGCTCCCATTGAATATGGGGGACTTGGCTTCGGATCCCTAAAAGATGCAAATCTATCGATGTTAGCAAAATGGTGGTGGAGGTTTAAAAAGGAAAAAGAAGGTTTATGGAGGAGAGTAGTGTGGGCTATTCATCGTAATCCAACAGCATGGAATGACATCCCAGTTAAAATCTCTATACCCGGGCCATGGAAAAACATTATTAGTATTCGGCAGGCACTCAATAATGCCGAAGTGGATCTGAATAGAGCTATTTCAACCGTTCTTGCAAACGGTAGTTCAATTGCTTTCTGGTTGGATTGTTGGGTTGGGCCGAACCCGTTATATAAGTGCTTTCCAAATTTATTTAGACTTGAAAACGAAAAGAATTGTACGGTGGCTGATCGGATGGTTATGGGCAATTTTGGCGTATCTTTCAATTGGAACTGGCCGAAGCCGGAACTAAACAACTTGGAGCAACTTGATCTGAAACAAATTGAAGGCGTGATTGGTGCGACTAGATTGAGATCGGGCTGAGATGTATGGCGATGGAACTATGATCAATCAGGTTTGTTTAGAGTTTCAAGTCTTAAAAAAAATACTAAGTTCACATAATAGAGTTCAGCCCATTAGAGTATTTGATTGGAATAACTGGGTACCGAAGAAGGTGGCAATTGTGGCATGGAGAGCGGAAATGGAACGGTTACCGACTAAATGTGCACTATCGAATCGGAACATCAATGTTCAGAATCGTTTTTGCTCATTATGCGGTGATTTTGATGAGACTAGTGAACATCTACTTGTGGCGTGTCATTTTGCCCAAGTCATCTGGAAAAATATTGCGTATTGGTGTAAGATACCTCTAATCATTGCTTTTGACATTAAGGATCTTCTAGTCTTGCATGGGTTCAGTCCGGGTTCGAGGAAAAGGAAAAAAACTCTATATGCTATCATTCTAGTAGCAATTTGGAGTATTTGGAAAATGAGAAACGAGGTTACATTTGGACAAGCAATTCCGAACACCACAAAAGTTCTAGACGAGGTGAAATCAATGGCCTTCTTGTGGGTAAAAAATCGGTCAAAGGAGGTGACTCTATCGTGGGAAAATTGGAGTCGGTTTAGTATCTTTAGCTAAGCTCTATGTAATCTTGGTTGTTATGTTTGGTTAATCTTGTAATTATGGTGTATAGCATCTTGTTATAATGAATAAAATTTTCTGTCGATCATTCAAAAAAAAAGCCTTGTCTTTGTCTTTATATGTACATTTACTAAACCAATTTTAAATGGATCAACTATTATACATATTATTTACTAAACAAACTAGGTTTAAAGAAGTTCGCGGCGTTGCGGCGAATTTCTTTTGTTATTTAGTCTGTGTTTACATGTGTTTTGAAATCACTACGAACGTGTTGTGAACGGAACTGCTGACAAGAATAAAAAGAAAATGTAGAAAAAAATATTAAAAGATAACCGAAAGAAAATCAACCAAAAAAGTTGTATGGTAACAATGTTGTTCGTATGAAACCCGTGGTTAGAGATGAGCAAATTGTTGTGGGTACCGGTACCAAATTTGCCAAACCGAACGATCTTAAGTACCAATTCGGTACCGACTTTTGGCGTTCCTGTTACCGGTTCACTACCGGTTTTTACCTTCATATACTGGTACCGTAACCGGTATTTTCGGTATCAGTACCAATTCTGTATCTGTTGACACCGAGCTCATCCCTACCCCTGAAACTAAAAAAAGAAAAAAATTTAAAGTTGAAGAAAATCAACAAAAAAAGTTGTACGATACCGTTGTTCGTACGGTAACCGTGATCAGGGATGAGCAAATGGTACCGGGTAGCAGCACTGAATTTCCCGAACCAAAAGATTTCCAATATCAATTCGGCACCAACTTTTGACGTTTTCTATATTATTGACGGTTTTTACCTTCATGTACTGATACCGAACAGGACCGTACCGGTATTTTCGATACCAGTACTGGTTCGATAACGGTTGAAGCCAAGCTTATCCCAACTCCTGATATTAAAAAAAGATTAAAGTTAAAAAGAAAAGAAAATAACTATTATTATAATATTAAAATAATAAAAATATTAAAAAACCTATATATTATTATGATATAAAAATCACTATTCATTTGAATTCGTTTATTAATATAGGTTTTTACCTTCATGTACTGATACCGAATAGGACCGTACCGGTATTTTCGATACCAGTACTGGTTCGATAACGGTTGACACCAAGCTTATCCCAACTCCTGATATTAAAAAAAGATTAAAGTTAAAAGAAAAGAAAATAACTATTATTATAATATTAAAATAATAAAAATATTAAAAAACCTATATATTATTATGATATTAAAATCACTATTCATTTGAATTCGTTTATTAATATATAGATATATAGTAATATATAGTAATATATTTAAAAGGATAGAGTAGTAATTTCTAACCTTCTTAATCAACAAGCCCCAAATTACCTATATATTAATTTTACAAGTTAATGAACAGTAAGTTCATTAAAGAATGAATAAATAGCATTGGGTACCGGTATCGGTACCCGCTTTTACCAAATCGAGTGTATTTTCGGTATCGGTTCAGCACCGGTAGTCATCAATTTTTACCCTCAAATACCGGTGTCGTACCAGTGCCGACCGGTACCGAGCCGTATCGTACCGTACCAGGTATATTCAGTACCGGTACACACTTTTAGAGATTTTGGTAACGGCGTTTTCGGTAACGGTTGGTACCGAGCTCATTAAATCCTATAGCAACGTAGCAATCCAAGTAATTGCACCGTTTAGATTACTTTTCATACACACATTACCTATATATTAATTTTACAAGTTAATGAACAGTAAGTTCATTAAAGAATGAATAAATAGCATTGGGTACCGGTATCGGTACCCGCTTTTACCAAATCGAGTGTATTTTCGGTATCGGTTCAGCACCGGTAGTCATCAATTTTTACCCTCAAATACCGGTGTCGTACCAGTGCCGACCGGTACCGAGCCGTATCGTACCGTACCAGGTATATTCAGTACCGGTACACACTTTTAGAGATTTTGGTAACGGCGTTTTCGGTAACGGTTGGTACCGAGCTCATTAAATCCTATAGCAACGTAGCAATCCAAGTAATTGCACCGTTTAGATTACTTTTCATACACACAGTAACTTCATTAAGGGATGAACAAATAGTATTGGGTAACGGTACCGGTACCCGGTTTTACCAAATCGGGTGTATTTTCGGTACCGGTTCGGCACCGGTATTCACCGATTTTTACCCTCAAATAACGGTGACGTACCAGTACCGAGCCGTACCATACCGTACCAGGTATATTCGGTACCGGTACACACTTTTGGAGATTTCGGTAACGGTATTTTCGGTAACATACCGGTGCCGTAGCAGTACCGACCGGTACCGAGCCGTACCGTACCGTACCGGGTATATTCGGTTCCGGTACACACTTTTAGAGATTTTGGTAACGGTATTTTCGGTAACGGTTAGTACCGAGCTCATTAATTCCTGTAGCAACGTAGCAATGCAAGTATTTGCACCGTTTAGATTACTTTTCATACACACAGTAACTTCATTAAGGGATGAACAAATAGTATTGGGTAACGGTACCGGTGCCCGCTTTTACCAAATCGGGTGTATTTTCGGTACCGGTTCGGCACCTGTATTCATCGATTTTTACCATTAAATAACGCTGACGTACCAGTACCGAGCCGTACCATACCGTACTAGGTATATTCGGTACAGGTACACACTTTTGGAGATTTCGGTAACGGTATTTTCGGTAACGTACCGGTGCCGTAATAGTACCGACCGGTACCGAGCCGTACTGTACTGTACCAGGTATATTGGGTACTGGTACACACTTTTAGAGATTTTGGTAACGATATTTTCGGTAACGGTTGGTACCGAGCTCATTAAATCCTGTAGCAACGTAGCAATGCAAGTAATTGCACCGTTTAGATTACTTTTCATACACACAGTAACTTCATTAAGGGATGAACAAATAGTATTGGGTAACGGTACCGGTACCCGCTTTTACCAAATCGGGTGTATTTTCGGTACCGGTATTCACCGATTTTTACCCTCAAATAACAGTGACGTACCAGTACCGAGCCATACCATACCGTACCAGGTATATTCGGTACCGGTACACACTTTTGGAGATTTCTGTAACGGTATTTTCGATAACGGTATTTTCGGTGCCGGTTGGTACCGAGCTCATCAAATCCTGTAGCAACGTAGCAATGCAAGTAATTGCACCATTTAGATTACTTTTCATACACACAGTAAGTAAATTGTATTTCGTTTGATTGAGGTTTTATATATACGACAACTTAATTTGCTTTCTTTTTTGTCTTTTTTCTGTAATGAATGAATTGTAGTATGTAAAATTAACTTGGATATTTAGAGTATTGATGAGCAAATCATATCAAATCCAATAATCAAACCGATATCGTATCGGTACCAAATTTTCTATTACCAAATCATTTTCGTTACCAATTTGGTATCCACCTTTTGGCATTTTCAAAATCATTACTTTCGGTTCGACACCAGTCTAGCGTCATACCTATATTTATTGATTTTTACCTTCAAATACCATACCGTATTGTATCGAGCATTTTCGGTGCCGGTACCTAATTTCGATGATTTTCCGGATCTCGAGCATGTTCAGTTTAGTACTAAAAATGGGTGATGGTATTCTGCCTACATAGTGGACACAGGTAACTAATAAGAAAATACTAAAGATACCAGCCATAGACATAGAATTTTTCAATTCTAACACAAGGTATTTATTAGCTTGAATGTACTTCTGAATAGATCGATTTTGCCGTATCCAAACTAATAGCAATCCAACCCATTTCATGAATAAAATGTGACCAATTATCCAACCAACAAAACTACTTGTTACAAATAGCATCTTGCTGTTGCATCGAAACATAAAAATGTTGACTTTCAGTGCCGTTACCGATACCGAGCTCATCCATATTTTAACGTGTTAGCACCGTAATAACTAAACTGAAAACAACCGAATTTTCAACGTGTAGGACGTGTGGGTCCTATTATTATATATTAGGTTATTTAAAATCGTTTTTTAGGACAGAGTGACCATCCTTACCACGTCATTTTTCTTTATGTCTTGATATTCGGTATCTGCTGCTGACACGCGTTTTGCAGACATTGGGTCCCCGCCGCAACGCGCAGGCGGAAAATCAACTAGTTGACTTGATAACTTGGCGACGCATAATTAATCCAAGCTTAAACAAGTTTGAACCAATCTACATCTAAACTGAATCTTATTTATTATACGATGTTTTAATCTGGCTTCGGGTCTAAAAGTCAATTTTAACAAAAGTCAGGTCTTTGGTGTGGGTGTATCCGAGGAAAACATTTCGGAAAAAGCTTCTATTCTTCGGTGCACAGCAGGTTTGCTTCCATTCACGTATCTTGGCCTTCTAGTGGGTGCAAATATGGGGCTGATAAAAAATTGGAAACCCATTGTCAAGAGATTCGAAGAAAAACTTACTTCATGGAAAGCTCGAACGCTGTCGTTTGGCGGTAGGTTAACACTCATTGAAGCGGTACTAGGTAACCTTCCAACTTATTTTCTATCATTGTTTAGCCCACCCTCACTGGTGTTAAAACAACTGGAAAAGATTCGCAGGAAGTTCTTGTGGGGGGGGGGGGGGTTGTACGGATAAGAATAAAGTCAATTGGGTTCCATGGTTTAAAGTGGTTGCTCCAAAAAATAAAGGGGGATTGGGTGTCGGGAGTTTGGCGGCATCTAATAAAGCATTAATGATTAAATGGTTAGTTCGTTTCAAGAACGAGCCTGCCTCTTTATGGGCCAGATCTATTACGGCTATTCATGGTGATTCAAGGTGCCACTCTTACATACCGTTGAAAAGCTCGATTGGTGGTGTTTGGAAGTCAATAGTTAATTTGGGACGCAAATCTCAAATTCAGTCGATCAATGTAAAAGAAAGATTGATTCTGAAGCTGGGTAATGGCAAAAAAGCATTATTTTGGTTAGATTCTTAGGCTGGAAACAGTACACTTAGGGAGATGTTCCCGGATCTTTATGAATTGGAAAGTGATAAAAGATGTTTTGTTTCTGATAGATACATTATGAATCATGAATCTATCGATTGGTTTTGGGGGAGCGGTAACCCTTTATCAAATGCTAATAATATTGAGGAGTGGGCTGCATGCTTGTCAATACTACAAAACGTTGTGATTAATCGGGATTCGGACGTTTGGTTATGGAAGTCGAGCGAAAAGGTGGCTGATTTCGCGGTGAGTGCAGTAAGAAACGAACTGGACTATATTGATACTATCAAAGAAACTAAAGTTCTGTGCTGGCTGCACTGGATCCCGAAAAAAGTAAACTGCTTCTTATGGCGGGTGGTGCTGGACAGGATAGCTACACGAGAAGCTCTTATGATCCGTCGTTTCCATCTGCCATCCAATCAATGTATCCTTTGTAACAACACGTTGGAATCGGCGGACCATCTCTTGGTGTCATGTGAAACGGCTAAACAGGTTTGGCTCATAATTTTCCAATGGATGAAATTACCTATTCCGAGCTATATGATAAGTGTTGTTCAAGTATTGGAAATTATTAACTCTTACAAGTCTCAAAAGAATACGAAAAGGGCGATATATGCAGTGGTTGCGGCTACATGCTGGAATTTATGGAAAATGAGGAATGAAATTATTTTCAAACAAAAAGCATTCTCGGTGGCAAAGCTGATCGGGGACATTAAAGCTATCTCGTTCACATGGATAAAGAATAGAGCCGACCTCGGGGAGCTTAATTGGGAGAAATGGAGAAGCTTTAAAATATAATTTTATCGATGTAGGTAGTTATCTTTACTTTGTTTCTATGTTTTCTTTTCTTTGTTTTGTATTTGTACTGTTCGCTTGAGCACCTTGCTTGAGTTTTATAAAATTTCGCCCTTTCTCAAAAAAATTATTATACGAGTTTGAACTTGAATTTCATATAGTAGACTAGACTCTACTCAATTTCCTATGATGTATATAAATATATTATTAATTAATGTACAAATATTATTATAGAAAGTTATACGAGAAACGCCATTTATTATAACTATGATTTATTTGAAAAGTTAGTATTGTATATATGGAAACTAATTAGATATTTTATTGTGACTATGATGTAATTGAAAATGAAGTATTGTATATATGGAAACTAATTAGATATGTATATACGCATAAATAGTTAGTCATTACTTAGGCTATGAGGTATGGGTTGGTGGATTGAATCATGGATTGTCATATGGGACATAGTTCTCGTGGTACACTGCTCTTTTTCCCAAACCATAGTTGTTCGCATGGTTTAATCCATAGATTTTGATTTTTGAGGGAGGATACTGGATGATAATGGGGTTCATATAGGATGGTGGATTGGGTAAGTGGATAAGGTTGGGGTGACATGACGTTGACATGGAGGGTGGTGGTGGTGGTTATTTGGGTCATGACCACACCATATAGCCTTAGTAGTGTATTAATATTGTGTTTATCATCTTAGAAGTGCAAGGTTAGACGAGTTTTTAGTGTAAAAAATGTTGTTAAAAAACCATAAAATAGTTAGATAATAAAATTTTATCCGTACACACACCCTTAACGAGTCAGGAACGACTCAAACCTGTAAAACAATTTACGAAAAAAGCTTAAATTTTATGTAGAACGCAGTAACACGAGTCAAGCTCGAGGTTTGTGGTTGTGCTAGTCTCATTTATATTTAGTGGTGGCATGCACTATATGTCAGAAACTCTTGAATGTTCCTGTTGCATCAACTTGTACATCATGCAGAGAATTGTGTAGAAACTCAGGAGACCATTGTTTCCTTTAGTTTGATAAATTGAAATGAAGGACATGAATCATTGCAATCCAGGTTATGTTGAGGGTATATGTGAACACATTGACAACATTATTGCAAACAAAACAATACAAACCAAACCTTAATAAAGACTTCACTGCAATTTCCAGCAGATAAGATAACAACTCCCCCTTTACGGTAGGAAGCAGTCAGTCGTATAATTACATTCATAATTTTCTTCTTTTATCCCATAAAAGATACTGTAACAACGAATAAAGATGCATGTTCTGTCAGGTCTGTTGTTTAAAAGAATCACGCCACATTCCTACATCCTATTGTGCTATGTGTTTTTCTTTCTTGGCAAATGTGCTTCAAGCTGGATTGTACTACCATAAATGCATGATGTACAAAAGTAGCAACCATGTCAACAAATAATTGTCTGTATATTTTTCATGACAAATGAATACTTTTTTTAACGGCCAACGAATCCTCTAAATGAGATACTAACGAAATTCATCACATCGGGATGCACTCGCTTCCGAACCGGGGAAAACCCTTGCCTTGGGCCGAAGCCCGTGAACACTCGTCCGAAGGCACAACAGTGTGGTGAGGTAAAACCCGCTCAGTTCAAGAATCGAACTAGCGATCGATCGCCGCCTACTCGTCTAGTCTCCCATCATCACCAAGTGTCGCAGAAAATAATGGGGAGAACAAGAATTGAACCTAGGTCCCTTAGAACATCAAGTCTCTTTCTTACCACTCTACAACCACCTCATTGGCTTGTCAAATGAATACTACAAGTCTACAACATATATTTTATATCAAACTTTGGATACTTTGGTCAACGAAACATTGTTTGTAATTAGGAATCTAATTATCATTTGTCTAATTTAATCAAACTGAGTTTTAAAATCTTGTTATCATTCTAGTAAGTACAGAACACCGACACCAAAGTCGTATAGATGTCTAATTGGTCTTTTTTTTTTGTTAAGGTGTCTCACTTTTGGTAGGCTATACATTGTGGTTCACTGCCCTTTTGGTACGTCAATAGGCCAAGTTCATGCACCCAACACTATCTAATATGGCATATTCAGTAGACCAACATGCACTAATCACTTGTACATGTTACTAATTTGACACACGCATGAATTGTCTATACGACGTTTGGTACTTGTCAAAACGACGATAATACATTTATCTTTTGGTATCTAGTTGCTTTATGGAGTTGTACACGGTTCATGTTGAGCTTGTCAAAATAGCAACAACCCCCCAATTGAAATAGGAGACAAAGACTATGTAAAGTCAATTTTAGATATATTATCAAATCTTTAGAGAGGGTGACATTTCAAACTTTCATGTGGTCAATTTAGAGTCGTAAAGGATTAGGATTAGGTTCACGAGAAGGAAGTTTCCATACGCCTAAAAGTTAGGCTTTAACTAAGAAAATCTATATAATATTACAAATTACAAATCTTGTTTGATTTAAAGTTTGCCTAAAACAAAACGAACCTGAATTATAACATTTTGTAATAATTTTAGCATATTGAACCCTGATATCATGGCTCAATAACATCATCAATAATTTGATGGTGTTGAGTTGAAATTCTATTTTGTATTTTAAAAATAAACTGTAACTAAATTCTATAATATATTTTTCCCGTTGTTAGTAACCGTCATTTGGGCTAATTACAGCCATTCAAAGTCATCAACTTTTAATCTCAGCTGTATAAAGTCTCTAAATTCCTTCTAGAAGCAGCAGTTCACGGCAGTTCATCACTCTCTCACCCATGATCTTGCGGTTTCCTGCAGTTTATCAAGATGTACCAATAAAAAATGAAGGTTGCAATGCGGTTTAAAATGTGTTCCTTATTTTCAGGGACTTAGTGGGGTAGTGGACACTTAACTGCATATTTTGCTGGCTATATAATACAAGTTCAGGTAGTGTAAACTTCTGTCTTTTTTTCGCTTTTCCTGTATTCATACAGCAACACATCTGCAGCAATGGATATCTCGGATGACTTCGTGGACATTTATGAAGCCGATGAGTCTGCAATGAAAGTAAGTTGGAATGTAAATTATTAGTTAGCAAAGCATACAGGAAGATTGAAATGTTAAGAATTCTAAGTTTTTTTTGCAGTTGAGTTCCAATGCAACAACCAAAAAGATTGATATTGAAATGTTTAGCCCAGAGAAAGATTCTTTTATGGTACCTTTTTTTATAGTGCATATTTATTTTAGCTATCTAAATGTGGATGGTTTCTAATTGTTTGTGAATTGCACCAAATATTTAGTATTCTCATATATGGTAGCAATTGTAATTTTTTCAGCTGGGTTTTAATGCAATGACACCGAAGAAGAATTAAATATGCAGCCCAATGAAAGATTCTCCGAAGGTATCGTTTTAAGTCACAGCTGTATAAAAATTGTTTTGATATTTAGTCTGATTTGTTAAATTCTATGAATCTATTGTTTCAGACGGACAGTGGAAGTGTAGAGATCATTTCATAGTGACAGTATTTTAGTCCATTCAAATCTGAAATGCATAGAGAGGTTATTGAACAGGTGGTGTTTTTTTAAAATAAAGTTATAATTGCAGAAGTGTATCATGATTGTTTCACACCTATATATATTTTTTTTTTCAAATGTATTATACTAATGTTTTTAGTTCTTGTAGTTTCAGATCATAGAAAAACAAGCTAAAAGAAAGCATGCGCTCCTAACTTGGAAATGGGATGAGGTCATTGATATTACCCAAAGTGATGATTCGAATGGTCAGAAAGATGATTTTAAGGCAAAACAACAAGATGATTTGGAGTCTGAGCTAAGTGATACAGCAGACTCTTTGGATGGTCCATTGAAAAGATCAAAGATTCCACATATAACTAAAAATTGCAACGATCATGTTGGATGGGTTGCAATTTAAGTTTACTCAGTTTAAGTCCTGATTTGTCATAGTCATCTTTTATGTTTTGCCTTTCAAGTCAGTGTTTGTTAAGGTTTGTTTGTTTAACTATTTTTAGTTTAAATGTAGTTTCCTCTTTTCAATTGATTTTTCTATGTTTTATATGTTAACTATATTACATATTACATAATGTGTTAACAACAAAATCAACCAATCAGTTAGATTAAGATTTCCTAACACATAGTTGGTATACAGTTTTAGTAACACACAAAACAATTTAAGACGTAACAACTTATTGTTTTTTTACTATTATAATAAGTTATAGCATATATGTTGATGATTAATTGTTTATTTAATAATAAACATTACTGTTATGAATAAAAAAGAAGGTGTAAGTAGCGGTTTTCACCAATTTGTATGTGTGTTTATAAAGGTTAAATGTTCTTTTATTTTCAAAAAATTTAAAAAAAGTCCAGATATGCATAACTTCAACAGTTATATAAGTAGTTACCTATAATACATAGAAAAACAAACTAGAAAATTAAGTACCCAATAATATCCTGTTTCATGTTAACAAATTCCGTGTGACATTTTGTTTTTGTAGTGTGTGTTCTCAAACAAGAGGCCTATTTAGGTATTTAAAAAATATTTAGTCCTTTATAGGTTTTTTTTAAAATAATAAGTTTTCTATTATTTAGAGCGAAAATACAAAATAACATTCAGTTATATAAATAACAACGGGAAAAGAATAAGATATTTTGAAAAAAAAAAACCTATAAAAAAGACGGTTATACTGAATTAATGTCGAAGTCAGCCTTCTTAGTCACGTTACCATGATCATCGGGCCACTAAGCCATGATCAAGTAACCACATTAGGTTTTTAGAAATTAATATAATCGTTCGGTTATGTTAAGTTTATTTCTAAGTCAGTCCACTTACCCACTTGTCATGATCCTTGCTCACTAACCCATGATTGAATAACTACCTAAGTTTTACTCAATAAATGAACTGTTTTCATTAAAAGTCAGACATGTAACTCTATATAAGATATCACTAATATCACTAAAATTCGTGTATTACTGTATTTCTAGATTCTAATATCAGAAACTAACGAGTTATGAAAAAGTTGAAGGGGTGCCTCTACTCAACCTCTGAGTCGAACACTAAGTTGCCTGACCTTGGTCCTGACTTAATAATGTCAGAGATATTGCCAAGACTTCCTGCAAAATGTGTAGGTCGTGCAAAGAAGGTATGTAAGAATGGTTGTCATGTATATCGTCGAAGGAGTTTGTCATGATGCATTGTAGACATATACGTAAGGGGTCTAGACAAATAATTCTTAGTATTGGACAGGAATCATGCTTTATTCGCAGCACGGGTGTTGATTTAGTCGATGAGAAAACCATGATTACCCTATCGTTTCATGTTCATCCTTCTGATGTGTGGATTTTATCAAGCTTGAATGGGCTCTTATGTGTTTGTTTACGCAATACGTTTGAAATGCTTATTTGGAATCCGTTGATCCGTAGCTGCATCAACATATCTGATTCTAAGTCTTATGGTTTTTTCAAAATCTATTCCGATGCTGTTGGCCTATACATCGATTCCTCTAATGATTACAGAGTTTTACATATAAAACGTGGTCGTTTTACAGTTGATGTTATGGCTTATTCAAGGAGGACCAGTCATTGGAAGAGAGTACAGTTTTTACAAAAAAAGGCATTACCATACTAATGGTTATGTGTGGTCGGGGGGTACTTTTTGTGAGGATGGTTTATATTTTACTGTATTCCAGTTTTGGCTTGCTGGTGATATTGTCATAATTCGATTTGATGTGAATACAGAGACGTTTTCAGAAATAGGGTTTCCATATGTTGGCAATGGTGAAACATGCCAGGGAAACTTGGTTAATATGAATAACAAACTTCACGTGTTTGTTAGTCATGGGTTTATAGATATGGTTGTGGATCTATAGCGTTATGAAGGTGAGTATTGGACGAAGGTCATGTTGTTTTCGAAGATCAGTTATATTCCAATGCCAGTTTGGTGCTCAATTACACATGTTAGTTCAGAAGAAAAGTGTTTTGTGATGACAGATTGGGGTGAGGTTTATGAAATAGATTTGAACAAGAAGACATGTGACCTTTTCATACCAAGCGATTGGAATCATGTTATACGGACAGCAATGTATGTGGAAACTATTGTGTCGGCAAGTCTTCAGTAATACATGTTGTTTGCTAATCCTTTTTTTCTTTTTGCTTTGAAATGTTTGTTGAATTTTGAAAAATTCCTTCATCGGATGTAATGTACTTTATTTAGTTAATGTTTGCTATTTATTCTACTATTTGTTTATGTATTATTTGTTTATAAAGAATTTCTTATATATTATGTTTACATAAATATAAAATTATATTTTTAATTGTTATTGTATTCCAATGTCAGTTCACATAAAAGTTTTTAATAAATATGTCTTCATTAGTGGAAAAAAAAACTTATATCAAATAGTTTAATATTTTTGTTGATACGTTTAAAGAAGTTCAGCTTTGTTTATAAAAAATTCAAATGAAAACTTAGCTTGTATATAAAACTTATAGGTTTAGTAACTGATTATGCAGTTATTTTAAAAATATTTTCAGTTTAGGCCACTTTCCCACTATCCCATGATTTATTAACTGTCTGAATTAATATTAACTTCCATAAGAAAAATTCGGATATTAGCTCTATATAATGTAGTTCTATGACCTTACAGTGTCGCTTTCTTTCTTCCAATTTTGTTTACCATAAAAATCATCATATTGAGTAGCTTTGGAGAGCCAGTTGGAGAATTAAGGTATGTTTTCCTAATCTCTTTAGTTCATCTTTTTAATACAAATCGGTTTGTATGTGTGTTTGCTTTTTTAGTTTAAACAATGCAATCAAAACCATTTAGGTGTTTGATATGTGTTCTAATACATGTAGACCGATTTCTTATCAAATGTGAACATTCTACCAGTGTCAGATCAAAACTAAGTACACTTACGTGTTATATCTAAAACACAGTCTATAACTTATATGAAAAACAAGAATTGTGCAAATTATACCTTTAAATTCAAACAATTTTTTATTAAAGCAAACACATAGGCATAATAAGAAGTATGAATCAGTGGTTAGAAAGACTTACAGTGCCATAATTTTTTATTAAGGCATGGGTTGCAAGATGCACAATATGTCTGTAAGCTGATTCAAACTCTCAAGGATAAGCCTAGCTTCTGTTTTTCATATGATCCCTCCTGTTAGCACATTAAAACAGACAAAACCTTACTACTTGATTCAATGATTTAGTCATAAACATAAAAAATAAAACTTACAAAGTGTCTGCCAAGTTTTGGATCCAGCTCAGCCCCTATTTGTTTATGTTCTAGAACTTATCTAGGCCATGTGAAAGAAATAAAATCTCTGATGATATTATTGATTGATTACAAACCTATAAATAATAGTACAAGACAAAATCCTAGGAGATAATTATGGACAGTAGTTACAGCTATACAAAAGCTATACAATATGAATATTAAAATAGATTAACTTTAGGAGAGAAAAGTGGGTGACTATTGATTTGGTTGACTTTGTTGATTTGATTGATTCCTTTGATTGATACGGTTGTTACCCCCCGACAAGCGAAACGGTGGCGGATGTACGCGAAGCAAGTCTCGAAAATGTTCAAAGAGAGGTCTAGGCAAGCTCTTTGTAAAGATATCTGCAAGTTGAAGCTTGGTACGAACAAATTTAGTGTGAAGCTTTCCTGACATAACCAGTTCCCGAACAAAGTGATAGTCTAAGTCAATGTGTTTCGCGCGCTTGTGAGATACCGGATTTTGGCTCATGAACAAGGCACTTTTGTTGTCGCACAAGAGAGTCGGCCGACTTTTAGGAAGTGCGTGTAATTCCTGTAGCAAACGAGTGATCCAAACAATTTCTGCTGCAGCATTCGCCATAGCCCGATATTCCGATTCACAGCTTGAACGTGAGACCGTTGGTTGTTTCTTTGCACTCCATGAGACTAAGTTCCCACCCAGAAAAACCGAATAACCATAAGTTGACCTTCTCGTTTCAATACACCTAGCCCAATCTGCATCCGAGTACCCTAAAATTGAAGCCGTAGTAGGACGTGTGAAAACTAAACCATGAGAGATTGTCCCTTTGACATAGCGAAGAATACGTTTAACCAATTGAAAATGGTGATCGGTAGGGGAGTGTAGGTATTGACAGGCTTGATTTACGGCATAGGAGAGGTCCGGACGGGTGATAGTGAGATACTGAAGCGCACCAACGAGAGAGCGATAAAGGGTAGGATCGGAAAAAGGATTGCTTTCTTTGGTGAAAGAATCGGTCGAGGCAAGTGGGGTGGGTGCGGGTTTGGCTTGGGTAAGGCCGGCTCGTGTTAAAATATCGTTGGCATATTTGGTTTGGGTTAGGAAAAGGCCATTTTTATCATGAACAACTTCAAGACCAAGAAAATAGCTAAGAGATCCAAGGTCTTTGATGGCGAATTCCTTATGTAGGCGGGCCGTGAAAGAGGTGATTAGAGAAGATTTGTTTCCCGTTAGGATTAAATCGTCTACATAAACGAGGAGGTACAAGATGGAGTCTCCTTGACAGTAGATGAAAAGAGACGGATCGGCACGACTACATGTGAAGCCAAACGATAGAAGGAAAGAGCTTAACCTTTGGAACCAAGCTCGAGGAGCTTGTTTCAAACCATAGAGCGCTTTATTGAGTTTGCAAACATGAGTTGGAAAGTTGTGGTCGATGAATCCGGGAGGTTGCTCCATGTAAACGGTTTCCGAAAGATGACCGTTTAAAAAAGCATTGTTTACATCTAGTTGGCGAAGAGACCAATGATTAATAACGGCTAAGGAAAGAACAATGCGAATGGTGGAGGCTTTGACAACCGGACTAAACGTGTGAGTGAAATCAAGCCCCGGTATTTGAGTGAAGCCTTGCGCAACGAGACGTGCTTTGTGCCGATCAATTATGCCATCCGAGTGGTATTTTGTTCGAAAAACCCATTTAGAACCAACAATATTTGTAGAAGGAGGGCGAGGCACAAGGGACCAGGTTCCATTACGGTGAAGAGCCGAAAGCTCGGCTTGCATGGCACACATCCAATGAGCGTGTTTCGAAGCACTCTTGAAACCTTTTGGATCACTGTTTGAAAGAAGCGTTGCATGAAGGCAAGAGTGCATGACATTAGCTAGGTAGGCTGTATGTTTCGGATTGGGTTTGAATGTGCCCACCTTGGAACGAGTGGTCATGGGGTGCGATGGAGCGATGGGTGAGATGGGTGGGGAGGGTACGGTGGAGATAGCAGGAGGAGGATTGATGGTGGACGGAGGAGAATTGATGGTGGACGGAGGATTGATGGAGGACGGTCCATGGGTGTAAGAGGCAGATTGTGAGCCACGTTTCGGGTTACGGTTTTGAGAGGAGCCAGTGGAACGATTTGGAGTATTTTGAGCAACAAATGCTACGGAGGGATTGGTGGGAGGGTTAATAGCCAAGAGAAACTGTTCCTGACTTTCAGCTTTTGTGAGTAAGTCACGAAAAGGGAGCGGGTCACGGGTGGTGCGGATAGCGGTGGACCAACTTTCAAAGGTAGAGCCAAGACCACAGAGAAACCAGTGAGTTTTGTCTGTGTCTTTGACGGGATGACCAATTGCAGAGAGTTGATCACAGATGGCTTTGAAACGACGACCATAATCGGCCACGGTTGAGGAACCCTTCGTTAAACGACGAAGGTTGTCACGGAGCAGATGCATCCGTTCAAGGGAAGTGTTGCTGTAGGCCGCTTCAAGGGCGGTCCATATTTGGCGAGCCGTGGTTAAGCCAAGAATTTCAGCAACTGCCTCTTCTGTGAGTGAAGAGTTAAGAATAAGGATGGCTTGTTGATCAGAGACCGACCAAGCCGTAAACTTCGGATTAGGCTTCTCAACAAAATCGACAGTAATGGTCTTCGGTGGAGGAAGAATAGAGCCATCAACATGGCCGAGCAGGTCTTGATTGGCTAGAAGAGGGAGGAGTTGATTTTGCCAGTAGAGATAATTTGTGGAGGAGAGTTTGATGGTGAGCATGTGGAGAATTGTAGCCATTGGGAGCTTTGTTTCAGTAGTAGTTGAGGAAGAGGAAGAAGCATCAGTGGTCATGGTGAAGAACAGGGGAGTTGGCCGAAAAAATATCACAGGAAAAGGGACCTTGAGGATGATACCATGAAAGAAATAAAATCTCTGATGATATTATTAATTGATTACAAACCTATAAATAATAGTACAAGACAAAATCCTAGGAGATAATTATGGACAGTAGTTACAGCTATACAAAAGCTATACAATATGAATATTAAAATAGATTAACTTTAGGAGAGAAAAGTGGGTGACTATTGATTTGGTTGACTTTGTTGATTTGATTGATTCCTTTGATTGATACGGTTGTTACCATGTCTTAACTCGGTGGTAACATATTGAGGACAACGAAAAATCCTAAGCCCATCAATCTACCGAAACACAGATCTGGCATGTTTGCATAACTGAAGGCCTAAATTCCGAATAACTCTAATCGAATATGAATAAGCATAATAACATCAATCCACAACCGTTAACCCTAAAATTGCCGTAATACAGTTCTGACATGTTTGAATAACTCAAACCCTAAAATCCGGAGGGTATTTATCAAATATGAAGATCCACATCCATTAACCCTAATCGATCATCAAAGAAGGTGTTAATCGAATATGAAGAACCCTAATCGAACAAAATAGTATGATGTATAATACGCTAGGGTTTAGAGAGGTAAATACCTTGAAATTGTGAATCGATTGAACTGATGATACGTATGACGGAGAAGAATGGAGGGTACACAAGTATAACCATGGTGAATGGCCATGGAAACTGTTGATGTCGATGAATACGGGATGCAGAGAGGAACGACTTGGACAAGAAAGAGGGATGAATTCATCGCATATGTGGCTAGGGTTGAGTTAACTGCCGTTATGTAGTATCCGTTTCTTAATTTGGATTATCCGTATTCTGTATCCAAACTGGCCCGTCTCATGTTTACCTGATCCGGTTTGATAACCTGGCCCAAAATGCAAATGTGATATATCTGGCCCATATTGATACAAATTCATACGTTAGTTTGTAATAATTGTTTTATTGTTATTAGTTAACATATTTTTGTTGATTTATTTTTTATTTTTAATATTTTTATTAGCCTATATTGTGATAATACATGTTTTATTTGTTAGTTATAATATTATATAAATATTCATGACCTATTATTAGTATTTATCTTATGTTTGAAACTTACAATGATTTAATTTATTTTTCTTTGTAAATTGTGTTTTTAGATAAAAGTGGTATGTCGTGCCTTCCATTTTTATTAGTAATGTTGGACATAATTGCAAGACTTCCACCAAAAAATGTCGCTCAATGTAAGCTTGTCTGCAAGGAGTGGTTAGCTTTCATTTTAGAACGTAAGTTTGTAAGGGCTCATTGTCATTACATGCGTGCATCGGCTGATCAAAAATTGTTGATGGTTGGTTGGAAGACTATCGAAGTACATTCCTTGAATTATAAGTCCCCAGGATTTATTTTACCAAGAGGTGTTACCGCCCGTTCTATGCTCATCCGTCTAGAATGTTTTTTTTTGGCAAGTTTGGATGGTATGTTGTGTGTTTGTCTCCAAAACACTTGTGAGTTGGTTGTTTGGAATCCATTGACGACTAAGTTCAAGAAGTTGGCAAATTCTAATTCGCAAGGTTTCTACAAAGTTGATAGTGATGCTCTAGGATTTTTTTGTTGACTCTTCTGATGATTACAACATTTTACATATTAAACGTAGACGAGGTACAATGACCGTTTACATTTATTCGATGGGGCTGAATTCATGGAGTATTGTACGCTTCCTAAAACACCGCCCGTACCACCATTATACCTACATTTGGTCGCCAGCAACTTTGTGTGGTGGTGGTTTATATTTTGTCGTTACCCAATGCCATGGTCGTTCAGATGGATTGACGGTTATTCGTTTTGATGTGAATTCAAAGTCGTTTTCTGAATTATGTTTCCCCAATGTATATGACGATGAAGTTAATGGAAGTTTAGTCAACATAAACGAGGAGCTTCATATGTATGTTTGTATCGGAAACTATGACTATAGACGAGAAATTGTATTGTGGAGGCTTAAAAATAAAACTTGGATGAAGGTTTTTCCATATCCTTATAAGTTGTGGATGGCATTATCAACTATGTGTTCTTTCACATACTACAATTTGCCAGGGACATGTCTTGTGATAACGAAATTTGGAAAAGTGATTGAAATTGATTTGCAACGGGATCATCTAGGTTATTTCTGTTGTATGTTTTTCTATAGGCAAATGCATGGTGCGGTTTACACAGAGACCATAGCTTCCCCGGATTATTAGTTTAAGAAAGTTTTATCTTATAATTTTCGTAACTTTGAGTTTAAGTGGTACCTTGTAGTTGTCAGAATGTTTCTTATGTTGTTGCTTCTATTTTGGTAATTTGATGTTGCAATTTTTAAAGTTTTAGTTGTGCTTGAGATATTATATATGTTACTAGCATTTTATGTTTTGTGTGACATTATAATTGACTCTTGTCATGCTTTTCTAAAGATATATGTATCAGAAGGTGTTGATATGAGTGTACCTATATCAACTGATTCCGATTCAATTTCTTCGGTCCTTTCGCATGAAACATCAGCATCTACACGTGTTGAATGTCGTAGGGGCAGTGGTCGTATGGGCCGTCCTCGATTGCCGGAGCGACTTCCTGTTGTGACGCCTGATGTTACATCCTCACAACGGTGTTCTTACGGAGTGGTTATCTATGTTCTTATATTTCTTATGATTTTTTTCATATGCTAACACCCCTTATTGTTCGTTTGTTATGGGGTTTGCATGTTTATATTTACCATGTAAACCCTTTAAACCTGTTAGTGCTACTGTTGATGTGTATGCAGTTGGTAGTTCTAGCAGAAATGTGGTACGCTATATGCGTATGCCAAATGAAAATGAAAATGTGCAACCTTCTCCGATCACTTCAATTTCAGATTCATTTGCGGGTATACGTACCACTCAGGAAAATATATCTTCTAATGCAACGACTGAAGTTGGGCGTAGACGGACGGGCCAAATGGGCCGTCCTCGATTACGTGATCGCCCTTCTGATCTAACATGTGAGGCTACAAGTACTCAAAGACGTTGCAATGGTACGCTTGATTGAGTTCTCGTGTTTGTTATGTGTTTTCACCCAATTGCACCCATGATTTTATATTATGTGGGTTAAGCCTTTTAAATTGAATAGTTTTATTGTTATCTTTGCTTTTTTTAGTTGATCGTATCAACAGAGGCGTTGTGCATTATACCAGTAGAACAAATGGAGCTGTACAATCTTCATTGGCTTCAACGGTTTCACAAACATCTGGATGTCTACATTCGAATCAGGTGGAAGTACCTTCCCGTGCAAACGTCTTTCAAGACGAAAACAGACATCGTAAACATCATATTTTTTCTTGTGATACTTTGTATATATGAACACCTTATATGACATTGATAGTGTTTGCTTACACTTTACTTACCTTTTTTTAGGGCGATGTCCGTCGTATTGGGATTGCGGTGATGCAAACCATAGTTGTGTTCATTGTGGAGCTATGCTTTGGTATGAGGAACGAACTATTAAAAGTTTAACTCCTCGTGTTCCAAGTTTTTCGTTATGTTGTAGTGAAGGAAAGGTTTGCTTGCCATTTCTTCGACGTCCTCCTCAAACATTGGGTCGTCTTCTTGATTACAATGGGGAATCACGATCTCGAGTGTTTAGAGAAAACATAAAGCTTTTAAATGCGATGTTTGCATTTACCTCAACCGGTGGGAGAATATCTACGGATTTAAATGATGGTCGTGGGCCTTATACATTCCGTTTGAATGGCCACAACCATCATAATATTGGATCATTGTTGCCTATGCATCCTGATGGACGCCCTAGATTTGCTCAATTGTACGTTTATGACACGGAAAATGAGATTGATAATCGCTTTTATGCTTTGCGAAATTGTGTGTCACCAACGTGTGATCAAGTCATCCTACGCACATTGGTGAATGACCTGTTGTTGATGCTTGATGCGAACAATGCATTGGTGCAGGCTTTTAGGATGGCACGTGAAAGGTTTAATGACAACTCAATGCAACGTCTTACGCTTCGCTTGCTTGGTACGCGAAATAGAAGAGAAGGACAATATTCTTTGCCTACTGTTCCTGAAGTGGCTGCATTGATTCCAAGTGACGGAAATCCTACGGACTCACGTGATATTATTATTGAAGAACGTGGTAGTCATAGTGCAAAGCGTATATCTGAATTGCACCCAAGTTTTATGGCGTTGCAGTATCCTTTGTTGTTTCCATATGGTGAAGATGGATTCCATCTTAATATTCCTCTATGTAATATATCTGCATCAAGTAGGCGGCAAACGGTTTCATTTAGAGAATATTATTCTTACCGTTTACAACTTAGGAGGAATGAAGGTAAGACATTACACAAATTTGGCCGTTTATTTCAGACGTATGTTGTGGACTGTTATTCAGTTATCCTTGAACATGAGATGAATTGGTTTAAACAAAACCAAAACACTATTCGTTCGGATTAGTATAATGGTTTATATGATCGTATCGCTGATGGTGAAACAAGTTGTCAAGCAGTTGGTCGACGTGTTATCCTGCCAGCAACATTTGCCGATGGGCCAAGATATATGATTCAACAGTATCAGGATGCAATGGCTGTTTGTCGTTGGGCCGGGGCTCCGGACCTTTTTATTACTATGACATGCAATTCAAAATGGCCGGAAATTACCCGACACATTCAAGCAACAACCCTTGGTATGAGTGCATCCGACCCCCGGACATTGTTGCCCATGTTTTCAAAATTAAACTTGATGAACTTATCAAAGACATAAGGAAAAGGAATATTTTTGGACACACGAAAGCAGGTGTGTTACTAGCATTTCCATTGTTTAAATATTATACGATTTTTTTTATTCTTTAGCCAGGTGTAATATTTTGTTTTGCTCTTTTTTTAGTTATCTATACAATCGAGTTTCAGAAACGAGGACTTCCACACTCTCATATTCTGCTTCTTTTTACAACCTGAAGATAAGATTAATACGGTTGACAATTTCGATAAATATATATCTGCTGAGCTTCCTTCGGAGGTGGAAGACCCTATAGCTTTCGGTATTGTTCGTACGCAAATGATGCATGGTCCATGTGGTTTGCTCAACCTTTCAAGTCCTTGTATGCATAACGTTGTATGTAGTAAAGGGTACCCAAAGAATTATTGTGAGGAGACATTCATCCGAAATGATGGTTGGCCGTGTTATAAGAGGCCCAATAATTCAAGAGTTGTTAAAGTTGGTTCTCAAGATATTAAGCTTGATAATCGGTATGTTGTTCCTTATAACCGTGAATTGTTGGTGAAATATGGTTGTCACATTAATGTTGAGTGGTGTAACCAAGGGATGTTAGTCAAGTATCTTTTTACTTATATTGTAACAACCATAAATTTATTTAGCGATTTCCGTAAATAATCACAAATTACTGAGTATTTATATTTAAACATTCATGCTAAAATACGGGTTTATTAAAACTTTTCTGAATTTGTAAGCAAACAACATAGTGTAATTTAATTCATCGTTTTAGAATAACGACAAAACAACATTGCGGAAGCTTCGTTTAACATGTGTTCGGTTCTTGCTCGACGCTTGATCTTCATCCGGGACTCTCGACATTCACCTGTGATCAAAACCAACTTAAAAGTCAGTATTGATAGTTTAAATGACGGTACAAAACAAGATTATGATAATGGAAGGAAAATCCCAACGTTAATCTCTTGATCCAAACACAAGGATTCCAAACTGTCATCCACCGTAACTTACGGTGGGCACCGTAAGTTACGGTGGCCCCTGTATTAAAGTTCCCCCACCGTAACTCAGGGGGTAACTACTGTAAAGATTTCAGCCCCAACGTAACTCACGGTGGGTACCGTAACCTACGGTGGCCCCTGTAACAGCACCTTCCAATTTTTGCCGTTTTTAACACGAAAACTTTCGTATCTTTCAATTCGTATATCCATTTGATCTCCCGTTTCTTCCTACATGATCGAAATTAATTTTTTTTATCTCGTGGAGTTTAAACCCGACCTTTAAACTAATAAAATCTGGGATTTCTAAGCATTCGGCTTATTGTTCAAAATTAACATTTTGACCCATTTGTGTTTAAAACCACTAACTCGATCCTTAAACATTCAAAATACATACACTAATGTATTTAACACACAAACCTTAGCCTAGGTTCATACTTTCTTATGAATTATGTATGCACATAAAACCATTTTGACCCATTTAGAGAGTATTAAGCACTTTAGTCTAAATCTTGTTCTTTTTCCTTTCACAACTCATAATTCTACATTCAAGGCATCTACTTATATCTCCTAATCGTAATGCAAGTTTCCAAACAACGCATGTGGGTTGTTTGCCTAATATACCATCAAGGGCTTTTTGGTCAATTTTAGTCCCTCAAATTTACGACGAAGGACTTCTACTAATTAATTGACCACAATACCACCTTTAATTATAATTCTAACTGTATGTACCTGGCTCGGGTCATAGCATTGAACCGTTTACATACCTCTTGCTTTAAATTCTGTAATTAGAGCAACGCAACATATGTTATTTCCTGTAATCACAAAACTCAACAAGTAGTCGTCAGTTATTATTGTCAAATGGTATTAACATACCATTTGACCCATTTAGTCAACATGACCATTTATCAATGTATGATGGTATATTGATACCATCATGCCTTTTTTTGAACCTATTCTTGTTCGCACCGTGAGTTCTTACTACTAAAAAGGCATTTTCTTAAATTGTTCGACCCGTTATAATTTTTACCAAATGGTGTCTTTATTTTGATCACTATTATTTTTAACTATCAGTTTGACCCATTTGGTTGTCGAGTGAATTCCATCACCTCAACGATATACCAACACAACCATTTTCTCTATATCAATATTACGCACATTTTACTACTATTTTGACCCGTTTGGTTGCCGAGTGAATTCCATCACCTCATTGACATACCAACTCAACCATTTTCGCTACATCGACCTTAAACATATTTAAACTAAGCTTGTCTACATAAATGTAACGAGACGACAAGTCGCGTACCTTTAAAGCATTCCCTTCAAGCGTGTGTCCGCTCCGACTTATCCGCTTGGAGACTCGATTCCTTTGTCTATAGAGTTCGATCAACGGTTCGTTTAGCACTCTATTCATGTCATATAACGCATAATTCACAACATCATTCAAATATGCGTTTTGTTCCGGATTTCTACATTTAGTTTTCTCTTAGGCATTTTAACAAACACCTAATGAGCATAATTTTATAAAATTAATAATCAAACTCCATGATTACTTATCTTGCCAATTTCAACATATTTTACTAAATAATCATCTAGTTCATGGTTCAATGTCAAGATTAACTTCATAGAGTTCAAATAACACTAGTTTGATAATCATGATTCTAGTGTTCATCATGTTTCTACAAAACCCATTAAACACCTAGTTAGAGATCATGAGTTTTACTAACATGCACTCAATTTCCTTAGTTTATTAACTAGGGTTTGTTTCAAATCATGCATACATCCTATTTCCACCCAAATATCCATCATTCAAGATCAAAATTTGAATTCCTAGAGTTCATCAAGAATTTGAGATGGAACAAAATAGTGAAATTTGACATACCATATGATCACTTCACTGAGGTGGTCATTAATCCGTGCTTGAATTTCAATTTGGGTGTGATTTGCCCTTCCAATTGCTTGAATTAGGCTAGTTAGGGTTTGAATAAGAGAGCTTCCTGGCTTCTCTGGAAGTCTCGACCAGAACACACACTTTGGGTGTGTGTTTTGGTGTTAGTGTTTTATTTAATTAAAACTAGTTTTCTAGTTTACCACTTTTAGTCCCTCTAGGTTTCAAGTTTTATAAAAAGTCTAACTAATTCATGTTTCCTTTATTGCTTTAACCTCACTTGACTAACTAGGTTGATTATTCCTAGTTAACTCAATAGGTTTGGGAAGTTATAACCCGTTATATTTTAAGTCCCGTTACCTCGAGTCTTTTATAAGCTTTATTTCCTCAAAAGCTTTTGTTCACTTTCTTATTTAATATTAGGTTTATTTATTTAAATCCTAATATTCACCGGGTTAATTTTTTTACAACTAACGGTACTTTACCTGTCTTTTAGTATTAACGGGGTTTGATTACCAAACCCGTTTTCGGGGTGTTACATATATAAACAAAGGTCCAGATCGTGCAACTGTGGTTTTGGAAGGTGCTCAAAATAGGACAACGTTTGCGTCCTTATTACATAATGAAAATGAAATTGAGGAATATTTAAATTGTCGGTATATATCTTCAATTGAGGCATGTTGGAAGATTTTTGAATTTGAAATGAAGTACCGTGATGTTGCTGTTGAGCGATTACCTTTTCATGAGGAAGGGTGTAATAGAGTGTATTTTCATGATAATGATGAGGTTGAGGAAGTTGCCCAACGTGCTACGGCTAGCATGTCAAAATTTACTGAATGGATGCGTGCAAATGAAAGGTTTCCGCATGGTCGTTCTTTGACATATGTAGAGTTTCCATCAAAGTTCACTTGGCATGAAAAGTAGAAGGAGTGGTTGCCACGACATAGGACGGTGTGTATTGGCCGCATTTATTATGTGAGCCCATCGATGGGTGAAAAGTATTACCTCCGTATGTTATTAAATGTTCAACGTGGGCCATTAAGCTTTAAAGACATTCGTACGGTTGATGGTGTTGAGCATCCAACTTATATGTCTGCTTGCAACGCGTTGGGTTTGTTAGGAGATGATGTTGAGTGGGTAGATTCAATACGTGAAGCTTCTCAATGGCAGTTGGGGAATCAACTTCGTGATTTATTTGTCTGCATTCTATTGTTTTGTATGGTTAGTGATCGACGGAGGTTATTTTTTTGATTGTCTACCTTACTTATCAGATGATATTGCTTACAATCGAGGCACAATACTACAGAATGATGATGTGGTATTCACAGATGAAGAGATTCTCAATTATACATTGATTGAGATTGAAAGAGTTTTAATTGGTCATGGTAAAAGTTTATTAGATTTTCCTAATTTGCCTCAAATTGATCGTCAATTGATTGATACTATGGAAAATCGGTTGATTATGGCTGAGCGCACCTTCAATATTGAAGAAGAAATGACGCCTTTTCATGATCTATTTCGTGGATTGAATGCTGAACAAAGGGAGGTGTTTGATTATGTATGTGATTGTGTTGATAGACGGACGGGTGGTGTTGTTTTTGTTTTTGGTAGTGGAGGGACGGGAAAAACGTATTTATGGAAGATTCTCATTTCCTGTTTTCGTTCACGTGGCCAAATCGTCTTGTCTGTTGCTTCTTCTGGGATTGCCTCTCTTCTACTACCTGGTGGTCGTACAGCGCATTCGCGTTTTAAGATTCCCTTTGAACTTGATAAGGATCCTTGCGGCTCGATTGATGTTGGGACGGATCTTGCTGGGCCGATTAATGATGTTGCGCTTATAATATGGGATGAGGCACCGCTACAACATCGTTACGCATTTGAAGCGGTTGACCGTACTTTTAGAGATATTTGTCGAAATAATATACCTGGTGCAGACCGTCGAGTATTTGGAGGGAAATGTGTCGCTCTTGGAGGAGATTTTCGACAAATTCTTCCTGTTATTCCGCTTGCTCCGCGTAGTGAGATTGTTGCTTCAGTTGTGAATAAGTCATCGACTATATGGGGTGCATGTAAGGTGTTTTCTTTAACGATTAATATGCGGTTGAATAGTTCAAGTGTTAATGACGATGTTGTAATACAACATCGAGATTTCAATAAGTGGATTTTAGATATGGGGCCTGGTCGTCTTCCTGCAATTTCGCTAGACGGGGAAGATGAGAGAACTTGGATTAATATACCTCGCGATCTATTGATTCCTGTTTCAGATAATCCTATTGAATCAGTTGTTTCAGATACATTTCCTAATATAGAAGAACGATTCACTGATGTTTCTTACCTACAGGAGCGCTGTATTTTATCATCGACTAACAATGAGGTTGATACGATTAATCTACATGTTCTTGATAAGTTTCCAGGTGACAATCATGAGTTATCTAGTGTCGATTCCATTTGTGCAAGTACAAATAATATTGAAGAAATGCAGGCTATGTATCCTACGGAGTTTCTTAATACTTTACAGTTTTCTGGCATACCGAGTCACATATTAAAGTTAAAGGTTGGGGCACCAATCATATTGCTACGTAACTTGAATCTCAAGAAAGGATTGTGTAATGGGACCCGTTTAGTGGTTACTCAAATAAGTCGTCGTGTTATTGAGGGCGTTATTATTACGGGTACGCATGTTGGAGAAAGAGCTTTTATTTCTAGAATTGATATGACTCCAACTTCTACATGTTGGCCTTTCCACTTTAAAAGAAGACAGTTTCCCGTGAAACTATGTTTTGCTATGACAATTAATAAAAATCAGGGCCAAACATTTAAACATGTTTGTGGTTACTTGGTAAAGCCTGTTTTTTCACATGGTCAACTTTATGTGATTGCCTCTCGTATTACATCTCGAGCTGGTCTACGATTTTATGTTGATAATGATGGCAAGTGTTCTAACCAATTAACAAGAAATGTTGTTTATAAGGAAGTTTTTTATAACTTACCTTTGATGTCAAGTGATGCATTGGTCTGAGTGTTTTGTATGTTATTATTGAGAAGTGGAATTGCTACCATGTACGCTTCTATAAAGGTAGCATATTATGTCTCTCTTATTTGAACACTTGTATTTAATGTTTACTTACTTTATATACTGGTTTGGTTGACTAAATATGCCATTTGTAATTACGTTGTTTTGCATGTGGTTTTTATGTGTTTGGTTGTTATATATAGATATATATATTTCCTTTACGTATATTTTGTTATTAATATAAGTTTTCCATAACATTTTTTGGTTCCATGTTTTAGGTTCACATAATATAGAATGGGACATCGGTATATTTCAGACTTGATGCCTGGTATTACTGACCAATGGCAAGTCACTGTAATGGTCACACGTTCTTAGACAACATACATTCCTAGCTTAAATCGTATATTGTTATTTGATGTCATCCTTTCAGATGAACGCATAAGGCATTTTTTTAATTAATTAAAAAAACTATAATATATATGTTTTGTAATGTTACATGTTTTCCTTGCAGGATTGTTCAATTCATGCAAAAATTCCTTTTCATTTGATGCATCTTTTTACTAATCGTTTGGAGGATGGTTGCGTGTATAGGCTATATGGTTTTGAGGTTCTTGTATACGACTCATGGTATCGTCCGTTGAAACGTGATTGCTATGTTAAGTTTATGCGATGTACGTCAATTAGTCCATCAAGAGTTCAACCGAGCTTATTTAGATGTCATGTTTTTGAGCCGATGCCTTTTAACATGCTTGGATCACGCTTGAAGAATGACATATATCTAACAGGTTTAGTTGTTTTTCTCTTTGCGTCTTCATGTCTATATATAACTATATTTTTATGTAGATGTTATGGGTGTTCTTCGTGTGTGGGGTTATTTTGATACTGATTTGCGGTCTTCACAATCAAATAATCGGGAAGTACGACGAATTGTTTTATCCGATGAAGTGTAAGTTTTTTAGATTGTTTTTGTGGCGCATTCTATGTTTTTTTATTTTATTATTTTTTTTTTGCTTGTTTTGGAATGGTTGTGTTTTTATTAAATATAGTGGTAATGATCTCAATGCTTCTATATGGGGCCAACTTGCACTTAAGTATACTGATGAGGACATGAGGCGTCATGCCACTAATACAGTTGTTGTTGTATTAACATCTTGCAAGGTTCGATTGTTTCAAGGTATGTGTAATGTAATAGATGAAATATTTGTATGTATATTTTTAATATATATACTTGATCCATTGGTGTTTCTTTTTTTTTTTTTGGTTAGGTGCTCCTCGTGTGATGTCAACAGTTGCATCTCAATTATATATTAACTTGTCATCACCAGTTTGTGATGTCTTCAAGACAATGTATATTATTCCTTGTATTAAAGCTTATTTATGTTTCAAAGCATAGTATGTTTTAATGCAAGTTATTTTACGTCCTTTGAAGGTTACCAGTGCCTGTTTTATTTAAAGCTAACACACCACAAAATGAAGACTTGCACGTTGTTAGTATTGCTGATGTTTATCGATCTATTCAGGCAGGAGTTTATAAGGTATTGGCTTTTAACCTATCTTATATCTTTTGTTTTTGGTGTAGATCAATTATTTTTAATAACGTTTAACTTGCTTTTTGTCACGGCTCCCCGACCCTACCCTGGACGGAGTCGGGGGCCGTGAGGCAGTTCCCGGTGATACCCGTGGTATTTAATTTATGCGACAGCGGAAGTCTTTGATTAACAGGATCTTTTCACCGGAAATTACTTGTTTAGTATATTACACAAAGTTTAAGGGATAAATCCCATAATTTACAATAAGTTGATTTCACACAGAAATCTTTATTTTTCAAAACACGTTTTATTTATTTATTTACACTGAGCCACTTCTCTGAGCTTGTAGTGCTTTACTGCACTTTTCCTGGATCACACAGATCACCTGAAACATGTTTGAAAAAGGTTTTGTCAGCGGGGAAATACTGAGTGAATCATTCTGTTTTCTAAAATGACCCGTTAGTTATAAATCACAGTATTAAGAGCGATTACAATGTTTCTATTAACCAATTATCAAGAATGGGTATTTGTCACTCGACCGGATCTGTGACTGTGGTCATACCACTATTGGGTCCCGTCGCCCCAATAGTGACGGTTCACTCACACAGAGTGATACTCACTCACCTAGAGTGATAAAAATAGTAATGTGCACAATACCCCACATACCAGCTGTAATTTGGTGATTACAAAGACTTAATCCCTGTAATTATAACCTTGAAAATAATTTGAGGTATTGTAATACTTACTCACAAACTGTGAGAAAACAGTTAAAAAGAAGAATGACTCACAAACTGTGAGAAAAGAGTTTATAAAAGAGGAATGACTCACATTGCAGATTAACGAGCAATAGATATAAGTCTACTGATTAGCCTTGATTAAACCTAATTTAACACAATGCACACACAGGCAGGTTAGTAACTAATACTGCAATTACGTCAATTCACGAGATTAAACCTTCACAACGATTGATCAGTGCAATACTCGGTAATTCAATCGGATTCACAACGAATAACAGAGCATAGTCCGAATTCGAACAGCACTCTAATATTCAAGTCGAAATCACGACGAATAATCAAAGTACAAGCTCGATTGAGCAGCACCTGGACTATCGTTGGATAGTTATAATCGATCGGACGTTGAATCGTAATAGCGATCGAGTTATTACCCTGATTGCGGCAGCGTTTCGAGAATCGTGTGTGTGTTGTGAACTGTTTCGTCTATAACTCGATGGTTACAGAGAATTTGGACGTCGAATGAACACCAAAATTCAAGTGCCAACGTCCCCTATTTATACCTAAAAAATGTCCTCCCTCGCGCCACGCGAAGAAGACATGTATACCCGTCGCGTGGCGCGACGGGTCTAATTTCTAGCCTAGGTTGTTTCGTGTCCTAGATAGCCTTGCTGAGTAAGTTAAACGAACAAATTTCGTTTCTACAGCAAATTTAGAGGATAAACGTCCACTAGGGTTTAACCCCCCTGAGTTTTAGGGGCCCTGATCCTGATTCCGATTGTTACGAAAATTTTAGGATTTATGCGGAATCACTTGGGTTTCTCAATTAGGGTTTCCTTAATAGCTAATTACCATCCTAATTATCGATTTTCGTGACAGTTGTTATACTTTTGCAATGTTTTTAATTGGTACCATATATTTTTTGCTTTGCAGGGGACATTTTATAACATCTTTGGTACTATAATTGATGTTGATTTGTTTAATGATTGGAAGTATGTTAAATGTTCTAAATGTCGAAAGAAGGTGCGGTTCATGGATGCTACCTATTATTGTGTATTATGTCAACAAAATGTTCTCAATCCACAGATAGCGTAAGTCTTTACATATTGTTGTATTTTTATATTGTTTACTTAATTATATGATTTCGACAGTTTCAAGTTGGTTGTCCGCGTGGTTGGTAATGATGTTGAGATGACGTGCGTTCTTTTTGATGATGTTGTGATTGCACTTGTTGGGATTACTGCGGAGGAGTTGCTTTCTAAAAGTTTGTCTGAGGTTTAAACCAAATATTTCGTTAATATCTTATTTTATATGGATGAATGATTTGATTTATTTGCTAATGTTTGTCTATGTCAATAATAATGTTATTCTGTTTCTGCAGGGTGTTAATGATCCTTTATGGGCTCACACATATTTGGTTGATTATTTATGTGCTAGGAGTGTTACATTTCGGATTAAGATTGATGAAAATAACTTGGCACCTCACTATTCTTATCGCTTTACTGTGTCAAAGTTCATTAAGGATTATATCGAATCGCATGCGAATAACATTAGTTTATCTACGATTAGTACTTGCACGGATGATATAGATCATGTTTTTGAAGACAATGAAGATGAATGTGTACAGTTTTTTTCAAGAGTCTCAAGTGAAGAAATGGATATGGCTAATGAATTGTTATGGGGACCAATCATTTCATCAGTCTCGTCTAATGAAACACCATTGGTATGTTATTGTTTTTTTTAATTTTCACCTATTGCATTGATTGTAATTTGCTTGATTGCATTGAATATTTTTCTTTGCATGTACAGTCGTTTGATTATGAAGCGGATAATGGTTCTATCATTAATACAAGAAAGTCGAATACTGGGGATGTTTCAACTGCTACCACATCTGTTGTTGAGTGTTCCAATGTGCGTGATCAACAAGTGAGACCTAAACGAGTAAGACGAAAGCCAAAGAAATATACTGATTAGATAATATGTGTTTTTTTTTTTTTGAATCATTATGCATGTTTTTTTGTTGCTTTTTGTGATAAGACTTTTGTTGCTTTCTATGTTACTTATGTGAACCAGTTGCAAACTAATAAACTTGATGTAGTGTTGTTTGTGCACTTATTTTCATAATGTTTGAAGACAACATAAAATGTCGAACTTATAAGCATATATGTATTTTTAACTATTAGAATTAGTGAATTTATTGATTTGTTATTGATATTGTTAATTTTAAGTTGTAAGTTTGGTTAAGGAATTGAGTTATTAGATAGAGAAGATGTTTGAAATTGATACGTTATTTGCGTATATCATACTTTGTTTGTGAATTTATCGCTGATAATGATTTAACTCTAAACAAAATAAGGTAATACAAAATAAGGTAACCCAAACTCCCCCTAAATATACATGTTCTATGTTGCATACATGGGTCATAAGCCTGACTTTTTGATAAACAATAAATACATTTTGCAGCCCAATATTGATTCATTTTAACGCTATTTGGCAGGTCAGGCCCAAATCATATATCAATTTATACAACATTTTATTATAATCTGGTGCCCTATTGATTTGGTGGCCAAAGCCCAAGCCTCACAAAGCTTGGGCTTGGGCAGGCCCTGTTTGTAACATAGCCCAAGACAATTGACATAGATATTTTAGTTATATATTTTAGACATCCCGAACCAAAATTACGATAACATCGTAATGGGATGTGACTGTTAAAGTTCTACATGCAGTTAGAAAAGGAAAGTTGTCCATCAAACATAACAAAAACATAAACCATTGAATCCGAAAAAGTTCTCCGAATTGATATCTAACAAACTTCGAAGTAGACCTTATCACCTGCCACACTTTTTTCTCCCACCAGCTCAAACCTCATCACTTTGTCCTTAGTCAACCCCGCTTCGTCCAGGATATGCTGCAAGTCTGCATACATTATGACATGGTTTTCATCATCCACTTTTCTTGGATCTGTCCTTACACGTAGCGGTACCAGAAACTTAACATGGCCAAATGACAGCATAGCATTACAGTAGCTATTGATTTGGTGATCCCGAACAAAGTTCTTCGGTATCGTCTGTAAAAATAAATTGTTGGTTTTGTTATTCAATCTCCAACATTATAATGAAAATAAAGTATATTAATAGTTAGTTTTTAATTACCAGCATGTGTGTTTCTATGGCATGGTGTTCAAATTGTTTCTGGTAGTTGGGGCGGCTGTTGTGGTGGCGGTGCTTGGTGCGGTTGCATTGATGTATAGTGGCTGCGTGAAGTCCGATGCCATATTTGTTAAATATCAGGACATTGAAGTTAAAGTGCTCTTGTGGAGTGCTTCCCATCCATTGTAAGAGCAGTTGGTAGTCCTCTTCAATGTCATTTTCAACACAAAAGGTGGTCCAACCTGACCCCATGAAACCGACAGCTAATCCTTTTTCATTTTCGGGAGGGAAAGCATAACACACATCGACCTTGCAACTTTGCTTAGGGCCGTGTACTTTAGCAAACAAGTTGTCGATTTATAAGCGCCTTTCGGACAGCAGTCACAGCAAACCATGCGGTAAATCCTATAATTCTCACATTTCAGAAATGTGAGATTAGATTTTATTCAAAACAGAGAATATAAATTATAAGTTTCTCTTTCAGAAAATAAAGACAATAATATATAAAACAAGGTGGCAAAGTTCTACCTGATGATGGTATGTTTCTGCTTTAGCTTGTACCAAACAGCCATGAATGTAATCTCTTCCTGAGGAATGCTTTCTAATTTCCAAACCGTCAATGTTTAAAGGAAGTATCTCAAATTTAAGTTCTTTCAATCTTTTGAAACATAGTTTGTCTATATTCTTATGTTTTATAGACTGAAAAACCTCATCCATTCGGGCCCATGTAGTGTTTTTCTTCTTCGACCCAAGCTTGACTGCAACCTTGTATTTCATTCCCGTATAATCAACAAGTTTGATTATTTCACAGTTTTTGGGAAGCTGGTTGCTCAATATTTTTGGGAGTTCCTATATATACAATATTTTTTTATTTAAAACACAGATGTTAGGATAAAAATCAAATACTTAAAAGAGATGAAATCAGATTTGGGTCAGGATGTATCTTAGCAGTCGGTCTTGCAGGTCGTTGCAATCAGCTACTTTGATTAGTATTGTAAACTCCATCTGAATGTTTTCAAAAAATAAAAATCTCATACTTAAAAGAGTCGAAATCAGATTTGGGTCAGGTTGATAAGGATGAGTTCGGGTAAAGATGAGATTAGAAATTTTTTTTAAAAATGAGCATCACACATCAGCAGGATTGAACAAAGTACTTGAACAAAATTCAAATCATGAACTAATGACAACTAATGTTCGAATCATATACATACAAGCCCTCAAAACTGTTTGAAATGTTTATGTTTTTTCAGTTGTTTTAATCAATAGTTCAAATTTAAACCTAATCTAAAAATAGTAAAACAATAACATCTCCGGTTGCAAGGTTAGAATGAGTCACTTGGGTTTTGGGTCAAAGTGATCTGTTATTTCATTTCCTTATTTTTATTTTATCCATCTAGACTTATGTGTTTGGGCCAACATTGCCAGGACCAGCCCTAAATATATTTTTGGAAAAACCGAAAACTTTAGAACTTATAAAAACAATCGAAATTCAATTGAACATATATAGGTGATAACTGCCAGGACCAGCCCTAAATATATTTTTGGAAAAACCGAAAACTTTAAAACTTATAAAAACAATCGAAATTCAGTTGAATATATAGGTGATAACTGCCAACCGGTTTTGGTAACTGTCAAGCGGTTATAGGAAGTATGTATTTCTGATTTAAAACAAAAACAATAGAAACCAAAACAGTTTTGAGGTAATACTTGAAATTAAATGAAATCAAGATATTAAAGTGAACATAGTAAAACTTAACTTTAAAATATAGAAGAAAATAAAAAAAATACCTGATTAAGCTTGAAAGTTCTGATCGGCAAGAAGAGTGTAGAAGAAGGTGAATAGTATCACCGTAAATGAGAGATATAGAGAGTAATGAGTAGATATGTATTTTTTTTATATTTATTAGGGTTTTAAATTTCTTTATTGGGGTATGTGAACTGATTTGATGTTTAATAAAATATTAATATAATAGATTTTGTTATTTAATAGTAAATTTATATGGTTTGATTATAATTAATAAAGTAATAGATAAAGTTTTGTTAAACAAATAGTTTTTAATAGATTTATAGGTAAACTAATTAATAAAGTAATAGTAAATTTATATGGGTTGTTTATAATTAATAAATTAATAGATAAAATTTTGTTAAACAAATAGTTTTTAATAGTTTTATGGGTAACATATGTTTACAATATTTATTGTATTATATTTTAAATAATAAAGGTAGAATAAGTAACTAAAAAATCTAAACTTTCTAAATATGTTTATAATTTTGATTATATTCTATTTTAAATAATAAAGGTATATTAACTAATAGAAAAAAAACTAATCTTTCTAAATATTAAACAAATAGTAGGTCTGATTATTATAATTAATCCGTAAAGGTAGAATAACTAACAAAAACTTACCAATGATTCGATTAAATAAAGCCCAAATTGACTGTCCACTTCAGAATCAAATATTCCTTGGGTTTTAAATGAATCCTTTAAGTTATTGTTAAGAAAAATTTGTCCTTTATACTTAATAGATCTTATCTCATGGGAGTTAAAACTGTCACATCATCTTGATCGGTCATTGAAAATTTGGGAGTATCCTTGGCTTCCTTCTTATCTGTAATGACAATAAGATTGAAGTCAAAATAAGATGTCTAAGTTATAAGTATTGGGTGATGAAATATGTAAAAGAGTTTTTGTAAGTACCTTACAGATATGAATGCATTCTTCATATGATTTAGCTCATAATTCCAGTTAGTTCCCATCTCCATGCAAATATTAGTGTGATGAATCCATGATACAACAGTTAGCAAGAAAAAAAATATTAAAATATTATGTCCTAAATCTAATGATCAAAACTGCAAAAAAGAATAAAAACTGTATATGCGGCAAGTTGTAAAAGTTTGTAAATTGAACCCATTTTTTGAAATATTATGTTTTATATAAAGTTTAGCATCATTTTTTACTTTATGTTTGCAAAAAAAATATTTATACTGAAATAGAACACCTTAATTATATATGTTGTTTCCCTCCAAGTAATTTGAAAGCCAAAAACTTCCTAAACCGTCGTATGTTTAGTTAAATGAATTAGTGGGCATTGATGTAGTGGCCACGTGTCAGGTTTTTGTGGTGTGTACATGTGTTTTGACAATATAATAAGATACTTCCTCCTAAAATCTTATATGTCTAAATCAGCGAGGAACAGAATGGTCAAAATCGTTCTGAAAAAAATACATAATTCCAAGGTATTTTATGTAGTGAACTCATGTTTTAGTTTGTTGTGTGATGGTAACAATTACTTTTTAACTGTTGGCTTGTGTTAATTGGAAGATGGAACCAGTGTACAAGGCTGAGTTGTATGAGCCCAAACTAATTTCGCCGATGCAGTTTATGACTGAGAAAAAAATCCAGGTATGAATCTAGCTTTTTTGTATGTATATTATCTATTCTTAGTTAACATGCCGCATTGTATTTGAGTATTCATCCAAACATGTATATTGATAAATTACTTGTCTTTAATGCATGTAAGGTCAAACCAACTTACAGGGCTGAAGAAGATGATAAAAAGGTCTATGTATCAGACAATGTGATGGAGCAGTTAATCACCAAAGATCTAAAGGATCCAAATCTAGACCTAGAGCTAGAGCAGGAATTTAGTGATGAGGTATTTTGTTGGTGTGTTCATACATGTGGTCATATAATATATTAAACGGATTCCAGCGGATTCCATTGCCTCTTCTAAGGAATTTAGTAATAGATGTGGATAGTTCTGAAGAAGATAATGGGGAAGAGCATGAGCTTAGTGACACAGCGGATTCTATTGCCTCTTTTAAGAGAAAAAATAAGATTCGTAGGGTACCAATTCAAAGCCGAAACCGAGTAGTTCGTGTATATCCTAGCTTGTCTTAAGAATGTTTGTGCTAATTATGTTAGTGTGATCACTTATGTTTTAAAGTTTGTTATCCTAAAGGTCTTATCTAATTTTTGTTTATTTTTTGTAAAGTGGCTGAATTTAGGGTTGTTACATTATGTATTGTATTTTTTTCTTTTCTCATGTTTTGTACTTAATTTGATGTGAACTATAACTCTTAAAAAATTGTTTAGGTATTATATGCTTCATTAACAAAACATGTTCTCTTTTTTAAATACATTTATATTATTACAGAAAAAATATATTTTTACACTTTAAAAGGAATTGCAACATAATAACCTTTCAAATATTTACAAGTAACAAATGTATGACTACTAAAAGTCAAGTACAAACGTTTTTTCAAATAATCATGTAAAAGGTATGAATTTAAAAGTAAAGAAGTATATATAAATCAAACTAACATTTGATAAATTGAATACATGTGAATATTATTTTAGTTGTGCCAATATAATTACTAACATTTATACTGGTTGGTACATTTAATATTTAGATTTATATAAAAAGTTGGTAGTCAAATTTAGTTAAAAACACAAACTTATAAAATTAACATCTATCCTTAAGTTTTATAACTTACGGTTATTTTAAAATTATTAATTATAAAACTTCAATCTCCACTCACCACTCTTCCACAAATTTCTACAAATAACTTCCCATAATCCCACATTCCTATTTTTGAGATAGTAACTTCCGTTTACAATAGTATAAATAATTTAATCAGTATTCTTTTTGTTATTCAGAATGGATAAAAAAATTAAAATCGTGCTACAAAACGGGGCAAAACTCAACAGTGTTTTAAGTTGTCCCCTTTGCAAGAAGGTCTGTCATAGTGTACAACAGTACTATGCGCATATTGTTTCCAAAGGACATATTAAAAAGGTAAAATCTTTCGGATTTTGTTATTTTTGCTAAATAAATATATTTTGGCAGGTTTTTAAATATAATTTTACATTTATCAAAATGCTGGAGTTGTTACCTTCATGGATTCAAATGTGAGCTTTGTGATGTAACTTGCACGAGTGCTGAAAATCTGAGTACTCATGTTAAGGGTAAGAAACATTTGAGAATTGTGCGTGCTGCAGAGGACATGGCAAAAAAAGATGAGGGGGTGGAGATGGAGAAAGAGGAGGCGGTCGAAAAAAATGATGGAGTTATAGGGGAAGAAGAAAATAATGATAGTGAAGAGAACTGTGTGGTTTATAGTGAAGGAGGTGTTGTGAATGGTAAAACATGTTTAGTATGTGCAGCTTATTGTAGGCCTAAGGTTGTCTCATGTTGCAAGTCATGCTACAATAACTTCTTGACTTCATTTAGAGTTTAGGTTTACCTTAAGTAATTTGTGTTTCAAGTATGTTTATCATTTGATTTTAAGTTATTTATGCTTTTGAATTATTTTTGTTTCGTTGTTATCTTTGAAATTAATGTTGTTTTTGAACACATGGTTATATGCTATAAGTTAAAATCATACTCACAAATAATACCACCAAAAGAATCAAAACAAACACTCAACAAGCTATAACGAGACAGAGGGTCAGATCAGTGGTTCATCACTCAAGGTGCCACCGCAAACCATGCCAAGGAAGCCACCTACATCTGATAATGCAAATAACTAGACAATAAGAACAAACCAAACAACAAACACGGATAATGCATTACATAGATTCAAACAAATGTCACAGTTAATGCAACAGGGGATGGCCCACCCTGTGTCCCAGCAACCACCGGCCCGACTAGTCCGGCAACAAGTATGCCTAATGCAAGGAAAGGAAAAAAAATCAAGAAAGAAATAATAGCACCTGATAGCATGAAGTCCAAGCAAGTCAGTTCTGTAGCGTTCACTTAGGGCTGCAGGATACTAACAGAAGATTAGTAAAAGAGTATATAATGTTAAGCATAATAATAATATGGTTTTCTAAAAGTAAGGATATACAAATACAATTCTTATATGTGTATATAAATAAGAAGTTTAATTATTATTATTATTATTATTGTTATTATTATCATTCAACTATTTTCTTATGTTAAGTTAACATATAAGTTTTTTTTAACAATTAGTTCTTAATTTGTGGTTGATAAGATTTTTTAAGAGTTTTTAAAAAATATGTCTTCATTAGTGTAAAATATAACTTCTATCAAATAGTATAAGCTTTTGTTAGAAAGTTTAAAAAAGATCAGTTTCGGTTATAAAAAAATTCAAATAAAAAAATAGTTGGGATATAAAACTTATAGGTTTAGTAACCGATTATGCAGTTATTATAAAGAGGTTACTAAGTCAGCCCACTTTCCCACTATCCCATGATTTATTAACTGTCTAAATATAGATTAACTTCCCTGAGAAAAATTCGGATATTAGCTCTATATAATGTAGTTCTATGATTTTGATATGTCGCCTTCTATCTTTCAGTTTTGTTAATCTTAAAAAGCATCATATTGAGTACCTTTGCAGAACCAACTGGAGAAATAAAGTATGGTTTCTTAAACTCTTTAGATTAGCTTTTATTACAAATAGGTTTGTTTGTGTTTTTGTTTTTATAGCTTAAACAATGCAATTAAAAGCATTTAGGTTTGTGATATGTGTGTTAATACATGTAGACCATTTTTTCATCAAATGTGTAGAATCTAACAGTCTCAGATCATAACTAACTACAGTAAAATGTTAAATAGAAAACACATACTATAACAGTTGTGAACAACAAGAATTGTGTAAATTATATCCTTAAATTCAAACAATTTTGTATTAAAACAAACAAATAGGCATTGTAAGGAGTGTGAATCAGTGGTTAGAGACACTTACAGTGCCATAATATATGATTAAGACCATGGGTTGCAAGATGCAGAATAGGTCTGTAAGATGATTCAGTCTCTTAAGGATAAGGCTAGCTTCTGTCCCTCATTTGAGCGCTCCTGTTAGCCCATTAAGACAGACAAAATCTTTAATAATTGATTCAATAATGTAGTGATAAACATAAAAACAAAACTTACAAAGAGTCTGCCAAGTTTTGGATCCAGCACAACCACCATTTGTCTATGTTCTAGAGCTTATCTAGACCACGTCTTTAACTCAGTGGTAACATACTCACTTCAAGGAAAAATCCTAAGCCTATCAAACTACCGAAACACAGATCTGTCATATTTCAACAATTGAAAACTTAAAATCCGAAAAGTTTTACTCGAATATGAAGAACCCTAATACCATCGTTCCACAACCGTTAACCCTAAGAACTGCGGAAATACAGGTCGAACATGTGTCAATAGCTGAAACCCTAAAATCTGAAAGGTATTAATCGAATCCGAAGAACCCTAACACCATAGATTCATAACCATTAACCGAAAAAATGCCGAAATACAGATCTGTAGTCGTTATCATGCACAAGCGTTTATCAATGAAGGTGTTAATCGAATATGAAGAACCCTAATCGAACAAAATAGTATGATGTATAAGACGCTACGGTTTAGAGGGGTAAAAACCTTGAAAGTTTGAAACGATTGAAGTGATGATACATATGACGGAGCTGAAGAGAGTGTACCCAAGTGTAACCATCTTGAATCGCCATGGAAATTGATGATGAGGATGAAATCGTGATGCAGAGAGAAGCGATTTTGGACAAGAAAGAGGGCTGGATTCATCACATTTGTGGCTAGGGTTGAGTTAACTAGCATTATGTAGTATCCATTTCTTAATTCGGATTATTCGTCTAATATCCGTATTTCTATATCGAACCCGGCCCATTTCCAATTTGTGTTTACATTAAACCTGGCCTGTTAAGCGAATATGGCCCAAAACCTCAATTCATTATATAATAACCTGGCCCATTTGTATATATATAGTTTAGAAATTGCATTTTTTTTACTTTTAATTTTTATTGATAATTATTACTTTTTTTTGTTCTTTCATTTTTTATTCTTTTAATTTGTTATTGGAGATTTTTTTTAAATCTTTTATGGTATTTGTATTTGTTTTTTATAGAAGATGGATGAAGATTACACTATAGCTGATTTTTCTTCACTAACTCACTATGGAGTATGGTATAATCTTAGTGTTGTACGTGTTGAATTTACTTGGTTTGATGTCAGCAAAAACAAATTACTACTTATTTTACTTGATAAAGATGTAAGTTCATTTATTTATTTATTTCGTTTTTTAAGTTTACATACATTATATTTAAGTAACATACTTTATATTATAGAGAAGAAGACTTGTAGCAGTTGTCCCCGCTAATTTGGTTCACTTATTTGATGGCATGGAACTCGTGGGTCATGTTTTTTCGGTTTCTCATTTTCAGATTGAGAATTTCAAGTATAACGACTATCCGACATACAAAAGCTACGTATTAATTTATGGTCGTATCAAAATAGTTATAAACGAAGGCACAAAATGTACTCCGTGTATACATGAGGTTTCAAAGGGTTTTCCGTTGTATCCACTGGTGCCGTGCTTTAATGTTCTGAAAGACTACAAGGGTTTTCACAAACATATTGTTGGTATACATAAATTCTTTCTATTTTTTTGGGTTTGTTATATATATATATATATATATATATATATATATATATATATATATATATATATATTTATGTGTGTGTGTGAAAAGTCTAACATGTTGTTGCCTTTATTGTAGATGTTATAGGAAAAATCATCAAGGGGAAAAGAATAAAGCATATGTTTACTTTTAAGATTAATTTGCAAGATGCTACGTAAGCCACGTTTTTATTATTAATAACCTTAATGTTTTAAGTAACACACATATATATATATATATATACATATTTTTTAATATAATGTGTTTGATTATTTTACAGTGGTCACGTTATAAAGTTGCGTCTAGACACATCGAGGCATATAAATATTGTACGAACATATCGTGCAATATCCGGTAAATCTATCATATACGTCTCTCAACTCAAGTTGGTCTATACGTCGTCAAGTATGTTATAGGCTTAATACGTATTTCTTATATATTTTAATTTTTTAAATGACCTATGAACATAATTTGTAACACATGTCTGCTTTTTCAGTTAATATGTTGAAGGATACGGAGTTTACTAAAATGGTTATTGAACCAGATGTGCATGAGGCACACTTGCTTAGATCTATGCAACGTTAAAATTATTGTTCATGTTATTTAATGTTTTGGATTATTTAGTATTTGGTACTTAATATGTTTTGTTTTTTCATTTGTTTACCTTTTTTGTTGAAATTTTTAAAATGTTTTCCAGTTTAAGATAATAATCTTATCTATTACTGTCGTGATGTAGATTTAACTTTATGAACGAATGACATTATATAGGTAATTTTATTCAAAATCATGTGCTAACAATAATTATACTAATATTACTTCCAGTGAGAAATGAGTACGAACAATCTACAATCATGCAAAAGAAAAATGTTTTTACATGGCCATGGACGACAAAGTACTTCTATTGATGATCTTGGTCTTGACATTCTTGTGTATGAGATATTAATAAGGCTTCCTGCAAAGGGTGTGGGTCGGTCAAAGTGTGTATGCAAGAAGTGGTTATCTCTTCTATCGACACGTCATTTTGCTATGATGCATTGTCGTCACATATCTACATCCTATAACCAGAAATTTATAGCAATTGGTTCGCGCTTATGTTCTGTATTCCCCCTTTCGTGTGAAGATTCAGGTCCATTATTAAACTCCAGAATCTTACTTCCATTTGAAGCGTCTTGGAATAAAGTAAATATTCTAACAAGTTTTGAAGGATTGCTATGTGTTTGTTTTCGCAATACTGGCAAATTGGTTATTTGGAATCCATTAACTCATGCATTTAAAGAGGTGTCCAGCTCAAATAGTCGTGGTTTATATAAACCTAAGTCAGATGCAATTGGGTTGTATGTGGATAAGAAGGTTGATTACAAGCTTTTACACATAAAGCGTAGGCGTGGTAGAATGTGGGTTCATGTATATTCAAGTATGTTTGACTCGTGGCACAAAATCACTTTTGCAAATAAACTTCGTTGCTGGCGTGGAGAGCCTATTTGTTCTAATGGAACTTTTTGCAAAGGTGTTTTATATTTTTTGGTTAACTGTTTTATTGAGAATAAGGGTGTTATGTTGTTTGGCTTTGATGTGGAATCAGAGAGATTTAAGTTGAAAACCTTTCCAAGAATTCCACATGCTGACTATGATGGAAATTTAGTTGTTGTTCATAAAGAGCTTCATATGTTTGTTACTCATGGGCTTCCTAATTGGACGGTTGATTTGTGGAGGATGGAAGGTGAAAGTTGGGTGAAATTATGGGTTTTCCCTCGCATACAGCCTGTTATTTTATCATGCTCTATTACATATATTACAAGTACTGGCAGGTTTCTTGTCGTATCGAATGATGGAGTTGCTAATGAAATTGACACGACAAAGAAAGGGGATGATTGTTTCTTACATGTAGTTTGTTTTCACGGGTTACAAGGAGCAATATATACCGAGACTCTTACTTCACCAGATTTTTATTTCCATTAAGTATGGTTTTTTGTTTTGTTCATTTTAATGTTTCGTCGTTTGTTTAGTGACATTATAAATATGTTTTATCGTTTTGTTTATTATGTTCTATGAGTATTTATATTATTATGCCGTTAGGGTACCCGGCCTATGGACGGGTCCTCAACTAGTTCATATGGCTCAAGTTATTTTTGCGAAGAGATAAAAAGGACAAGTTTACTGTTTGTTATTTTATGCATCTTTGAGATGGTGTTTTCGCTAGAATGTCATGTTTCTAGCAAGGTTTGGCCATGTTATGTCATGTGTCAAATAAGATCAATGAGCGTTGTGCTCAATGGTGTATAACCGATAAATATCATGCGTTATTTAGTTGATTAGATCAAATTATTATATGTGTTATCGAATGTTGATTCTTAATTTTTTAGATTTCACTTCACACACTTGTTTATCGTAAAAATATATGTTGTTTAATGATGACGGGGGTAGCTCAAACCTTAATAAACTGATTAGAGACACAACAGCTTAAAAGGTTAAAAGGTTAAAAGGTTCGGAAATGTTCCAACGATCATGAACAGTAAAAAGGACAAGCACAGTGTCCTGTCACATCAACACCTAACGTGTGAAACCTCCTGCCCAGCTGCAACCAGACCATGTGGGAGAGCACACTCTTTTACCCGCAGGTCCAAACCCTTCAACCCCTAAATGGGTAAGTCCTCCACCGCAAGCATGGTTCACTAGTCCAGAGCTTCTCCTTTGGGAGATGCCTTTCCCTATAAAACATAAGTCAGGTCCAGCATTCAACACACTCCAGATCAGTTGTAATTTCACATGAACTTCTGATCTCTCTCTTCTCCCTCAAGAACTTGTTCATTACAAGTTCTCTTTTTCGCTCACAAAATACAACTTCCGCGATCACATTCTGGGCTGGAACCTTTTCAGCTTAGAATTAGCGAAGAACAATAACATTACTAGTGAACCTCTCTCTACGTTTTGCAAACGTGGAGGGACCCCACGACCTGCGTTAGGCTAATCGAACCCCTGAACCATTTTACCCAGAGATATCGCTACAGGCCTTGGTCTTGTATTTGTTGCATCAACAAGTTGGCGCCCACCGTGGGGCTACGCCGCTTACTTTATCTTAAAGACCAGTTGTGTAGCTCCATTTTCTATTTACATCATGTCTGAAAGCGAGTCTCTCGGTCAGGTAAATCAAGTGCCTAACAACACCGATTAAACACCAAATTCTGGTCGGATCTCACCGGTCAAATCTACATTTCTTTCTACTCCCGGAAGTACTCCACCGGGAACTATGTTCCCGGAATTCACTTCTTTTCAAACACCAACCCCAACTCAATCAGGGCTTGCATCTCCTCAAATCGGTGTAATGCGTACACCGAAACGCATAGATCTAACACCCGAGGGAGTAGCTAGAAATCTCTTACAACTGAGATTTCTTCTCAACTAGCATGTGAGCTTAGAAAGGGAAAAAAGGGTGAGAATAAGACTAAATTATGAGGAGTCTAAACCCTCATTATCACATGGCCCTCCATATCTTCCTTTTAGCAGCTCACGTTCAACCACATCTTACCTTGAAGCTGGTCCTAGTGTGACAGACCAACCACTCAAGCCTTTAAGCTTCTGGGAGGCCAAGTTCAACCGCTTTTTCCTTATTTACCTCCCAACCCGTTACAACCGGTGCACCTATGGGGCATAAAACCACTCTTGATCAATTATGGTAAGTTACCAACTTCAAGTGTTCTCCCTCCCATTGCTACTTCGTGAAAACAAGCCATGGCCACCCTGCTTTCGGCTCGTGGTAGGGTCATGAACACATCCATGGGAATGCCTTATACAGTAAGCCTTTAAGGCTTTAACCTTTTGACACAGATGATGACATCTTTCATGAGTACCATCAGAAAGCCTTTAAGGCTTTAACCTTATACCCTAGCTGATGACACGGATGATGGAAAAAATTTCCTTTGCAGCACGTGAAAAGTGGATGATGACACAGAAAGCCTTCAAGGCTTTGACCTTAATTTCATCAACCAAGTGCCAACCACTCACCAGGGTACCTCAAGCGGTTACCCAGCTTCAAGGGTAGTAGAAGACCTCTCAAAACCCTACAAGCCTAACAAACTTGTCTTGCTTCTCCCAACAAATCGTTGATTACAAGTTTCAAACCCAGATAAAGATGCCATCACGGTACTAAAGACTACCTCCAAATCTTCGCCGGGATTGCAAGAATTGAAAAATGACCCAACTCCGAATGTTGTCTCATGTTCATGCAAACCCTTGAAGGGTTTTCACGCATATGGTTCAATGACCTTCCTGGACGAAGCGTTCAGACCTTTGACGATCTTAGCAAAAGTTCCCTATAACAACAAAGGCATGTCAATGACGCCACGATAATCTTCCAGACCAAACAACGTGATGATGAACGTCTCAGAGACTTCATCGAAAGTTACAAGAAGAAAGATTTAAGTTACGCCAATGAAAAGATTAGGGTTGCAAGGTTCATGAATGCTAAATTCCAAATATTTCACAAGATACTTCAATAAATGTCTGCCCAAAACCCTTGAAGAAACAAGCCCACATTCGAGGAGAATAAGCTGAATATATATAAAAAATATAAAAAAATCTTAAATGGAGTTTCCATTATGGCTCTTATGACAAACGGTTCAAAGGTTCGGATTCCAGAAGGCCTGAAGGCCGGAACCCTCCAAGCCAAGAAAAAACCATAAACTTTACAGCCTTAACCAAGGCTACATAAGAGATCTTGGCAACCGAAGGGGTAAAACACAGCTTCTGCCCTCCTCAACATTTGCCAAAAAAACAAAAGATTGGAATAATCAAGCCAGTATTGTGAGTTTCACGAATAGAAAGGTCACCATACCAATAATTGCTTCCAACCCAAAAAGAGGACCGAAAAAGCCGTCAACTCCGAACTTGCTCACTTGGTTAAAGGGGTCAAGGACAAAATGGTTGAAGAATAAAAGTAGGAAGTGAACATGGTCGACCTTGAAAACAAAGCTTTAACCCTCTCAGCTGATGAAAAGCTTGAAACGCTTTAACCCTCTCAGCGACAATGAGTGTTCAAAGCTTCAACAGTCTGAATCCTCCAAAATCATGCTTGAGAAATGCTTTAACCCTCTCAGCTGATGAAAAGCTTGAAACACTTTAACCCTCTCAGCGACGATGAGCGTTCAAAGCTTCAACAGCCTGAATCCTCCATCGAAGGTATCACAGACATACCTACCAAGCCTTTAGGCCAAATAACCCCTAATGTTTGTTCAGCGAAAGAACAAAGGGACGGACCGAACAACTCACTTTTGCGGTGATCAATATCCCTTCCAACTATGATATCATCATAGGAAAGCCAGGGCAAGGTGTGTTCGGAATGGCAGTTGTAGTTGGTCAAGGCACTGTGAAGTTTCTCATTGAAAAAGGGACAACAACCCTTCAACCTGGCCAAAAAGCTTTTGTGGTTGAAGGGGAAAGCTCAAGAAAGGACAAAAACGATATACAAGGGTTGGACATAAGCCCAAAATATCCTCAACAGGGGATAAGGGTAAACACTAACCTTTACAATGAAACCCTCTCATACCTTGAAAAGTTGCTCTTGCACTATGTATTTGCTTGATGCCCCGAAGATATGACCGGCATCCCTCGTAGCATTGTTGAAACATGAGTTATGGATCCCACCTGATGTTAAGCCCATTATACAAAAGAAACGGAGTCAAGCCCCTAAAAGAAGCCTTGCATAATGCCAAAAGATGGAAAAGCTTATTCTAGCCGGAACCCTTCGAGAGGTCAAGTACCAATCATGGGTGGCCAATCCGGTAATAGTTTAAAAACCCGACAAGTCTTGGAGAATGTATATCGATTTTAAAGACTTGGACAAAGCATGCCCAAAGGATTGCTACCCGCTGCCCTAGATAGACCTCAAGGTTAACTCACTCACAAGCTTCCCGTTCTCGTGTTTTCTTAACACCTAAAAGGGTTACCATCAGATCCTAATGAAAGAAGAAGACGGATAAAAAAAACCGCATTACACACTGATAAAGGTATATTTGGCTACCAAAAAATGCCTTTTGTTTTAAGAAACGCAGGTGCCACTTATTAACGCCCGGTTGACAAAGCGTTTACCGAACAAACAGGCAAGAACATAGAAGCTTATGTTGAAGATTTGATAATCAAGAGCAAAACGGAATACCAAATGCTCAATCACATACAACAAAACCTTCCAAACCTCGAGAAAGATAAACATGAAAGCTTAATCCAGTCAAGTGCTTGTCTCTAGGGCACATCATGGGGAAACAAAGCATAAAAGCCAACCCTCAAAGGATGAGCTAACAAGAAAGACTTTCAATAGAAAGCTTACAGCTTTGAAGCGTTTTACCTCAAAAGGAAGCCTTCAACCAAATGAAGCAACACTTGGCTTCACTCCCAACCATTTCAGCTCCGGAAACAGGAGGAACGATCTCTGTCCACCTTTCGATCGCTGAAAAAACCATAAGTACGACTCTAATCATTGAACGAAATAAAGTTCAGATACCCATTGACTTTTTCAAAACTTCAAAATTAGCAGAAATCAAATATTCTTCTTCGAAAAAACTTGCTCTAGCCCTAGTCCAAACGGCTAGAGGGCTTCGAAGGTACTTTCAGTCACACCCGATACAAGTGGTCACTGACTAACCTATTAAGAATGTGCTTAAAAATCACCTATGTCCCGAAAAAAGTTGTTAAAGCCCAAGTCTCAGCTGACTTCATCATAGAAGTCCCTAAAAAGTTACAACGGAAGTCAATGCAGCCTCCACTCAACCTTCCGACCCCCATGCTTGGAAGCTTTTTACCGACAGAGCTTCCAGCATTGAAGGGTCAGGAGCAGGGCTAGTTCTAATTGATCCTAATGAATTGGAATTCACGTATGCACTTCATCTTGAATTTCAGACTATAAACAACGAAGCTGAGTATGAAGCATTGATTGCTAGGCTCAAGCTTACAAAAATATGGGTGTTAAAAGGCTTCAAGTCTTTTCACAGACTCGTTGCTTGTTTCAAACCAAATAAGTAACAACTACATAGCCAAAGAAATGGGGGTTCAAAAGCTTCAAGTCCTTACAGACTCTCTCAAGCTAAGACAATAACAGCTACATAGCAAAAGAACCCAACATGTATTAGTACCAAGAGAAATCAAAGGAATTGATGAACACATTTCAAACATTTTCCATCAAAAAAGTTCCAAGATCTCAAAACAAGAGAGCTGATGTAGTAAGCAAGCCTGCATCTCTTAGGTTTGCACATCTCACCAAGAAGATACTAGTTGAGGTATTAAAAATACCATCCATCCAAAAAACACGAGTTTCAAGATGTGATCACCGAAGAAGGGCCAAATTGGATGACTCCCATTGAAAAGTTCCCAAAAAACGGTGAATTACCTAATGACCAGACTAGGGCTGAAAAGGTTCGTATCAAGTCAAGGCAGTATGTGTTACAAGGATATATCCTTTACAAAAAAGGATACCTTGCACCACTACTTCGATGCGTTGGCCCAAAACAAAGCCAATATCTGATCAAAGAGGTTCACGGAGGGATATGTGGAGCTCATTGTAGCCCAAAATCGGTAGTGTCAAAGTTGATGAACCTCGAACACTTTTGGCCTTCCATGCATCGAGATACCTCCGAACAACTGCGAAAATGTGAAACTTGTCAGTTACATGCTCCGGTACCCAAAAGCCCCAAACATGACCCCGTTCCCATCTCCTTGGCTTGGCCATTTCACAAGTGGGGTATAGACATTGTTGGTCCATCCCCACTAACCAAATGAGGAGTCAAGCTCTTATTGGTAACCGTGAATTACTTCACCAAGTGACCAGAAGTAAAACCATTGGCAAAAATCTTAGGGAAACATGTCATTGATTTCGAAAGCATAATCTATCGTTTTGGGCTCCCAGGGGTACTAGTCATGGATAACTGGAAATAGTTTGCCGAGAAACCTTCTAGCTCCTGGTGCAAGGAGTTCAGAATAACTCAAGTATTCAGCTCGGTAGCTTACCCACAATCCAATGGCCAGGTTGATAGGATAAACCACAACATTGTTGAAGGGATTAAATCTCGATTAGGAAGATACGATAATAACTGGCTCGAATAGCTTACCAATGTGCTATTGGAAATTCAAACAACCGAGAAAACGAGCCACAAAGAAAATACCCTACAGCCTAGTGTTTGGATCAGAGGCTGTAATCCTAGTTGAAATCGGAGCAACAACACAAAGAATAATTAACATCGACCTCAAGCCAAATAAGAAAGAGACGATGTTAAATTTGAAATTCCTCGAAGAGGCTCGTGATTAAGCAGCCATACAAAAAGCAAGGTACAAGCAAAACATAGAATCATATACAATACACGGGTGAAGCATGAACGCTTCAAGCCTGAGGACCTTGTGCTTCGAAATAATGATGCCTACAAGAAAGAAAGCCAAGGAAAGCTTGGCCCTAAGTAGGAAGGGCCATACACTATCCTTAAAAGCCCACAAAGGGGGATCATACAAGCTGGCAGGTCCGCAAGGCAAAAAGCTTCCCCGCCACTGGAATGGCAAAAACCTTAAAAGGTTCCATGTTTAACCAAAACGTATTACAAATAGTTCCCAAAAGTTGTTCTATTCCCCTAGTAATCAAAATACTTTGAAGTGAATGAACAATGAATCAAAATTTGTCTTTTTATCCTATAATCAGGTTGAGAACCTAGCAAGAAACTCCATGGCAAGGGCCATGTATGGGGATGAGCTCCCAGGCCACATCGCTCAATAGGTTCAAGGGTTGAATGGACCTATATAAGGGGTGAGTTCCTAAATCAATACAACTCCATGAGACTCAGAGAAATCTTAAAAATCATGTCTCATAGACGGGTTTGAACAGCCTACACCAAATGTTCCTTAAGCCCCAACATTGGCTTACGAACCAAAAAGACTCTAAGTGAATGTCATACATAGGATAGAGGTTGTATCTTCTTGTTAAAAATATCATAAGGCTAAGTGACTGCAGCACTGAACCCTTTAAGGTATAAATAACATAAGATGCACCACCCAAAACAAAGACAAAAATACAAAACCAATGAAAACACAAGGGAATAAATAGAACAACATAGCAAGATAAGTTAAAGATAGCAAGTGCCATACTTGCCATCAAACATAAAACATTGTCCACAAGCCTTCAAGGCTTTAACCACCAAAGGACCTAAACGGTTCCCTTAAAACAAAAAGATGTCTAAGCAAACAACTCATAACATTGTTCGACAAGCTAAGAAGGCTATGAATTAAAGTTTCTTCTTCATTTGGCAGCATCAGAGATGATAGACTTTGTTGCGTCATCCTTATTCGAAACCCCATCATCTTGGGTGTTCTAAGCCTTCCTCTTTTTCCTCCCTATGATACCCGCTGTCTTGGAGGCTTCAAGGCTTGAACCCTTTGAGCCCTCACCACCTTCAGAACACGTTTCCTCACTATCTCCAAAGCAAGGACGTTTCTTCGAGAAGGACTTCAACACTTCATTACAAACAGCCTCATTAAGACCCTGGGGTTTTAGCTCCTGCAAGACAGGTAAAGATTTACCAAAACACTTGGAGACTTCACCCACATAAGGGTAAACCATATGCTCAATCTTAAAAATTATTCCCTTGAAGACTTTGAAGGCTTTGTGTTGAAAAAGAGAAGATTTTTTCTAAGGCTTCCTAGGTTCACAAATATTTATAACCAACAAACAAACCTTGGTGTCTCACATGAGCAAGAAGCTTGGTGTACACATCACCCAAGACTTTGTTGAAATCCGACGAATAGAGAAGATAGGTAACCACTTGCTGGAATCCATGCTCAATGAGCAGTTTATTATCACCAGTAGCCTGGGAAAGGGAAGCCTTTAACCCTTCCTTCTCCTCCAAGAAGGCTTCTTCTGAACATACAAGGCAGCCTTAAAGACCCTGACTTAAACCTTGTCAGCCTCCAAGCGTTTATCCAACTCAACCATATCAGTCTTATGAAAACTCCTCAAATCTTCAAACAGCAATGCTTTCTCCTCCTCAGCGTAGCCCTCAGCTTCTTTCAAAGTAACCACTAAAGCTTTCATCTCACCCCTCCTCACCGAAAAATACTTCATATTCTTGCATCCTTTGGCGAAATCAGGATACACCCTCAAGAAGCAAGGTTGCAAGCACCCATCAACATTTTCGAAATCATCAGTTCATCGTCCATAGATGAGCAAGAACATCAAACAGTATGAGGAGCAAAATGGGTAAGAACATCCACACAAATGGATGAAGACTTGAAGCTGTCACCAATTGTAACGCTCCAATCCAGCACATAAACCTCTTCTGGATTAACATTGGTGGAACCTTCACCACCCTTCCCGAAACCCTTCAAGCTCACAACCTTCTTACCCACTGCTTTACTCTCCTTAACAATCACCAAGGGCAACTCCTTGTATCTTTTTATTTTCCCTCAACCCTAACTTCCGAGTCGTCCGAATCCTCTATGTCATCACTCGGTTCCACTGGCTCAAAGGCCGATGGTAGTTCAACTCTCTTTAACATACGTCGGGTTAAACAACGAATAGAAGCTTTGGAAGCACCGACCTTAGTAAAGCCTTTGACATTGGGAACGTTCACATAGCCTGAACCCTCGAACCTATGTTCAGTGCCCCTAAAAACAACATCTTCGCCGGATGTAGCCTCGGCATCTCCAAACACAACATCAGATGTGACAGCACTCTTGATAAAGTCTAAGGCAAACATAACTGCAACAAATAAAATATAACATAAGCAGAAAATACAAAATATCATACCTTGATCATCTCTCACGAGCACAGGGTCACGATCCGGCTTGTCCCATAACTTGCTAACATCCACCAACACTAAAAGATGTTCGGGAAAGGGACAAAGCCTGGAAGGACACCCCCTAATAAACTTCAACAACCATCTATCTCATGTTTGAAAGGTTCAAGCTCATTCAAAACATCATAAGGATGCCTCCAAACAAGCCCGAAAGGAACAATGGACTCAGAAATCCAGAAAAGTCGGTCTTTCCAAGAACAAACGGTAGTAACCATAGACGAAATTAAACACACATCAACCTGAGATGTTTCAAAGGTAAAACAATCGCCGTTCTTGGTCAACCGTAAGAAACATCGAAACAACAACGATGGGCCATACCATATCACAAGACCTCAAAGTGTAAAACCCTAGCAAGACCTTAAGGGTGTAACTGACCAAACGACACACGATAATACTCTAAAACATTCAGAACAAAGATCGAAAACGGATGACGCAAGTTGGAAAACTCAGCAATAAAGAGCAATCGAACCAACGGGACATTAATCGATCGATTTGCCAAAACCCAGAGCCACCGGATTAAACTTTAGATCGATCCCCCATTCTTTACAAAAAGCCTCAACTTCCTCTTGAGAGAGACAAGTTGTATCCTTCAAGCCTTAAAGCTTTCAAGCCTTAAAACCTTGAAGCCTATCACATCTACTATCATTCTGAAATTCAAATCTCAAAACTCAAACACCTTAAAGCCTTGAAGCCTTTAAGCAATAAAAAATAATGTGTAAAAGTCAGAAGCATTTGAGCTTACATTCCAAACACCTCTGACTTGGGGGGCTGATGACGGGGGTAGCTCAAACCTTAATAAACTGATTAGAGACACAACAGCTTAAAAGGTTAAAAGGTTAAAAGGTTCGGAAATGTTCCAACGATCATGAACAGTAAAAAGGACAAGCACAGTGTCCTGTCACATCAACACCTAACATGTGAAACCTCCTGCCCAGCTGCAACCAGACCATGTGGGAGAGCACACTCTTTTACCCGCAGGTCCAAACCCTTCAACCCCTAAATGGGTAAGTCCTCCACTGCAAGCATGGTTCACTAGTCCAGAGCTTCTCCTTTGGGAGATGCCTTTCCCTATAAAACATAAGTCAGGTCCAGCATTCAACACACTCCAGATCAGTTGTAATTTCACATGAACTTCTGATCTCTCTCTTCTCCCTCAAGAACTTGTTCATTACAAGTTCTCTTTTTCGCTCACAAAATACAACTTCCGCGATCACATTCTGGGCTGGAACCTTTTCAGCTTAGAATTAGCGAAGAACAATAACATTACTAGTGAACCTCTCTCTACGTTTTGCAAACGTGGAGGGACCCCACGACCTGCGTTAGGCTAATCGAACCCCTGAACCATTTTACCCAGAGATATCGCTACAGGCCTTGGTCTTGTATTTGTTGCATCAACATTTAAAATATAACTAGTGTAATCATTTTAAAAAAAATAAGATCGATGAGTGTTGTGATCAATGGTGTATAATCGGTAAGTATCTTGCATTGTTTAGTTGCTTAGATCAAATTATTATATGTAATATCGAATTTTGATTCTTAATTTTTTATTTTCACTTTAATTTCGAATTTTGATTCTTAATTTTTTATATTCACTTCATACACTTGTTTATTGTAAAATAATATGTAGTTTAAAATATAACTAGTGTATTCATTTAAATATAAAGAAAATTTGTTTTTTTCTTGAGACATAACTGATAGCATTTGACATAAGAGATTTCAAACATCTCTAAATTTCTACAAAACAAACAATACACGTTTTTTTACAATCCATCGAACAAAACAGTAATTGACAATTTTTTTAACTGCAAATTTAGATCACTGACGGATCACTAGAGTATCATCGTGCCACCAACAAAACCACCTGATCATATCCATCTCCAATAGGCATAGTGCCTATACACCAATTCAGGATGAAACCCAATAAATATGAGAAAAAACATCTTTGTGAGAATCGAACTCATGACCTATTGGTCACAAAGTCTTATTCCACTCTCAAGATGTCAGTAGGCTATAAAGCCATGGACAGTACTTGACAATTAAGGGCAGAAATAAGTACTTTTAACGCTCTGCATTATTACCATATTTAGAGCACCTCCAACACTTCTACGCGAAGGTGATCCAAAATTTCAAACGGGCGTGTGCGTTGGAAGAGTGGTGTCCGAAAGTCCAAGTCCGAATTCACAAACCAAATTTCAAACGGTTCCAGGGTGGGCCTTGGCAAAAAAATTATGTTTTTCAAACTATCCTCCTATTTATTTATCCTGAATAAATAGAACTGGACAGCCAGATTTTGGGTATTTAACTTTGTAAATATTACTTGTAGGGTTAGGTTATAATACAAAGCCCAATTAAAATACAAAGTATAAGAAGGGTTCTTGACCCTTAGATAAGATAAAAACTCATTAGATGGTCATTTGTCCAAAAAATACTTTTCATCTTCCCCCGTTTCAAATCTTTCTTTCATTCTCAACCGCCTCGATTCTTCTTCCACAAGATTGTTCATCAAAATCTTCTCCACACTCGATTCTTTTTCAATCGTAGCGATTTCTCATGGATTCTTCAGCACAACCGCCTCAAAATATACTGATTAAGCATCACGGAACATCGATTTTACCTCGTCGTTCACCGAATAAAAGTTTATCTACACAACTAAGCGATCCAGTTTCTTCCGAGTTGACATTGCGTATTTCTGAAGTGGAAGAACAAGTTTCCAAACCGGAAATGAAAAAACAAGCTAAAAGGAATCAAAAAACCGGTACATTGTTTAATGTTTAGGGTTTTTACATGATTGTGTTTATTTTAGTTTAGTGATTTTATTATATAAAAGTTAATGATTGTTAAAATTACATAAACCATCCTTAAAACACAATGTCTAACTTTGATTGTGTTATGTACTGACCTAGTGTCACAACCCCCGACCACACCCTGGACGGGAGCTATGAACCAGTTACAGGTGGTATCGGTGTTTATAAATTTGCAGCGGAAAATATCATTAGGATCGGAGTTAGGAAATATTTCAAAGTTTGTAAAATACTAAAGTTTAATATCAAAGAAATGGGATAAAACCCATATTAGATTCAACTGTTTTTATAGGGATAAACCCTAATTGATAAAACATAAATTTCTTCTTTTATTTAGGTAATCATAGCCACTTTATTTAAGCCTTCAGTGCTCCATAGCGGGCTTCTATTACCTTCACAGTAAGTTACCTGAAACGTGTCTGAAAACATTTTATCAGCGAAAAATACTGGTGAGTTCATTCAATTTTATAAAAAAGACACATTGTTATATTTTACAGTATCAAGGGTGATTACATTGTTTATATCTATCAAGTACTCAATCAGTATTTGTCACACGATGGCAGTTCCGATGTGACGGTGGTCATATCACTCATTGGCTAACTTTCGTCCAATAGTAAAGATTATCAAGTAGTGTATACAAAACCCCACATACTGACAGTAATTTCAGATTACAAAAACTTAATCACTGTAAGTATAACTAAAAAACATTTAGGGTTCTACAATGCATTTAATAAAAAGAAAGAATGACTCACTTTGTAGACTTAGGGTTTTAACTTAAAGCTTCCTGTTGTTAATCCTAGGTTCCTAATAAAAATACAATGCAACACATGTCAGTGCAACAACCTAACTCAAACTTTAACGATACATCACAAGATTAAAACCCCAACTGTTGGGATTGAACCCTACCAGAGGAACAGATAATGAAAGCCAAAACCGGATCACAACAGTGGACTCACAATAAGCAGCAGTTTACTATAAGCTTTCCCCTTGACTGTGGCTCTAACATCTGCTATACTCCAAAGTACTGCTTTTATCAACATCTGCTGACCTACAACTGCTGTTCTATTCAAGGACTGATGAAGACTAAAAGCCCTGCTGTTCAATCTGTTGCCTTGAGTCAAGCACTGCTGATCATGACAAGTACTGCTGGGTTCACAGCAGCAGAATGATGCAACAACAGTTTTATTCATCTCATGTAATGTAATGCAATATCAGTAGTTAGCAAGGCTGTAGTTGTATAGATCAGTAGATAGAGTTTGTTAGGTTGTTAGATGTCACTTTCATGGTGACGTCAGCTGAGATGCTTCAGTGGTTTGGATTGTCTATAAATGTAACAGTACTCTGTACTCTTACACTTGATCGTTTTGAGTGAAGTTCTTCTCCTCAATTCAATCCTTTCATCTTGTACAACCAACCTTGGGGTATCAGGCTGAGGGGGAGTTTAGTTATGTAAGCATGCTTGTAATCTTTTGATTTTCATTGTAATCATTCAACTTAATGAGAAAGCATGTGTTTATCAAACTATTCTCTTCTTTGATTGTGTTTACAAAGTTTGTATCCATTTCCGCTGCACTTTACATTGTTTTATATTCATTGATTTGTCAAATTCTTACAAACAAGCACAATCATGACAACCTCCGATCCTAACAATTGGTATCAGAGCCCGGACAGTCAAATTCGATCTAACAATCAATTTAACATAAAAGTTCAGCTCAAAATTCATTGATACTAAGGTTGATTGTATTTAGTTGAAAAACAGAGCACCGAGAAATCATGTTCAAAATGATGAATCTGATACTCTGTAAAACAACCAAGATGTCATAAGATTCACAAATTTCAAAATAACAAGTGTTTTCATGCTCAAATCACTCATAGTTTTCAGATCTAACAACATGTCTGGCAACTATGTATGACTATCTTCATTCAAAATTGATTTCATCTGTTGTTATGAAATTTGTGATGATTTCATCATATTTTATACTAAAGTATGTACCTCAGATTAGCGAAACCTATGTTCATATAAACATTAGTGTTCTGCTAACATAGAAAGAGGGAAATAAAGCTTTAGTCAAAATTTCTTATATGCTAAAAGGCAGGTTGAGAATCCTCAAAAGGACCAAATCAACTTTGTCAAAACACTTTAAGAAAATAAGGGGTCAAAACAGTCCAAATCGTACGTAATGTGAGATTTGGTAATAAAACATGTACAAATGTGGCCAGATCTCTCAAAACATTACTTCAAAATGATTCTGGACTATGCTTTTTCAAAATGAAATCTCCCAGTGAGTATTTCTGTATTTATGAATGAGAAGGGTAAAAAGGGAAGAAGAAAATGAACAAAACTCCAAAGTGTGTTTATCTCAAAACTTTTGAAGCCAAAAGAAAAGGAGTATAAACATAAAACACTTATGAGTCCAAAGTTGGGTAAAACAATGGTAATCATGCAACTGCGTGCATTCATCAATAACAGGAATTGTTCAGGTAACAATGGCATCTCTAGTGATTGACCTTAAAAGAAGAATTTACAATCAATTGACAAGAAAATGACCCTAAACAATGGTCAAAATAACTTGAGAATGATATGATCATGTACTTACTTGAAAAGCTGTCAGATCCTTTTGATGTTATTTTCAAAACATCCTTTAACTTCTTTTTAAGGTGTTTTTCTCAAATAAAACCGGATATATTACTTCATTTTTTTTTCTGAATAATATATTTTGGACTTTTACTCATTTTTGATAGTAAAAGCTTCCTCACCAGTCAGGGTGTAATTTCCTCATTTTTGTGTGAAATTACTAACCCTAAATCTGATCAAAAGGAAATGGCACACATGTCAAGGTCATGTTAAGCTCAAGTTTGTTTGTCACCGATCAAAAATTGATTGCAAATTGATTTTGAACTACTGAGATACTCATGTTCTAATTCAAATAATTAGACACAAATTGAGTAGCCTTAGTAGAAAAGTCTTCATGATCTGGGATGCTGAACCACTGTCAGGAATAATGAACATGTGGCAAAGCCTTGAACAAAGATTTCTGAGATAACTGCTGGGAATTTAAACTTGAGAATTTACATCCAAAATGTAAATTGTTGAGTATAGCATTTCTGCAGAATAACAGATGTTGAACATGAGATTGTGTTTACACAAAATCAATACCCACATCTAAACAAGCAGATGCTAAAATTATTTGTCAAAAGTCAAAACACTGCTGCACAAACAGTTGTTCTACTAATGACCTTCATTATTGCTTTCTACCACTGTTGTACCTTAAATGCTGTTGTGCCTCAACATCTGCTCTCTAAAGTCTGTCCACTGCTGAAAGTCAACCCCTGCTCCTTGAAAATCTTGAAAAACACTGATGTTCAAAATCATTGTTCTATCCACTGATATACTATCCACTGATAGTAAAAATCATCCACTACCTCATTTTGTTACAGTTGTAACTACTGATGGTTGATCCATCAGTGGCTGTCAAAACAACTGTCCTCCATTATTTATTCTTTCATCAGGTGTTGACACGTGGTCAGCTTTTTAATCGTCAGATCGTTATAACCGCTGCCACATCAGCATTCACTTTTTCCCTAAAATAAAACCCTAATTAAACCCAAACAGGGGCTCACACTGTCGAATTGAATTCCAAAATTCTCTTCTCAAAGCAGTTTCCCACTCTTCTTCACAAAACCTTCTTCGATCTTCTTCATAAAAAATGACGAAATCAAAATCGAAGTCAAAATCAAAACCATCTTCTTCCTCCACTCCAACAGACGCCACTCAAATGGCCTCTGAAACCACAGAAATTTGTTACAAAGCCCCTCACAACTATGTGGGTATACTCACAAAACCCACAACCGACAACACCTTTGACACCATCATTGATATCCTATCTGCATCAAAGTATAAAACTTTGATAACAGCAGACGCTCCCATCTATCTAAAAACCCAGAGAGAGTTCTGGAACAATGCCACCCTTGAAAAACAAGGAGACACTGTCACAGCCATCAACTCCTCGATACAGGGTAAAAAGATTCAAATCTCTCCACAATCTATTTCTGAAGTCTTCAAACTCAATGATCTGGAAGGTAAAACCTCTTTTTTGAAAACTGAGTTGAAAAAGGATTTCATAAATAGGGGCTATGCAGAGCAACCAAAAAGGGATACCCTACAAAAAGGCTATTTCCCTTTTGCACCCAGATTTTTGTTTCACACTCTATTCATGTGTGTTTCTAATAAAACAACATCTTTTAATGAAATACCATCAAAAATTCAATGCCTGGGGTATGCAATTTTAAACAATGAAAATTTTAATTATTCCCAGGAAATATTTGATAATTTGGTAAAAAAACGTTGATATTCTGCTCTTTCCAAGATTTTTAAGCTACTATTTTGAACAAAAATTTGTAAAGGAAGATGCAGAATTGCCCAAACAAGGTGCTTCTTTTAAAATAAACTGTTTAACACCTGAAACATTCTCTAGAATGTTGGCACCAATAAAAACAAAAGCAGAGGTGCCTGAGCAGAATTTAGCAGATGAAACTGCTCCTCAGGTATCGGCTGCTGAGCCCACTACTCCAGGTGATCAAAGCAGCACACCCACTGTTTTGAAATCCACACCTGCCACCACAAAAAGAACCAAAAAGAAAACATCCAGAAAGCCCACCAAACCCAAACCAAAGGCACCTCTGGAAGATGAGATCCCAGAGTTAATGCCAGTGACAGCACAAAAGTCACCAATAACCACTGCTGCTACTTCCTTACAGCAGATGGAAGAAAGATCTCAACCCTTGCCTCAAACTCCTCCTGCATCCTCACAAAAGGATCAGGTTGTAAGCACAGGGACCCCACAATATGAAGCTCTGGACCCACTCGGATCCATCTTCCACAGTCCTAATCCCAAGGACATGTCTCTTTCAACCCCTTCACCCTCACCCTCCATATTACCACAATCCATGATACCTTTGTTGCATACAGTTGGTATTACTCAGACACAAACCAGATCCTCTCAAACACCTATCACTGAGAGTATACTCCCACAAGTGACTGGGTCTGATGTTGATATCTCTGTTATCCCAGCAACAACTGAGGAGGTTACACTGCAGGAATTACAAGTAATTCCTGTCAGTAGTTCAAGTGGAGCAGCCACTACAAATGTTGAACCCACTGGGTTGCATTTGGACAGTGGTTACATTCATAAGACTCCCTTGAAGGCAATTTCTTCAATAGCACCACTGAGAACCACCAGTGAGTTTGTTTTAACTACTGGCAACATCAAAAGGTTATCAAGTGCTGAAGAAAGAAGTCCCCAGTACCAAGAACAAGGGGCATCAATGGCTGACTTTTGGGACTCTGTTCCTAAGTCATACATTGGTAAAACCACTGCTGGTGGGGATTCAGATGATCCTGTTAATTCGGGTGATGATTCAAAATATCAGGAATTGACGGGCAGGGTTGAAAACTTGGAAACCTCAGTTGCTGAAATAAAGGATATGGTGCAGCAGCTGTTAAAAGCTCAGAAAGCCCAATCCACTGCTCCTCCTGCTCAAGCACCTGCTCAACAGGCACCTGCTGCAAATGAGTTATGGACCATGTTCCAACCACTGCTGGAAAGACAAAAGCAGATGGCAGATCAGCAGCATGCTATACATGTTCAAAAGTTGACAAATATGGTGGAATCAAGATTCAAAATACTCAGGCAGATATCAAAGCTATCAAGGCTCACATTCAAAGTGCCTCTGGAAAAGTTCCCTCCACTGTTCTCTTCATGAATGAACCCTTCCCAGATAATGCCAAAAAGGGGGAGAAGATCAAGTGGAAGAAAAAGGGAATTGATGATGGTATATATGTTGAGCCAGAAAATAGCCAAACCAAAACCGCAGTATCAACACACACCACCACAACTACTGCTCCACCATCATCTGTGTCTACAGCACCAAAACCATCATCACCATCAAAATCAGCCACCCCATCATCACCTCCTGCCAAAAAGCAGAAGACAGCAAATGTTACAACATCTGCTGTAATGGCAACAGTGGTTGAAACACCTGTTGTTCCAACTACTATTAGTCAGTCACTCATCACCACTCAAACAACTGCCATCACAACCCTTGCTCAAAAGCAGAAGGCATCTGCTGATACATCAGTAGTTGTAATGACAACAGCGGTTGAAACACCAGTTGTTTCAACAGCTATTAGTCAATCATCCACCACTGCTCTCACCAGTCCTATGTCACAAGCAAAATCGATTTCATCCACAAAGCTTTACAAAAGAAAAAGAGAAACAACTCAAGCCACTGATGAAAAATTTGATCCTATTGCTGCAAAATATCCATTGGAACTAGATGCTGTAAAGAATGAGATGAAACAATTTTACACTGAGGATGATCCTTCAAAAAGAAAATTTCCTTCTCTCATAGGCTTCATAGTTCCAGAAGACATGGATGAATATCTCGAAATCTAAGCAAGGCAAGCAAAGATTCGAGCTAAACTCGAATGTAAAGATCAAGGTGATGAAGCCATCTCTAAAAGATTGGATTTTTTGCTCACAAAAGTCAAACAGATAAAAGATTTTACACAAGAGCTGAGCAAAGAAAATGCAGAACAACGAAAAGAGCTGAGAAGAAAACTTCTTGCATACATTATGCAAGAAAAATTTTATCCTGATAAAGAAAACCAATTTGAAGAATGGCCAATAGTGGCCTTAAAGCAAGAAGCAAATAGGATTGAAAGGATTAAAGGTGATCTAAGTAAGAAGAAGACAGCTCCGAATTGGAATAAATATAAAAAGCTAATTGCTGATCTTACTTCGGAATATAAAAAGAAGAAATAGGAGTTGGTGGATGAAAAAATGGATACTGCTGAAGCCATATCAAAATGGTCAAAGCAGCAGACTGATGAAGCCTATGAAAGGCTGAAGAAAATGAAGATAACTGTTTCAGGCACTTCAAAGAAACGTGAACAAATGATGAAGCTTGAACAGCAGATAGAAAACCTCAGAACACTGTTCAAATCAGCAGACAATCCTATTCTTGTGTCAAACTAAGAAGAAGGTAAACAGCTGTCTAAAGAAGAGGTAAAGAAAAGAGAAGCTGAGTACTTCAAGGATGCCATCATGAAAATGGGTCTAAAAGAAGAGAGCTCAACAAAGCTTCAGAACCTTTTTAAAAAGGTATTAACCAAGCCTGCATCACCAAACACTTCAACAGACATGACAAACATTGAGAGGCAAGAGCAAATTGACAAGGAAACTGCAGAAGACATAGCTGTAGCAAACAATGTCATTGAACTGGCCTTCAAAAGAATGTCTGAAAGTCTGCAAGTGTTCACAAGGCCAACATCTCCAAACTCATCTAGGAATAAATCTCTCCCAAGAAACCCATTAGGATTAAAAGTACTAAAGTGGACGTCTGATCAAAAGACCCACGTATTGACCTTGGTCAGATCCAATGGTGAAGTGAAGTACATATCAAGGAAAGAAGCACTAGGCCTTAGTGTTGAAGATTTGCAGGATCTCCTTGAACTTACACTGTGTAGGGATGAAGATGACCTGAGTTCCAAGGAATTTGAAGCTGAATTTAAAAGACAAGCTAAGGAACTCTTGATGAGAAATAAAGGTCCAGAATAATGAAGGGTTTTGGCATTATCTGTTCCAGGGGGAGATTGTTGGGATTGAACCCTACCAGAGGAACAGATAATGAAAGCCAAAACCGGATCACAACAGTGGACTCACAATAAGCAGCAGTTTACTATAAGCTTTCCCTTTGACTGTGGCTCCAACATCTGCTATACTCCAAAGTACTGCTTTTATCAACATCTGATGACCTACAACTGCTGTTCTATTCAAGGACTGATGAAGACTAAAAGCCCTGCTATTCAATCTGCTGCCTTGAGTCAAGCACTGCTGATCATGACAAGTACTGCTGGGTTCACAGCAGTAGAATGATGCAGCAACAGTTTTATTCATCTCATGTAATGTAATGCAATATCAGTAGTTAGCAAAGCTGTAGTTGTATAGATCAGTAGATAGAGTTTGTTAGGTTGTTAGATGTCACCTTCATGGTGACGTCACCTGAGATGCTTCAGTGGTTTGGATTGTCTATAAATGTAACAGTACTCTGTACTGTTACACTTGATCGTTTTAAGTGAAGTTCTTCTCCTCAATTCAATCCTTTAATCTTGTACAACCAACCTTGGGGTATCAGGCTGAGGGGGAGTTTAGTTATGTAAGCATGCTTGTAATCTTTTGATTTTCATTGTAATCATTCAACTTAATAAGAAAGCATGTGTTTATCAAACTATTCTCTTCTTTGATTGTGTTTACAAAGTTTATATCCATTTCCGCTGCACTTTACATTGTTTTATATTCATTGATTTGTCAAAATTCTTACAAACAAGCACAATGATGACAACCTCCAATCCTAACACCAACGTAGTTAACAAAGTATAGCCTTATTCAGGTAGTACTTTGGCATCCGTTGCTGGATTTCGGATCGATCGGACAGGGTATCGAATCAGTGATCAGGGTTAAAACACTTACAACGGGGCAAAGTTTCGCAGAATTGGGGGTGCAAGAAAACAGAGATACGAGAGAAAGTTTACATCAAAAATTGAACGTAAATGTGCACAGACTTTTGTCCCAAGTTGTTGGTTTTATAGGTGCACCCTGGCACCCCCCGCGCGTTACGCGAGAATTCGGGGACACCCCCGCGTGTCGCAGCCGACACCCTAATTGCCTAGACAGGCTTCGTTGCTCGTATAGCCCCGTCACACGTCGCGCTCGAGTTCCACGTGTCTTGGTACTCCCCCGCGACACACGGAAGATTTAGGGGTACCCCCGCGTGTCTCCTAAGAGTCCAGTTACAACATTCTTTGTTTTTCGTACTGGTTCGCGTCGTACAAGTCCAGGGTTGCGATTAGGGGTCTTTATAAGGTGTTTTCGGTGTTGTTACATCCTCCCTACCTTGTTTTAAATCTCGTCCTCAAGATTCATTGGAGTAAGTAAGGATACTTTCATTTCATCTCTGATTCTAGTTCCCATGTGTATTCTGGTCCTCTCTTTAAATCCCATTTTACTTTTACTAGCACTAATCTCTTGTGCTTGAGATTCTTAATCTTTCTATCTTCAATTTGTATTGGCTTTTCCAAAAACTTCAGTTCTCATTTACCTCTATTTCTTTAACAGGTACTATCAAGGATTCATCTGTTAAACATTTCTTTAAGTTACATACATGAAATACATCATGTACTCCTGCCATTTCTTTAGGTAACTGTAGCTGGTAAGCTACTGGTCCTATTCGTTTGATAACTTCAAAAGGTCCAACGTACCTTGGGCTAACTTTCATTTCTTACCAAATCTGACGACTCCTTTCCAGGTGAAACTTTTAATAGTACTTTGTCTCCGATTTGAAATTCTAATGGCTTTCATCGATTATCTGCATAACTCTTTTGACGTCTCGTGTTATTTTCATTCTTTCCTTGACTTGAATTATTTTGTAAGTTGTTTCTTGTACAATTTCAAGTCCTGACAATTGCTTTTCTCATCTTTCTGCCCAACATACATGTGTTCGACATTTTCGTACATAGAGTGCTTCAAATGGTGCAGCATTAATGTCTGTATGATAACTGCTGTTGCAATAAAATTCTATTAATGGTAAGTGATCGTCCCAACTTCCTCCAAAGTCTATCACACAGGCTCTGAGCATGTCTTCCAAAATCTGAATCGTCCTTTCACTTTGTCCATCTGTTTGAGGGCTTTATAGTCTAGTGGCATCTCGGTGGTGGGATAAGGCTTTGGGACCATTAGGTCCTAGATTCGATTCCCATAAGAGGGTTTTTCCCAGATTTATTGGGTTTCCCCCTGAATTGGTGTATAGGCATTATAGCCAAGTGGAGATGGGTATGATCAAGTGGTTACGCTTGTGGCATGATAATACTCCTGCTGAATTGGTGTATAGGCATTATAGCCTAGTGGAGATGAATATGATTAAGTGGTTCCGCTTGTGGCACGATGATACCCTGGTGATCCGTCAGTAATTTAAATTTATTTATTATGTGTAATGTTATTACAAAATACTAAATTATTGTGAGGATAAATAAATAAACCTAGATCGTTTATTTATTTATTTATTTTTTCTATTTATGGTTCTTACTTTTTGAAATTTTTACCTTTTATTAGCAAATGTGTATATTTTGCACATAATAAACAATAAAATAATTTGATCATATGTTTTTTTTATTCTTAAACATTTACTTTTACTTGCAAATGTGCATGTTTAATTATGTGTAGATACTGCATTATACACATGAATTGCACAGATACTGTCCTATAAATACACGAATTATTTATGTTATTTTTAAGTGTCAGGAGAGATAAATAAATATTACATTCCAATTGTTTTCTTATATTTAAAATAATAAGACTGAACAAAAGTGAATGACTTATTTGGTCCATCATAATCTAGCAACAACTATGTTTGCCTAGAACACTCCCCTGTATATTATTTAGTTATTTTATTGTAACTTACAATATCATAATACGTAGTATTAGAATATACTGGTTATAATGAATAAAATTTTTTTTTTTTATAAAAACTAGCATCTTTTAGGCTCACAAGTCTAGTCAAACCATGTATACGAATCTTAGGCTCATGCTTGTGTATTAAACGAACTTCAGTAGTCTTAAGTTTGAACTCGAACTAGTTTAAGTTTGGCTCAAACTGTATTTAGTGAGTAAATCTTGAGGAGTTGGTAGCTCAATTGTTTGCACCCCTAGCACTCAGTCATCTTCGCTAGCTTTCATAAATCACGTTAACCTCATCTTCCTTGTAGCACACACAATGTGGTTTGGACAAACTGCCACATTGCATGGTCAGTTTGTGAAAGTTTTGGTTCATATATATAACTGCCAATTAAATAAAATAGTGACGATGGAGGACGCCATACTTCTCATCAAAATGTTACATTTACATAAAGATTGCATCCAACTCTGACCGTTATGGAGGAGATGATGCACCTGCTTGATTGAGGACATCTCAGTTTGCTTATCAGGTGATTTAGTTGGCCGCTAAAAAAAATATAAAGAATTCATTGTGGAAACTTAAAACAACACATATTTCTAGAAAGATATATAGTCCTCACATACTACATGAAGGGAGATAATTTTGGTGGCTCCAGAACAACCATCAACAAGAGGTCACAGTAGAATAAGATAAAAACCAATGTGATATTATTCAACGACATCATGGACCAACTAAGATCATAAAAGAGGCAATGTAAATGTCACACCCCAAATGATAGCGGAATCATCAGGGCGCTGAGCGAAACAGATTGTCCAAGAGAATCCATAACACTATTAGTGACAATATATTTAACGTTCACGTCCCATACCATAAACATATAAAGCATAAATAGTTATTACAAACGTTGTTCTCAAAGACAAATAATTGTTCCGACAACTCAGATTTTATTGAATGACGTTTCTAGACCACCTAACTTGATTCACCAAGCAAAGCATAGCATAGCATCCTAAACACCTGTCACATACGTTAAAATAAAGTCAATACACATAAGGTAAAGGTGAGCATACAAGTTTAATAGCATATAGTATAGCGAAAGCGATTTACGCATAACCAACATATAATATGTAGAAATGTGAAGCAAGTAAGCTATCGACAATGAAATATGCAACCGACATGACTGCGAGTTGTAGAATGCGCAACACATTATCACCACTGTGACCATGTGAAGTAAAACCCTTAACAACCCCTGTCCACGACAGGTGCTGAGCCCAAACTATAGTACTATCGTTGCTAAGGTGTCAGGCAAACAATCAATGTGTAAACATAACATACAAGCATTCATCGAGACACGTATAACATGCGAGAGCGGTTAGCGTTAAAAGTGTTTGCGTTGTATGTTCAATGTGATTTGATATAGGTAACATATGTAACACCCAAAAGTGTGTTAAGCAAAAAGGGATCGAGTATACTCACGGAGCGTGTTTAGTAAATAAACACAATCTTGGATTGAAGGGAGCGCTTGGAGGTTAGCCTGATCATAGAACGATAGTGTAAGCGTTGAACAGCGTGTTAAACAGTGTGTCGAAGAGGTGAATGATCGGATGGTGGTTCGATCGGATGACCGTCCAGGATGACCATTTGGTCGGTTGGTCATTCGACTGGAAAGTGTGTGTGTAAAATGTTTGAACTTTTGAAGTTTTTGTTGTAGTATAAATAAAGTCATTCGATCGGATGGTCATCCGGACGGATGGTCGTTCGATCGGATGGCTATTCGATTGAAATCCGATATTCTTTGTAGTTTTGCAAAATTGATTAAGTGTGGAACTTGCAAGTCACCTGGTCGAATAGTCGTTCGATCGGATGGCTATTCGATCGAGCAACCTTTTCGTTTGAAAACTTTGTAAAATCAGCTAAGTTGAAAAGTTTGCGGTTTAACCGAGACGGCATGACGATGTGTTAAACAACGGAAAACACACCAAGTTTAGCTCAGCCGATTGGATGGGAATCACCCCGTTCGATCAGGCTCAACTGTTCAAGCTGAAGTTTCATGTTCAACCCATGAATCGGTCGTCTTCTCCGATGGGAATCCGTTCTCAGACCTGTTCATCCGATGGAGAAGATGATGAGAAAGTGTGTAATGAAGATGGAAGTACAAGATTTAGAAAGAAAACTTACAAGAATCGCGAGGAATTGAGAGAAAAGAGCTTGGGAGTGTGTGGGTCGGACGGAGCTATCACATCAATGTGACAGGTGGGTATTTATAGGTGAAGGGTGAGAAAGGCGGTGTAGGGTTAAGCAGGTCGGACGACCGTTCGATCGGATGGCCATCCGATCCGATGGTCATCCGATCCGATGGTCATCCGATCCGATGGTCATCCGGTCGGATGTCAATTCTATCGGTTGGTCGTTCGATCGGACAGCGCGGGCGAGTTAGTTTTCCGGCTTTCGTTCCATGTGTTGAGCGTTGCGTTGCGTTTAAGCGAGTTGCGAGTAAGCGATGCGATAGTATTAAACAATAGTTACACAAATAACATAACTTATAAGGTGCGTAAAAGTAAACCTTAATTTCGAGTTTGCGATGAGATTGCGTTGCGATAGAGTTGCGATTGCATTGTGAATAACATCCCAAATACATGTAAAGCACACACAAGTAGAGCACATAATAACATACACACATATAACCAATACCAATAACTGCGTTTCGAGTTTGCGATAGCTATGTGATAGCGTTTAGACTAACATGCAATGCGATAAAATGCGTTAAATAGTATGCGTTGTAAATGCGTTAAATGCGATAAATGCGTTATGAATAAGCGTTATAAAACGTGTTGTAAAACTCATAGTTTAAAATATCGTTACCAAATATATCGTTTATCGAGTCTCGAGAGTACAAGGAAATAATTAAGACAGATATGAATGCTGACATGTCTTGACTTTGACTTTAAAAGTCGGGTTGTTACAGTAAAGTCCACCACCAAAAGGAAAGTACATCACATCGCTTAACGCAAATACGGACATCAACCTTGAAGATAACAATGATGATATTCGTCGTCTTACAATGAAGGATTGTTAAGGGTATACAGTTTCGAGTCGGTAAAGGTGGTCGGCACCGATCGGTGACCACCGCCACATTTGTTTACCGTTCAACATTACCGATTTTGGGGGAGAAATCGGTGAAGTTTCACCGACTCGGTGAAAGGAGGGAAGGGGAGAGAGAGGGGTGTGTAGTGGGGTCCATGCCTTCTCAACCAATCACACATTTTTCCTTTTTTTTAAATCGTTTACCTAAACTCCATTAGGTAAACCAATGCCAACGTTTTTTAGCATTAGGTAAACAATTGACATGGCGCTATGTGATTGAGTGATTTGAGAGTTTACCTATTCAAAGTGTCTAACCACTCCCTACACCCTAAGTGGAGGAAATTTCTGACTTGATTTTTATTAATTGGAAATTTAAACACCCGAATTGAAGAGTCGTTTTCATTGTTTGGAGCACCGTTTCGAGGTAAGTTTTACATCAATGGACTCGTATCGTCTTTCTGATCAAAAGCCGCAAAAAAATTGTTTGTAATTTGGAAAAAAACATAACTCCTTTAGTTTTTTTAACAAGGGACCGGTGTAGCAAAAATAGGTGAAAGGTAGGACTAGTGAGAGGAATATTTAAAGGTGAGACTATCAATGACCAATGACATCTAGTTGAAATTAATACAGGTCAATTCCCCTTTAATATTTTAGACGTCTTTCTCCCTATTAATATATTATATTTAAATAAATATACTTTTATTTTGTTTTTTACTTAAGATATAGGCATGTAATACTCGATATTTATGTATATGATAAGATAACTAAATATTTATTATAATAAATAAACTAGATAAATAAACTAAATATTTACAACAACAACAATAATAATAATACGAAAAAGATAAGAATAGTTGCTTTAGTTTCAAAGCATTTACTTTTATGTAACACTTAGTTATTAAGTTTTGATTTAAGTTGTTCTCAAAACAATATAATATATAAAAAATGATTCTTGTTGATTGTACTATGTACGCCCTTATCTGTTTATCCCATGCTACAAGCTCTATTAGATTATACGTTAACAACATTATAACGGTGTGAAAGGGCATGATAACATTCTCAACACTGCTTTCTGGGTGTTATAGGGTATGAAAAGGAAGAAGCGTTTCTAGTATAAAGCCAAATAAGGAGAAAAAAATTGGATAATAATGATTGAAAGGATATTCAGGGACGTTAACCATTACAATTTTGGAAGAGACGTTATAATAATAATATGGTGAAAAATGCAACTTATAAGACATTAACCATTACGGGTGATTTTATTAACATCTTTACTTTTTTTTTTTTTACGAAATAAGCATCTCTTTAGGAATAGCATTAGCTTCTTCTATAATTACTTTCTTGCATCGTGTTCTTTATTTAAAAGCAACGCCTATATATAGATTAAGCCAATGGTTTAATCAACTATAAAACACTAACTTATTTAAGGTGCATATCTTTAAACTTTCCTCCTCAGTAGACAAAGTGCCCATCTTTTATTACTTTAGCAATTGCTTTATAATTTGGATTTGTATCAAAGGTAAAGCACCCTGCAACCTTGCACTTTCTTCGCATTTTATCTCTTCTATCACATGACACATAATGATACACTTTTTTGTTAATATGAACTAGTTTTATATCCAGTGCCGCGTTGCGGCGAGCTCAACCGGATTATTTTTGGTGTGATAACACGTAAGCTTTATATTATAAAACCTCATAACACAATCACGCTAAACATAATCCTTCTTGGTGCAAGAACATGATATGCCGAATGTATTTTTAACAAAACAAACAACTCATACTAAATTGTATCGAATACACCAAAAATGTATCTATTAACATCTATATATGAAAACGTAGTCGTTCCATATATAAAAGAAACTTTTGATACAATCCAATCATTATCAAGGTTAATGAATATCAATCATATATTCATCATCACATGCATAAGATATGTTTACCTAGAAAAATGATGACAATGAAGAAAAGAACTATTATGGCCATATCAAAGATGCTAATATTTGATGATCTTGGTGGTGGTGAAGCTTTAACTACTCATTCTTTTCTTCAAAGACTTCAATCTTTCAACCCTGGCTCGCTTTTTCATGGCCTATTCAGCAATCTTGTTAAGCAACTGCACATTTCCAAACTGTTAGCAGTATATAATATCATGAGTTCTTCAGTCGAAATGAAACACTAATTGGAATAGGTTCAAAACACAAAGTTGTATTTCAATAATGGATATCAAAAAATGGGTAATGGGTTAAAACAGGTTCAGGTTAAAATGTGTTTGGGACAAAATGAATTCAAGTCGGTATAGAGTATAGCAAAAGAGGTTGGTTAAACATAAACACAAACGACCATAAACCATCTAGCCGACTATTAATTTGCCAAGTCCGACCTTGATTTTTTCTAGAGTTTTGTAAACATTTTTCTTAACTATTGGACTATGGAATTCGATATCGCAAAGTACCAAAACATGATTCTTAAACTAAATAGTGAAGAAAATGGACATAAACTCACAGATTTGCAGAAAAATTTACCTAAGCTGAAAAAAATGGACAACTTTTTTACACGTTTTATAACTTACAATTTTCGTAAAGTAATTAGCTATTCTTTGTTAAAGATAATATATGGTATTAAAAGAGAACTTACCGTTAGAAACCGATTAGCTATACCAGCTTCAAAGTTGTTTCGGTTTCTTGTGGGTTCGGATAACGTCGCCAGTACCGACACTTTTTTATATAGTCTTTCTTTATAAGATTTCATCAAATTCTATTTCAATTTGTTCTATTAAAATCAATTATAATATAAACTGGCCTTTTCAACCACAAAATTGCAGTGATTCCTTTTGTACTCGGATCACGCACCGCAAGTATAGAATCAAATACTTTCTGTTTGACCCATCGGTCTGTGCGTGATTCAATACAATTACATATTGGTTTGTAGCTGGAACACGCACCGGAAGTATAGAAGCAAATACTTTCAGTTTGACCCGAAAAGTAAAATCATTGAAACCGACCTCAATCCATCACTTTATACTCGGATCACGCACCAGAAGTATAGAAGCAAATGCAATCGACCGAACCAGTTCAAATTGTTTTATTCAAATCATTTTAGTTTATAATATACTCGAGTTGTTTCCATTATTTCTTCATTTTTCCAAATCGAATTGAATAGTTGGTGTTGTGTACAATGATATATAAGCAAATGCAGCAACTTAAAATGAAGATAGAGTAGTAATACTTACTGTTATAGTCTGATGTTGGTGTAGTCTTGATGCAAATCCATAATAAAGCCTATGCAGCTGCAAAACATCACTATTACATAAAATCCCTTACTCTGAAACTAAACTACGAATAATTAGGTTTGTTTAGATTGAAAAAGAAAACAACATACTCCACTCCTGGAGAAACATCTAGCAGTGATGATGTTGGAAAACCATCAGCCCAACAAAACAAACTGGTGATAGTGATTTATATGCCACAACACCACAGGAAAAATAGTCCCTTGAGGCGATTTCATAAAGCCTATGCACTTTGAAGTTTAAGATTTGCCACATTTTAAAGTCGTAAATGGAATTATCCAAATTAGCATCATGCATTACACATTTTTAGGTTAGCAGATTCGATGCAGGCGTACTAATGGATACCTCTTTTTAGTCAGTAATCACAACCAACCAGTTAAACACCAATATTTTATCCCTAAAATACGGCTCAGTAAAACATAAAACACCGATAAGCATAACCAACCATCGCTAGATGTCACAAAGTGTAAAAGGCTCAGAATGACACTCCATCATCGCCGATACCAACAAAACATGACTCAATGCCGCTACGGCTGCAAACATAGTTGCCACGCCAAGTGGCAAGCCACCATCATCGCCGGATAACGCTTCAAATCCCAACATCGATGAGATGACAACTACTTCAACAATAATTTCATAAAAAAACAACAGAATGGCAACAGTTAGTATCTTCATTCTTGAGAAGTTCCTAAAACTTGACAAATGAAAAAAAAAAGAAATCAAGGATATAGTCGGCTACACAGGCATTTCCCATCCCAGGCTCAGAGTTTTAAAGCCTAAAATAGAAATCCATGGCTGCGAGGGGGTTGCAAGTGAAAACATACCATCCACCATCCTTGCCAAGCCAAGGTTACATGTTCATCAATTTTTTAGTCATATCCTTGAACTCATCATAGCCACGACAGAAAACCTAATCAACGTAGGCATAAGAACTGACAGCAGACAAAACACAATATCAAAGAAAAACCCTAACAAACCAATATGGCTGCACAGGTCAATCGGAACAAACCACGAACATAAACACCGTTCGTTTCCCAGACTTTGAGAGAGAGAGAAAGAGAGAGAGAGAGAGAAACCCCCACAAAACAAAGACACCAGATGGTGATCGCGGTGGTGGTCTGACGGTGGTGACACACCGGTCATCGCCTCTCTCTTCTCTCTCCCTTTTCCCTCTTCCCGTCCTCTCTCATCTGAAGCAAACCGGAAAGAACCCAGCAATCATTCGTAGGTTAAAAACCCCACAAAGCAGAGACGCAAGATGGTGACTGCGGTGGTGGTGTGACGGTGATGACCCTCCGGTCACCGCCTATCTCTTCTTTCTCCCTTTTCCCTCTTCCCATCCTCTCTCATCTGGAGCAAACCGGGAAGAGGGGTATGGTGTTAACCTGGAAGACACGCGTCTGATGAGGGAATGACCGCCCAAGTAGGCCAATTGGAAAAAACCACGAACAGAAAGACTGTTCATTCCATTGGTTTATTAATAGATATTAATTTCAAACTTTTATATATATATAAAGGTTAATTAAAAAAAACTAAATTATTACGAAAACAATAGAATAAGAGATCATATTTTGATCCTCGAGCCTCCGTTGTAACTTTGTAACTTAGACTGTCGGGTGTGGGGCTCGTCCCCTGCCCGTCTTGGACCAGCAAAACCACCCCGGTGGGCTCGTCATGGTTGCCATCATCCTCCCAATGCCTCCTGTGACGGGGCTATCACACACACACATATACATACATACATATGTATATATGAAGGGGTTCATCCCCACACCCTAGGCCCATCCCCACACCTTAGGTCAATCCAACACCCGCTGAGATGGACTCCAGTGGATCACATGTCCCCAACCAGTAAGCCACTATACATCTGAGAGACACCTTACCTAACTAATTAGCATGTCAGTTGTACGCTTAATCATGGTTATTGCGCACATAAATGGTGTATAAATTATCCAACAACATCCATATGCATCAACATTCACGTATACATAGAGGATAATTTGTGACATTTTGTTTAATCATATGTATCTTCTGTTCATGACAAATGTACTCCATAGCACCCTAGCTTTTGGGTTTCTATAACACGAACTTCATTTATAACCCTACCATTTTAAAAAAATATAAATGACCAACAACTGTTAAAACATAAAAAAGTAAAACCAAACTTGATTTGCAAATTTTTAAAGCTAACTTTATAAAAACATGCACCAATCCTCACAAGTATTGGATACCCTACCACATGCTGCTTGTTCCATAAAATTGACAATCACAAGAAGGGTTACCATCCTTTCTAATTTGTTGTTCCTCCAAATTAGAACCAACAGCGACTTTTTTTGGGTTTAAATTCTTTTTATAGTAAGTTTATTGGTATGAAACAGTATTAGTGTAACATCAATGGGAAAAGGAGTTGCATAAATCATAAACATACATGTGAAAATCGTGTCACTAATGACATTAATTGTTCGCTATATCTTTCAAAAATAAGTTATCTTAATCTTCTTTCGCAAGTGATCTTTTATTTATAGTCACATGAATCTTTCTTCAATTATGTTGTTTACACGATGTCGGGTATATTATATAAAAAAAAAACTTACAATTCATGGTATTAATTAGAAAAATATGCATATTAATGGTATTTATGCATAAAAACCAGGGCCGGCCCGAAGGGTGTGCAGGATGGGCGACAGCTCAGGGCCCAAACCCATCGGGGGCCCAATTTTTTTTAATTTGTTATTAGTTTTACATTGTAAATTTTTTATTTTTTAATTTTTTTATATATATTCTTTTTTAAAATTTATATTTAAAGGGCCCGTATTTTCTGTTTGCACAGGGTCTAAAAATTTTCGAACATTTTCGGAGACGGCCCTGATAAAAACTTCCTCATAGTTTAAAATATAAAATATCATAATCATATATACACAACCAGATGCAAGTAGACACCTGTGAGAAACGAATAAACACATAAATTACTTTTTTTTAGTGTAATGTAAGGCTATGGGATACACTTTCACACCCCTTAACTATACGTAGGCGTCACATCACCTACTTGACCCTCTTTCACTTCACCTCGCAACAAGGAAATGGTTTAACCCACATTAACGCCCCTTAAATTAATTAAAATACACACACACACACACACACACACACACATATATATATATATATATATATATATATATATATATATATATATATATATATATATATATATATATATATATATATATATAGCAATAGAAGCTTTTAATGCCTCTTAACACCCTTCAGGAGCGGTATAACAAGTGTTAACGGATGCCAACTAGTATTAACACATATGACCGTTAGAGTAACCAAGTGGCCTAATATACAACACATTATGTAATTACATAATCATTTTTTTCTCTGCTAAGCACTAGATACACATGCTATGTAGTTCTTAAGGTTCTTATAGTTTTATATTTATTACCCCATGTAAATGGAAATTGATGTATCTTTTTAGTGATGATAATAAACCATAGGAAAGACAACGAATTTGTGATGATTCGATCCAGTAAGTTGATCAAAGTGATGATGTTTTGTAATTAATTTTGCATAGTAATAACAAAGCATCTATCACTTTGATCAACTCATTGTATGAATGTATGGAAGGGGTTGGAAATAATAAAATAATGGATACTAATTATCATCTTTATATAGTAACTAGATTTACCACTCGTCACAATGCGATGGAAGCGTAAAACTGTGTCGAATAGCATCAATGGCACACCACCGTTAGCGACAACCGATATTGAAGTTACGGTGTGTTAATGCCAAAAAATTACACTGCAACGTAAAACATAAAAAATAATAATTAAGCTGATTTAGGACCCCGCGCGTTGTAACAAACTTGTCAAATGAGGAAAAAATAGACAACATAAAAATGTTTAACACACACGCACGTTGAGCCGCGCTAACTTACAAAATCTAGTATGCGGCGTAAAATAAAACATAAAAACTTTGAACCACACATGCACGTTATGCCGTGTTAACTTACAAAATTTAAAATGAAACGTAAAACGAAAAATCTGCGAAATAGGAAAAGTTTGGAGGATTAAAGTTGAAAAGTAAAAAAGTTGTGAGGTTAAATTGCAATAAATGAAATCTTTTAGGTTAAAAGTAAAAGGTCTAACAGTTTTGGTTAGAAGTGTAATGTCTTTTTTTTTTTAACTCTCAAAGCTTTGATACAACACCTATATGCCTTAATATGTTGCTAATTTATAATTTGTTAATTTTAGATAGGTGTTTATATGCTTTAATATGTTGCTAATTTATAGTTTGTTAATTTTAGATATGTGTTTAACCATAAAATAAAGGGTAAATTACATTTTTCGTCCTTTATATTTGTAAGGGGTTGCAATGGATGGCCTTTAACTTTAATAATTACAGTCACAGTCTTTTATTTGCAAAACTCGTTACACCTTAGGTCCGTCCTTTGACCCTAACCTGGTTAAAACTTCCAGTTAAGTGAGGTCATGTGCAACCTATGTGAGGGCAAAACAGTCATTTAATATATAAGAAAAGAATGTCAAAATTTAAAAACTTATACGGAAATTATAAACCTAAACAATCATCATCATCTCTCCTATACTCTCTCTCTCTCTCTCTCTCTCTCTCTACATACCACTTCTACAACCATCATCATCAAGCCATCACCACCTACACCACCGTCCACCAGCACCGCCGACGACCGATAGATCACCATCACCATTCACCTCCATAGTCCCGCCACCATCAAGATCTAACCCCTCACGTTTTTCGGTGGTGGCCAGAGTCAGATCTAATGAAACAACTTACCCAAACCCAAGAGGTGAACCAGTTTCCCCTCCTTTTTGATATCTCTCCATCAATAAGTTCAACTCTCACAATAACCAACATTTCAATAACACACACAACTAATTTCACAAAAAGATTAAAAAACCCCAACTTCAAATAAACTAATTACCCATCTATTTAAAAACACAAAATCAACACAACAGATAACTAAAAAACTAAACTTTCGTGCGATCAGAGCATAAAAATGTCATTTTTTTAATGATCAACAAACTTTATACATAAACAAATGGATCGAATGAAAGATGGGGATCTTGTGAAGGGGAAAACCTATTGAGATGACACATCGGCGGTTCTGGGCTTGATTAGAAGGTTGAGATGAGGTGGGTATTGTGAGATAACCAGACAATCATCACCGTACACAAATTGTGCAGCCTCCACTTCGATCAGTACTGTCTCCTGCAATATAGCATTTTTTTTAAACGGAATCTTGTTCGAAACTTTGCCAGAAACGGTGGTGGTAGCTCTCACAGTGATGGTGGGGGTGGGGATTGGTTGGAGAGAGATAGAGAGAGGAGAGAGATCTGAAACGAAGAGATGTGTTTTTTTTATTTGCTGAATTTGAATATATTAGTAAAATTACTAATCTACCCTTATGTGCAAGGCACATGCTACATTTAACTAAAAGATTTAACCAGGTTAGGGTCAAAGGACCTAAGATGTAACAAGTTTACAAATAAGTTATTGTGACTATAATTATTGAAGTTAAAGGTTATCCATTACAATCCGATACAAACATAAAGAACGAAAAACGTAATTTACCCTAAAATAAAGGAAGGGTTAAATTGTAGTTTTAAAAAAGTAGTGGTTAAATTAAGAAACAAAAAACTATATTATTCCTGAGGTTGTTATGGATTTTCAACACATACAAACTTAAACTTAAGTTACAAAATTCGGCGAGAATAGTGAATGAAAACTATTGGCCAAAAGTGGTGGCTGACTTTAATAATCTCTTTTTTTTTTTCATAAAATAGTTATATATAAGTCTTGTTAAATTACGATTTTATCCCCTGTTAAAAATTACGATATTGCCTTCGGTTCGAAATTGAATTTATGCTTTGCCCCAGCTTAGATCTACGATTTTGCCCTCTGTTAAAAAATACGATTTTGCCCTGGTTAAAAAAATATATATATACTTTTGCCTATAATTTGGTTCCTATTTTAAAACTACAATTTCACCCCAATTTCAAAATAAAAATTTTGTTTGCCCCTTTGCCCATAGTAAAAAAATTACGATTTTGCCCACAATTTAAAATAAAAACATGATTTTGCCCTCAGTTCAAAATATTATTTTACCTCTATTACGATTTTACCCCAGCTAAAAATTGCAATCTTCTCAGCGTTTTTTTTTGGGCAAAACTATTATAGTCTTTTATTTGACTTGGTTTACTTTATTTAGTTTTTATTTGTGACAAACAGCTGCCTAGCTAGCACTCGTTAATTGGTTCTGACAAATTATCGTTTTGCCCCCAACTTTAAATTACACGCTTGTCATCGTTTTAGTTATTTTTTTATCATAACTATGATAGTTTATTCTTTACTTGGTTAACTTGATTTATCTTTTTTGATATCGTGTTATAAGTAGCACGTATAACTAACCGAAATAAATGCGTACATGTTATTAAAGTGAGAAATATTCGGTTTAACGCCCAGCAACACGGGCGGGGCATACTCTAGTTAGTAATATGTAGTAATTATTTCAAATAGTTTGAATTTTATTTTCTAAAAAAGTCTATTATTATATATGATGACTTTAAACAGTAAAAAAATAATACATGAATGATCACATTTTTTTATGTTTTTCATGTAAGGTTTTTTTCTTTTTTTTTTTTTCCCAGTGAAAACTTCGATTGGGTGAAGCGAATGAAAGTAAAATCAATGACAAGAGATTTAAATTAGCAATGTGGCTAAAATATTAGTTGTTACTGTCAGGATTAGTTTTATTAATTTGGTTTGCTATAATGCAAATATCCCATTTGAACTTAATCTTGTTTCGTATGTATTATATGATAACTACACGCTAGAATGAAAATTAAATTAAACGGCAAAGCACTCTCCGAGTTCATGGAATGTCTCATTTTTTGGTAAAAATCTCCGCAGTAATGTCTCTGTTAGATTTTCCGGTCGAAATACGGGAAAAGTCCATTCAATTCTTGATGGAAATGGAGTTTTGCGAATTCTCCCCGGAACTGGAAGATCATTTCGAGATCTTCGAACATATTAGGGGGTTCCATGTCACTACCTTTCACTCCCGGAATGTGCTTTAATGCAAGGAAGCACTTCCCGGACATCTATATCTAGTTTGAAACCTGATATCCTTCTTTTTTCTATTCGGGAACTTCATTCTATTAAATAAAGGCGCCGGTAGGTTTGAGCAACATAGCTATTCTAATCATTGCCAGCAGCACAGCCGTTGACAAATCCGCCTTAGCCTCAGGTAGTTGATACTTTCAGGGGGAGCAGGATCATCATTTCCACTAAAGTCGTGGAACCGGCTTCCATCTAAAAAAAGATGATTAGTTTGATCTATATAAATGGATCATTCTATCAAAGATAACTACACGCTAGAATGAAAATAAAATTAAAAATAAAAACACTTATCAAAAAATGGATTTTAATTAAAAACTAAACGATACCCTTAACTAGCCCCCTTTTCTGGTATTGTTTTATCGTATAAGGCTAAAGGGTGTGATCATAACTCTTATAATTATCATGACCTTTTACATAGACGTCATGTCACCCACCATCCATAACTACTACCCTAAAGTAGTGTTTTGATATGCAGAAATGAGAGGCGGAATGGAATGGATCATTACGAAGGAATGAAGAAAAGGGTATTTGATTGGTCAATGGAATGGAATCACCCACTCCATAAAGCATTCCATTCCCTCAAAATTATTTCATCCACCTCCCATGTTTTTTTACATTTCATCCCTTCTTGCATCATTCATTAACAACACCACCTTTGCCACCACCACCCACCACGGACTCCATCGCCGCCGGCACCCGCTGCCGCCACCGCCTCCGTCGCCACCCCGACAACCACCGTCGCCGCCACCGCCCACCTGCCCATGTTGTCACCCACCGCCGCCACCAACCACCACCGCCGCCAGCGCCACTCGCCGCCTCCACCCACCACCACCGTCGACGCCACCACCACTGCCACCGCCAACGACAACCACTGCCGCCACCCGCTGCCACACCGCCACCGCCGCCGCCACCCACCACCACCACATATAACCACCCACAATCATTACCACCGACCACCACCACCACTCATCGCTGATTTTATTCCTTCGTTTTTTCTTGCCTATCAAACAATACACAATAATAATTAATTCCATTCACACATGGTAAGCAAACAAGACTTGGAATGGTAATGATCCATCGCATTCACTCATTCATTCCAATACCTCGTTTATTCTATTCTCTCGTCCATTCCATTACCCATACCAAACAGACTCTAAGGGTGTAATCATGACCCAAACCACTATCCTCTTTATTATTTTAATTTATTTTTTAAAGTGTCAAAATCTCGGAAAATGGAAAGGTGGCTCGTGTGTGACAACCCTCACTAAACCAGGTATCCGTACGATTTAATTAATAATTAATTGCTGCTTAATTACTGTGCTTAACTGAAATTGTGAATGAACTGCTACTTGACTGTTGATACTTGTACATATCTGCATCATACTTTAAATACCGTCACTACGTTATTTACATACTGAACTCTAGTGACAAACATGATGCACAAAAGCACAGTAGCACCATGAACGGATAACCTATTGGACATGCTGATTAAGCCAGCATCAGGCAGATACTGCCTCTAAGGCCTGTATGAGCCAGAAATATTTTACTACACCCATAGTGAGTGAAGGGATACAAGGGTTGTAGAACTGCGTCTCTAGGAATAAGTTACGATGACTTGATGTGCCTAAAATATACACTGAGCACAAAACACAGCACTTTAATTAACATCTCAGCTTCTGGCTAGCTAATAAAGTGCCAAAACATGAGGAAAATATTCCTGACACTTTGAGGGATAAGTTGTGTCACTAAAAATGGTATTTACGACACTTGAAAGCTTTATTAAGCGCATTAACGGATTACTATCCAACCAAACAACCGGACTATACCCGGAATGAAGGAAGGCACAAGAGTTATCACACCACACAACACCACAAAATTTCTCTCCTCCCTTGCTCCACCACTCACGGCCGAACCCCCCTCTCCCCATCCATCCATTTTCGGCTCTTGATCTCCACATTCCAAGGTTATACAAGTGTTACAGGTCACGCATTAGGAAGCTTGGAGCAAGCGGAAGACGAAGGACCTCTCTATCTCGCTTTTATCCACCTCTTTTCACATAGATTCTTCCCTAGCCTCGAGCTAGAGGTATAATGCTTAAAACTCGTACTCGAACTAATCTAAGGTGGTTAATAAGATATATGATGATTAAAACTCGGAATCTTGCATTTTGAAGCATTAAAGTCTACTAAAATTACAAGTATTGTTGGTTAAAAGCATATAAGTTGTGTAAAAGTTGTAGTAACTGAAATTTGTGGTTACCTAGACCCGATCTACGTTGTGGTAGCTCGGATCACCATTTAACCCAGTTTGGTTAAAATCATGGATCTTGACATAAGCTTGTTTTGAATGAGACAAGGGTTAAAAGGTGAAACTCTACCACACGAGAAACATGAACTTGTGTAAAAGTATTTTTACTTGTAAAATAGTGTTTGAAACTGGCGGATCTACGTATGTACAAATGGTATTTTCAAAGAACCACATATCAAAGAAACCATGTTTTCTAAAAGACGGATCTTACACTAACAAGTATGATTTTTATAAACCACAAGTGTGTGGACACTTGTGAAATGAAAGGTTCGACAAAATAACAAACTTTGTAAAAGATGACGAGAAGTTGTAAAGATGGATTTACTTTAAAAATGAGGTTTTTACGAGATCGATCTACTTTATATAAAGATCCACGAAATATAATGGGATTTACACTATAGTTTTCGGAAAAACTACAAGTTCATGCGATTATGCGATTTACATACTTGTCGACTAGTTGATGTGTCGGAAATTGTTTGATTGAATAAAGAAGTTGTTGAAATTGATTTTGTAAAAGAAAATGATACGCTTGAAAGCGTGGCCACCTCCAGTTACAGAGGAAACTCTGGCGAAATTTTTTCTAAAAACCTAACACTTAGAATTATTTACACTACAAGTGTTAGAATTATTTTTGACATGTTTTCGAAATATATTTCGCCACGACTTTATTTACAAATATTCGGAGGTGGGATTTTCACAAAAACTAAACGTGATAAATGTATATATTTAGTAAATATATTTCACCACACTGTTTATGATTATTTTGTGAAAAATACATAAATATTATTTTTAGAGTAAAAATAATATTTACGAACGTTAACAGATCCAAAATAATACGAACGCCTCTACGATAATTATATAAGTTACACCGGTAATTACTATTACCACACGAATGATAAAACGTAACTTACGCATTATACGGAAATATTCATGAACGCGTATTTTATCGACGTATTATTTTTGGGGAAAATTATGTGAAAAGAAAATATAATATTTTTGAGAATTAGAAGTAAAAATATATTAAGTGAGACTTAATGATATAACTCAAACACACATGTATTAAATCCCCCATCCTTGGGAAGGAGATTAACTACCAAGTACATACGAAAAGTAAACACGGAATAGTTGTCTAACTATTTCCCAAAAACTTAAACTATAAAGCTAAGGCACGGCCGTCCGTCTAATAGATTTAGCACATGTAGGTCGTTGCACAGCTGCCCGATTTGGAGTACTTGGTAGAGACGCACCGACTGTGAGTTCATGTCCCCCTTTTCTCTTAACTGTTTTCAGTTTTCTAAACTGCGGGGGTGAAATACATGTTACTATGATTACGAGTACTTTTTACATGGTATGGTTAGCGTAAGGAGGGTTACTACTTAGATCATGTGAGTGGGTAGGCGGGAACTGGAGGCCATTAATCCTCATTGTAGGACCGAGGGACGTAAGCGATAGATCTATCTGGGTGTAGCGAGCCCAACCCCAGGTCCAGCATAACGGACCTCGGGGTGACTTTGTGCCCCGACGCAAAATCCGCTAGGTTTGAGTCTTCCTACTTGCACTTCACACATATCAATGGACTTGCAAACCATTGGTGATCTCTTTTTCCTTATTTGCTACATACCAGGGTTTTGATAAATACAAAGGTTTATTTACTCACTTACACATGAACTCGCTCAACATTATTGTTGATTTTTCAATTTACATGTATTTCAGGGAATTAAAAGATCTGGCACGGTATGGCACGTTTTCCCGCTGCACTAGTTTCCAAGGTCATCCGGGGTTTAGGGAATGTGACTCTTTCCTGGACAAGTCACAGTCCTTAAACTGTGTTTATGTTATGTTTAAGTTGTAATGTTTGTTGAACAAGGTTATGGTTGTTAGGGCGTGTTCCCGTTAAAACAATGGTACTGTATTTGGTTTTTAAAACTTAATGGATGATTCTTGCATGTTTTAATTCATATAGCTTTGTTATGATTAAGCTATGGTATTAAGAAGTCACACCAAATTAACCACGCTTCCGCGAAGCCATGGTGTGACATCGTGGTCAGTGGCGGACCCAGATTTTATTCCAATGGGGTCCATTTTTTTCGGTGTTAAGGTTTTTCACAACAAAACGCTAAAATTTTCGGGTCGGGCGAAGAACATATAGCAAAAATACATAATCATTACTCATCTGAAAACGCACAATAAATTTCGGGTCAGGGGGAAGAACACATAGCAAAAACACATAATCATTACTCATCTGAAAACGCACAATAAATATATAATGTAATTCGGAACCAAAAAAAAACATTGCAATATTTTAAAGTTCAAATTAATAGCGTACAAGGGTTGTGTTGGTGACTAGGTTTGTTTTTCGGTGTTAAAAAAAGCAACACACAAAAAATAGGCTATACAAGGATTGAACCCATAACTTCATGTTTGTAAATGGGAGGGATTACCAGTACACCTATTTTCCTTTTCATTTTAGAGTAAATTACAAAAATCGTCCTTTATATCAACTAAATTGCAAACTGTATCCTTTGTCTTTAAAAAGTACAAAAAACGTACTCGATGTTTGCAAACCCTTACACGTAACGTCCTTTAACCCTAACTCAGTTAGTATTTATGGTTAACTCTGACCAAATAGACCCCACCTGAGAGTATTTTTGTCATTTTACATTATTTACTCAAGTAGATAAACATAAAAAAATAAATAATCACCCTTTCTCTCACCTCTCTCTTTATCTCCCTCCCACCTTCTCTCTCTAACTTCCAGATTCAAAGGATCCCCACCGTAGACCACCATCTTCATCGCGTGCTACCACTGACCACCATTCCAACCATTAACTTCAGTTTCAGACAAACCCCACCATTGACCTCCACCTTCTTCATTGCGACGACGGCTGTATGCGGCAGCACCACCGCCAGATCTCTTACAAGCTTCTGGCCGGAAATCAATCCTCTGTATAGGTCCATTATGGTCACCGTTCACTGCTGTTATGTAACCACCGGCAAGTTTTGTGAAGAAGATGAGCCGTCAGGTTGTTCCAGATCTGATTTCTCTATTTCTAAATTTCTTTGTTTGTTGAAATTGTTAGGGTTTTTGATGCTCGATTTCGTTGAAGTTGTTCAAGATCTGAATCATTTTGCTTCAAATTGTGTTCTTCTCCGGCGAGTTGTTATTTTTCTGGCCAATCTTTCTCCTCTTCCCTGTTTTTCCGGCAAATCTGTGTTCTCTGATCATCATCTTCCTATTTCCATTATAATCATTCATTCTCAACTTTGTTTCATTCTCTTCTTACTGTTTGATTGAGATCCTGCGACACCTTATCTTTTCCAGTCATCTTCTCTAACTTTCAGGTGACAGAAAATTATCAATAATTTCGTTTCAAGAATCAAGAATGATGCCATACAATAACTAAGCACTGAAATTAAACTAACAATTCACAATTTTTCAATAACAAATCATTGAGAAAGTGCTGAATTACATCGATTTTACACTGAAATCCGTCCATGGCGGAACAATTTCTACAGTCGATCCCTCAAGCTAACTACCAGCAACAACAAAGATAAAATCAATGCTGCTTCAGATCCCGATGTTGATTGATTCATGTTGGTCATGGTGGGTTATCTGGTGGCTGATGGTGGAGGTTGAAAGAGGTGGGTGATCGTGGAGGTTGAAAGAGACAATGTGTTTGTTTTAAAGAGATTTTTAATATATAAATTTTTATGTTTATTTACTTGAGTAAATATAACAACCCTCCAAAATTATTTTCGACACACCTAAATTAGTTAGAATATCCCAATACGTCCTAAATTACACCCCGTATACGTAAAATGGCCCTAAATACCTTTATTTTTATAACAATTAATTAAAAATCAGATTTTGGGTCTCTGGTGGGCCGCGAAGACCTAGCCCTGGTCGTACGCAGGCCGCGAGTGAATAGACATGTGGCATAACCCAGAAGCCGCCACGTGTCAACACGTGGCGAAGCTAGACCGGTGACCAGGCCAGGCTAGGGCCTACCCGGCCTATGTCGCGGGCCGCAAAGGCTAAGCCTTCGGCTTACGCGGGGCGCGAGAAATGTTCTGTTCAACCCTATAAATTGAGTCGATGAGCACAGTTCACAAGTCGTTCAAAATTCACTTCTCTCTTTCAATTTCTACATAGCCAAAGTGATACTCGGGCATTATACCCCCTAATTAACGAAGTTCTGCCTCGTTGTAAGTATCATAACCCCCGGTTACGTATTAGATACGCTGCCCGATTGATCTAGTGTTCCGTAACGGTTGTCGAGGTTCTGCCCGACGTAGTCGTTGGAGTTCTGTCTCGGGGAGGGCATAACTAATGTAAATATTGGGTTATTATACTAACACGTGTGCCTTGTTTAATTAAAAGATTATAACCAGGAAAATCACAGGAAAAACCCTAAAGTTGCAATGTGAGTAATCTCCTTTTTGTAAACCTTTTTGCAAACTATTTTTACAAAACCTTAATTATTTTAAATTATAATTAGCAGTGATTGAGTCTTTGTAATTCTTCAATTACTGTCGGTATGTGTAACATGTTACCATTGGACAACGAGTTAGCCAATGTGTAATATGACCCACCAGTCATGATTGACAGTACTGAATGAGTAATTGTGTAGATATAAACATTGTAACCACTCTCAATACTGTGAAATGATAAAACTCTTCTTGATTAACCTGTGATTCACTCACTAGTATTTCCCACTGACAAACTGTTTTTAAACGCGTTTCAGGTAACAAAATGTGAAAGCCAAATAAAAGCCAGCTGGACAGCACTGAAGGCTCGGAAAAGTGGCTATAAACGTTACCTAAATAAAGAAAGGGTTTATCCCTATAAATCAGTTTGTAATGAAAACTTGGGTTTTATCCCAATATATTTATTTATATAAAATGTGGTGTTTTACTCTGATAAAATATTTCCTAACTACGGCCCTGATGAAATTTTCGCTTCCAAAATTGATAAACACCGATACCACTGAATCTGATCTCGCGGCCGCCCGTTCCCGGCTAATTAGGGGACGGGGGTTGCGACAGAATGTGGTATCAGAGCTAAGCCACTGATTCAGCCACAGAAGTGTTCTGCTGACACCAAAATTTATTCAATTTGTTAGGAAATAATCTATGGGATTACATGCATATCTATATATTATTTTGTGTTATTTGACAATTTGTTAGTTTACAGTATGAGCGACCAAGGACCTTTGGACGCTTACCGCCAGTTGTCCAGCTCACCTAGGGACGAAGGCATCTCTTCACAGCCTACCCCCTCGGGGTATTCGGCTGATATCGAAGATGGGATTTTCGTGTTCAAGGCACAATCTGAAGAGTCATTCCCTCCCAAGAAGAGAGGATGGTTCAGCAGAGGAGCTCACGAACGTAGAAAAAAGGATGAAAAAGTTACAGCGGCAGAGAGCCTTAGCAGCTGCGAATAGAGAAATGAACTCTCAGGATATGATCAATAGGAGACTGGCAAACTTCCACATACTAGCAACCACAACCGCCGACCCAAACCTGGAACAACTCATAGCACCCCAGCCGTTACCACTATTTCCCACACAACCAATGGAAATTGAAGCCAACCCAGAATACCAAATCCCAATGCCTGCTTTCGACCCAGCTGAGATTCCTAGAGTACCAGCACCCATCCCCCAGACTATGACCCATGGTTTGATGACCATAGGGATTATGAACAATGCTACCCAATACCAGACGAACCCATGCAAAACCTAATAGGACCCTACCCAGACCTGGACCCTCTAGACCCATATTATGATAATGACCAATATATCAAGGAGATCCTAGAAAACCCGTACCCTCACGAAGAACTCATGCCCCAGTTCCCAGACCCAATACTAGTTCCTGCACCACCCACGAGCACTGAAAATGTGCAAGAACTCCGAACCTTTGGTGAGGAGATTTTAGAAGAAAGTGAAAGAATGCAACAAATAGGTGAAAGGCTCGTCTGGAAATATGACGAGCGTAACATGGAATTTTGGATGAACCCATACCATTAATAGTAATAATATATATATATATATATATATATATATATAATATGTGTGTATGTTTGAAAAAAAATATAAAAATATAATAATAGAAAAATAGCTACGGATGCATAATAGTATTGTAATTTTAGATTTCAGTTCCAGTTTTTACTAGACGCATAATATATAAAATAGAGTAAAAGGTCGCAATGTTCAACGATTTTGATCAGTATGCTTTTTGTGTGATTGTTTGTATTAAATATTATTTTGTAATATTAATATGTGGTAAATGTTTAAAATTCAGATGGACAACGAAGTGAACCAGGAAAACCAGAATAACAATAATAATGGAAACCAAGTGGATAACAGTGCCATCCAACACGTAGTGGCACAAGGGATTATAGACGCAATGCCATATATTATCAAAGCGGTTAAGGAAGCGGATAATAATAGTAATAATGGCAGTAAACGACCACCCACTGAACCTGAACACAGCGTAAACAATGGACCCATACTTCAGGTGGCCATTCCAAAAAGAAGAAGAACCATGTCTTATGGTTGTTCTTATAAGGAATTCTGGTCTTGTAAACCAATGGAATTCTTGGGCAATGAAGGGGCCGTTGCAGCTCTACGCTGGATAAAAAAGACTAAGGCAGTCTTGAAGAGAAGCAAGTGCGCAGAAGAGGATAAGATAATGTTTGCCTCCAATCTATTTAAGAACTCAGCTCTAGAATGGTGGAACACTATCCTCCAATCAAAGGGAAGTGACAGGGTCTATAACATGGAATGGGATGAGTTTATGTCACACCCCGATTTCCACGTGTATCACCGGTGGGCCCGGTGGGGGATTACCGTGACGTAGTTGGCAACAATATAGTCAAACCACACAATTATATGAATGCACAGCGGAAGCATAAAGATAAACGTAATTCAACCATTGATTGTAATATCGAATGTATCACAAATAGTCGAATGGTATCCACAGGGGGATCAAAATAATAAAAAGTATTGTTCAACAGACAAGGCATCAAAAGCTTGCGAGACTCTTTAAGATGCTAAGGAGCTATAGCCAGCCGATTACGTTTAGTACCTGCATTTAATCTTTTTGGGAAAATACGTCAGTTTACACTGGTAAATACATTCAACCGACACTTTTGTAAAATGTTTATTAAAATTGATTTGAATGCACAAGGCACAAACCCTTTTATAACTTGGGAGAATTATTTAATATTATAATCTTGTGAATGAATTACATGTTCCTTTTGCGTCTGGTAGCCCGGATCTAGTCCGGGTTAAAGATCAATAGACACACCACATAGCATATAACACCGTGGCGGGTAACCAACGGCTATGCCTTTATAATTATGGACATAATGCCGGGTGTACGCCTACACCCGAATGTCAAGGTCGTGGCCATTTCGTAAAATGCTGCCAAGGATATCCGGGACATGGTCATTAACCCCCCAAAGGCTTTTAAGTAACAAGACTGTTTAAACGAGCCGATCAAATTATTCAATTAACCACCAAACGATGGAAGATTTGATGCTCGATCAAGCGGTATTTTATATATACCGTAACCCAAGCCCGTATAACGGAAAATAAGTTAAAAGTATTTACCTTTGCAAGTATAGTCCTTTATTGATTAAATCACAGATATCTTTTACTGGTCTCCTAATCTGGAACGAAGGTTTTAAAATAACCTATTAGAATCCTAACGGGTCTTTATATTAGCCGTAGCCTAGACCGGTCAGTTTCAAGGATAGATACGGTTTAATCGCGTGAAAGGCGGAAACCGAGAATGGAATGTGATTCTGACCCAACAAGTTTGAAGGCTTGTTTTATATGGGTTTAATATTCACACTCTGGATTTTGGGGTCAAAACAATATGGTTTGACCCGTATCGGCTAATTTATGTAAACTAGTTACATACGCCGAACCGTGCGCGCAAAAGGCGCAACGGGTAACCGTAAGAGTCTTACACTGTTTTCCTAAGTCAATATGCCTTAAAGAGGTTGTGGTATCAGTAGGATACCTTCCGTGATGCCCGTAACGAGTTTAAGTTCATTTTATGCCCCGAAGGGGTATTTCGGTCTTTTTAAAGATTATAAAAGAGGTTTCTGAGTTCTACAGGAAATCTGAGTTTCCCGATCAGTTTATAAAGTTCAAAATACTTTATTTATTATTTAAAATCAGTAGCAACTGGAATCGGGTCAAAAGACCTTGTAGAACTCAAGTTTTGACCGAAAAGGGCATATTCGGTATTTACCGAACCGTAGCCATAACCGCAGGTTATGAGCAGGTTAAAATTAATTAAAAATCTTTAAAAATCCCAAAATATTATTTTACAACAGTGAGTAAAAGGTTTGGTGTCGAAATCTTGGTTTAGGTAGGCGTTATGCTAATCGCGCCATTTATTACAAAAGTTTCCTTTAATTGCGCTATTTAGCATAACTCCTATTCTAGACCTCGGATTGGCGTGAACTTTAGGGACATGCATAGAATTTAGTAAGCAAGGTTATGGTCCCTTCACGTGTCCGAAATACTCGTTTTATTTTGAAAAGGGCGTTACGGTCAACTTTTAAGCAATTAACGGAAATGCGTAAAAGACTCGGACAAACAACGAACCGGTCACAGAGGGTGATACCATCACGTGACCTGGTCCTAAGAGAGTCCTAAGGCATATCTACATTGCACTAAAACGGGTCAGAACTGAAGTCAAAGCAAAAGTCAAACTTTTGCGACATTCGGCTCCGAACCGGGTCAATATAGTAAATGGCCGAATCAAACGAGCTTAGACAAGTTAGTATACTTATTATCATGTTTTATGAGTGTTCAAACAGGTTACATATCACCTACATTACAGATTATGCAAGAATCGCAAAAATGGCTTTCTGTTGACTTTTTAAGTATACGTTTGACTCGACATTTGAACTAGTTATAGTGGTGATCAGGGGGAACCCTTTTAGGGGTTTATTACCCACATAAATACCAACACATAACTACTTTTGATTCGACAATTCACTGGACCATTCGTGATTTATCGCAAAGTCAATCGTTAGTTACGACGGATTGACTTTTAAGCTAAACTAAGCAAAAACAAAGCCATAGAAGGTTTGGCATACTTACAGAGACTTAGTGCACGACTTAGGATTATAGAAGAACACTTGGGAGCTTCAGGAATGATCAGAAGATGTGTTTTGAGGTGTGGTGAACTTATGCACAATGTAGGCCTATTTATAGTGAAAGAATGGCCTCTAGATCATTACAACTCAGGCTACAAGTGAGTATGGATGTTCAGCAGGTGGCCCTTGATGCTAGGAGGCAAGTAGGGGGCGCCCATGCTTTACTTATTGCACTTTTGATCGTTCACAACTTCAAACAACAAGTCTGTCCAAAGTTTCTGCATCTGGGTGTCCCACGCGGCCCGCATTAAGAGTTCATGCATCTTGGTTGCGGGCCGCCTGAACCCATAAGTCAGAAACCGGATTAACAGGTGGCTCGCGGCCCGCTTTAACTAACCCTTAACCTTTACGCGGCCCGCGTCAGGTCTATTTTTCAAGATTTTTGAATCTTTTATAATCATTGCCTAAATCTTGGTAATTAATAACGAAATCTTCGGTAATTAATAACCTGACCTTTCGGGTTTGAAGGGGTAACTTTGCGATTTGGCCCTTGATTATTTACAACTAAGGGCCTCGTGTTATTTACCCGCAATGTCAATTCCCCGGTTAGTTTGTTAATTATTCGGAAAGCTTTAACTTTCATTGTTGACGCCTTTAACCCCTCTCATACGAATTTGATCATAAATTTCTCATTTTAAAACGGAACTTCGCGGAATTTATATAGTACATTCTAGTGAGCGTATTTTACTGTTACAAAGCGTCGGGTACGTCAAAGGGTCACTCAGAGGTATAATTAAACATGTTGACACAGTTAACCCATGCAGCTTGTAATCTCTCACTTTCTTCCGCGTTTCGCTTCCGTACGATCCATGATTTATTCGTTTGAAGGTACGAGCATCGTTTAGGGTTACTATACAGTATACTTACCCTTGTTTGACATTTATAACCCTCGAATTTACATACTTTCAAGGTTTGTCAACTTTAGTCCTTTATTTAATATTAAATGCCACGTGTAAACTCAAGACACGTGTCAATACATTATTGGACACAAAATTTCGAGGTGTTACATCCTCACCCCCTTAAAATAAATCTCGACCCGAGATTTACTCAAACAAATAAGGGTATTTCTCTTTCATCGTGGATTCAGCTTCCCACGTGAATTCGGGACCTCTCCGGGCATCCCATTTAACCTTGACTATAGGTACATGCTTTCTTCGAAGCTTTTTCACCTGTCGGTCTTCTATCGACAAAGGCTTCTCCACAAACCTCAAGCTCTCATCTATATGCACATCTGTGTGTGGGATCACTAATGATTCATCAGCGAAGCACTTCTTTAGATTGCAGATGTGGAACACATTGTGAATTCCATTGAGCTCTTCTGGTAAGTTCAACTTATAAGCAACTGACCCGACACGTTCAATAACCTCGAAAGGTCCTATGTATCTCGGGCTCAGTTTGCCCTTCTTACCGAAGCGCATCACCCCCTTCCAGGGTGATACCTTTGGTAACACTTTTTCACCTACCTCGAAGTGAAAATCCTTACGCTTTGGATCAGCATAACTTTTCTGCCAATCACGGGCAGCTTTGAGACGTTCTCGAATCTGGACAATCTTGTCCGTCGTTTCGAAGACTATCTCTGGTCCTGATAATTGGACCTCTCCAACTTTCGCCCAACAAACAGGCGATCTATACTTCCTACCGTATAATGCCTCGAAAGGCGCAGCCTTTATGCTGGTATGGTAGCTATTGTTGTAGGAGAATTCGATTAGTGGTAGGTTCTTATCCCAACTACCACCTAAATCGATAGCACATGCCCGTAGCATGTCTTCCAACGTTTGAATAGTACGCTCACTCTGACCGTCTGTCTGAAGATGGTAAGCCGTACTAAAATTCAAACGTGTGCCCAAAGATTGTTGGAAACTCTTCCAGAAATGAGACGTGTATCTAGTATCTCGATCAGAGATAATGGACACAGGTATGCCATGTAGGGATACAATCTTATCAACGTATAACTGGGCCAAAGTGTCGGAGCTATAAGTCTCCTTGATGGGTAAGAAATGAGCTGACTTAGTCAGTCTATCGACTATAACCCATATTGTGTCATTTCCTTTGCTCGTCTTTGGTAACTTGGTGATAAAATCCATAGTTACGCATGCCCACTTCCATTCAGGAAGTTCAGGCTGTTGTAGTAAGCCAGACGGCTTTTGATGCTCGGCCTTGACTTGCGCACAAGTTAAGCATTTGGCTACATAAGCGGCTACAGACTTTTTCAAGCCTATCCACCAATAATTTGCCTTTAGATCTTGATACATTTTATCTGCTCCAGGATGGACAGAATATTTGGAGCTATGGGCTTCCTGGAGGATAACATCTCGTAGTCCTCCATAAATTGGAACCCATATTCGCCCATTCAATCTCAAAATTCCATCCTTGCTAAGAGTTAACTGCTCCTCAGTTACTCCCAGCTTCTCCTTAGGATAGTTAGCTTCCAACACAGCTTCCCTCTGTGCAGCTAACACCCTTTCAATCAGATTATTCTTTACTTCAATGCTCTTAGCATTGATTCGGATGGGTTTCATCCTTTCTTTCCGGCTCAGAGCATCAGCGACTACATTCGCCTTGCCGGGATGGTATTTGATCTCACAATCATAATCATTTAAGGTCTCCATCCAACGGCGTTGCCTCATGTTTAGCTCCTTCTGATTGAACAGATGTTGAAGGCTCTTGTGATCTGAGTAGATCACAAACTTGATTCCGTATAGATAATGCCTCCACAGTTTTACTGCGAACACAACGGCACCCAACTCCAAGTCATGGGTGGTGTAATTCTTTTCGTGCACCTTTAACTGTCTCGAAGCATAGGCAATCACCTTGCCTTTCTGCATGAGCACACACCCCATGCCAGTGTGTGACGCGTCGCAGTAAACTACGAACTCTTCGGTACCTTCCGGTAGTGTCAACACAGGAGCGTTGCTCAGCTTTTGTTTTAAAATATCAAAGGATTCTTGCTGCTTAGGGCCCCAAACAAATTTTATCTTCTTCTTGGTTAGAGAAGTTAAGGGCGCAGCAATCCTTGAGAAATTTTCAATGAATCTTCTGTAGTATCCTGCTAACCCTAGGAAACTACGGATCTCTGTAGGTGTCTTTGGCTCTTGCCAATTCCTGACCGCCTCTACCTTAGCGGGATCCACCTAGATACCACGCTCGCTGACGACATGTCCAAGAAATTGGACCTCTCGTAGCCAGAATTCGCATTTAGAGAATTTGGCATAGAGCTTCTCGCGATGCAGCAATTTGAGAATACAACGTAGGTGTTTCTCATGGTCAGCTTTGCTCTTTGAGTAGATAAGGATGTCGTCGATGAACACGATGACGAATTTGTCTAAGTACGGCTTGCAGACGCGATTCATGAGATCCATGAACGCAGCCGGTGCATTTGTGAGCCCAAAAGGCATCACTAGGAACTCGTTGTGACCGTAGCGAGTCCTAAATGCTGTTTTATGTACGTCTTCATCTCTGACTTTCAGCTGATGATAGCCTGACCTCAAATCGATCTTCGAAAAGTAACTAGCCCCTTGCAGTTGATCAAACAAATCGTCGATCCTTGGCAATGGATATCTATTCTTTATCGTGACCTTATTAAGTTCACGATAATCGATGCACAGACGCATCGATCCGTCCTTCTTCTTAACAAACAGGACAGGTGCTCCCCAAGGGGATGAACTCGGTTTAATGAAACCTTTAGCCAGCAGTTCATCCAGCTGGGTCCTTAATTCCTTCATTTCAGTTGGCGCTAGCCGGTAAGGTGCTCTTGCAATAGGAGCCGCGCCAGGGATGATATCGATCCTGAATTCCACTTGCCTATCTGGTGGCAAACCAGGCAGATCTTCGGGGAAAACTTCTGGATACTCCGAAATGACTGGAATGTCTTCTATCTTTGGTTTGGGCTCTTCAATAATCACCTGTGCCATGTAGATGACACAACCTCTTTTTAAACATCTTGAAGCCTTGAGCATAGTTACATTCTCGGGCAATCCATACTGCGTATCTCCTCGAATGGTGAGCGATTCACCAGTCGGGGTCTTTAGCACTATTTTTTTTCTGTTGCAGACGATCTGGGCCTGGTTGTGGGATAACCAGTCCATGCCCAGAACGATGTCAAAACCAGCCAGTTTGAAGGGGAGTAGAGATAGAGGAAAAGAGTGGTTCTTAATGGATATCACACATCCATCTAGTATAGTGGAGACGGTTTCTACTGTGCCGTCTGCTACCTCTACCTCGTATTTCACATTTAGGGTTTTGACAGGCATATTCAGCAATTTGCAAAATTTGTGGTCTACGAAGGACTTATCAGCGCCTGAATCGAAAAGTACTTTTGCAAAGATATTATTTACGAGAAAAGTACATGTGATTACGTTGTCGTCTTGCAAAGCTTCCTTCACATCCATCTTGAAGACTCTAGCGTTATTCTTTTTGGTTTCTTCTGTCTTCTTGGCGAATTTGGGGCAGTTGCTTTTAATGTGCCCCTTCTCACTGCAGTTATAGCAGGTCGCATCTTTTATCTTCTTGCAGTCCACAGTCTTGTGGTCCTTGGACTTGCACAGTCCACAAGTATGCGACCTTGACTGGGACTGTGAGTTCGACCCAAGCCTACACTTACCAAAGTGATGCTTCTGGCAGTTTTTGCACTTGGGCTTCTCTCCAGATTGTTGCCCATCTTTCTTCGACTCTGTCCCTCTCTTGCCATCACCGTTCCCACGGTGTTTCTTGCCCGACCTTCGTGAGGTATCGTCCTCACGCTTCCTCTTCTCGGCCTCTTTGTTCCTCAGCGATCTCAGTCGGACCGCGTCCATTGTGAGGGACAAAGAGAGGTCAGTTACAGACCTGAAGGTCGTTGGCCGAGAGGCCCTCACACTTGCCTTTATTGCGGGTTCTAACCCCCCGATAAAACGAGCGATTCTCCTTGGCTCCGGGGTTACTAGATATGGAACCAACCGAGACATCGTGTTGAAGCTCGTTAAGTAGGCTTGGCAGTCCAGGTTTGTCATCACTAAAGATACAAAATCGGACTCTATCTTCTCCACCTCATGTTGAGGGCAGTAATTTTCTTTGATGAGAGAAATGAATTCCTCCCATGTCATGCTGTAAAGCACAGTCTTTCCCGAGGCCTGAACTAACGCCCTCCACCAAGCCAGGGCCTCGCCCTTAAACGATTGCGACACAAACTTTACAACATCCCATTCCGCACAGCCACTGATGTCCACCACGGTGTCCATCTCATCCAGCCACGTCATACAATCGACGACACCCTTCTCCCCCGTGAAGTCTCGGGGTTTACAAGACACAAAGTACTTGTAGGTGCAGCCCCTGGCACGGGAAGCATCAGTATACTCCCTTTCACGACGAACACTGTTTTCATTGGACGAGTGATTATCGTCGTCCTTTTTGGGCTTTGACAGTGGTTTGCTGTGGGATTTTGAGTGTGTTTTCGGCTTGGAGAGTGGTTTGGATACGGTTCGGCTCCGAGATTCGGTATATTGTCGATCTAGAGCTGCCTGAACAGCGTTGTCGACGAGAGCTTTTAATTGAGCGCCCGTTAAATGTATTTGGGCATTATCATATTCATCTTCACTTGTATGACTATTTTCTCCATTAGGATTAGCCATGGTAACTTGAATCTGTTACAGAAGATAACGAAAATTTTATTTAGGAGTTTATTATTGAATTGTCTTTTATGGCAATTCATTAACTATGGTAACAGAGACCATATCTGGTTAATTTGTTACTCACTTTTATTTAGGATTTGAACATACTAATCCTAATTACAATTAACATTGCTAGTGGCATAAAAGCCTAGTCACGAGGATGTTACATAATATTAGCCGAGATTTCAGAGAATCAAGGTATGAAGGTTTGAACCGTAGTTCTTTTACCCCTTCTGACAGGGAGTCATAGACCACCACTGTCTTTTGTCTTATTATGACAACAATTATGGCCCGTAGGCACTACATCACTAATGGATGTTTGATAATTCGGCCCGTAGGCACTACATCGCTAATGGATGTTTAACAAGTGATCATCTTCATTGATGATTTAACCCATGATTTATTATATCATTGATTTGGGCTTTGGAATCCTTTAAAGGATTCTTGTATAAGAATGACGTGTGCGATTTTAACGAATCACATCTGCCATGATTGTTAACATGCTTACAGAGGTTAACAGGGAATCTGAATCTTTTAATTAGGTCTTACCATCTTGGCCGGATCTTAAAAGACACCTGGCTAGGTTTCACTCTTAAGATTCTTTATTTAGGCAGATCAAATTAAAAGGAATGATTTTGATTTATTTCATATATAGTAATAACAAAAATGAAATTCATAACATAACATTCCATAATTTCGAATACGATTACACGCTGCCCTAAACGGGACTTTTAAACACGTACATACCTACATAGAGGTTAATAAAGAGACAAGTCCACGCAGGGACTAATACAAGATAGATGTCCGCGCAGGGACTAAAAGATAAGTCCACGTAGGGACTGAAATACGATAAATGTCCATGCAGGGACTTTATTTAAAATAGACATTACATTAGAACATATATAAGGACTAATGGTCACGTTTCTTCTTCTTGCCTTTCAACAGGTTCGCTAGACCTTTAAGAAATCCCCTGTTGTTCTTTCGTTCTTCCTCGAAATCCCGTTCCACACGAGTTAAGCGGTGGAGGATTTCTTCTTGTTCGGGCGGAGAAAAACGTGGTTGTGGCGCCGGTTGCGGAACTGGAGGTCTAGGAGGTGCTGGATACCCATGAGCTGAGTAGTCCGGTATCCCCATATTTCCAAAAGCTCCGCCGGGATAGCGGGCATTATACCTAGCCGCTACCACATATGGGTCGCGCTCATAGTTGTAATTGTAATGTGCGTGCGACGATGGTTCGAACGGGTTGTATGCCGTTGGACCCGTGTACGCAGGTATTGGGTGGTCATACCCAAATGGTGGCGAAGATGGTGCAACTGGTGCGGAGTTCGCCTCCTGTACTGGACTTGAAGGTCCTTCTTCTTGTAGTGGCGGGTAGTGGCTACTACTAGAGTGTCGAGGGGTGCTGAAGTGGAATTCCCCTCCTCGAGTGGACATACGAGCACCCGATCTTCTACGCCTCGGCGGATCAGGCATTACTTGTTGAACCGGTGGCGGAGGTGGTGGCGTAACTGCCACGAAACGTGGATCCTCGGAGGGATCTTGTTGTTGTTGCTGCTCGTGCTGCGATGTCTGATGGGAGGGTGTGAAGTACCACTCGTGCTGGTTGAACAGCGCTTGAAAGCTATCTGGCCCTTGATAAGGTGTGCCATGAAAAGAAGATCCATCTGAGATCTCGATAGGATGTGTGGGCGTACCACGAGCAGGTTCTATCGGATCAGTTTCCTCATCCATATGGTCTTCTGAAGTAAGGAGTGGGGTCGTCAAAAGCACGGTGCGATACCGAACGCTGTAGAGGTATGTAGGAGGGTTGAGGGTTATTGGGATCATTTTCGGAATCTGGCCCAAACGAGTGACGGTACGATGGCGTCGAGCTGTGCGAGGTGGAATGCCTCGCAGGTTCGAAAAGGTTTCTCCGTCTTTGGGGTTCTTCACTCCTTGTGGTCGAAGGGGCTCGCGTATTCGAAGGTCCAGCTTCGTGATCGTGGTGAATAACGATCTCTCCTCTGCCTCTTCTTCCCCTTCCTCTTCCTCGGAAAATTACAGGTGCCATATTTCCTGCTTTTAAAACTTTAAATAACAATAATAAAAGAAAAAGACAAACTTGGAATAACAATTCGAATTTGTCCTATGTTCTTGTCTAGACTCAAGTATGTGCAATTGTGTCACTGAGATTAAACACATTAGGATAGTGTTTAATTCACTCAGCGTTGGCTCTGATACCAACCTGTCACACCCCGATTTCCACGTGTATCACCGGTGGGCCCGGTGGGGGATTACCGTGACGTAGTTGGCAACAATATAGTCAAACCTCACAATTATATGAATGCACAGCAGAAGCATAAAGATAAACATAATTCAACCATTGATTGTAATATCAAATGTATCACAAATAGTCGAATGGTATCCACAGGGGGATCAAAATAATAAAAAGTATTGTTCAACAGACAAGGCATCAAAAGCTTGCGAGACTCTTTAAGATGCTAAGGAGCTATAGCCAGCCGATTACGTTTAGTACCTGCATTTAATCTTTTTGGGAAAATACGTCAGTTTACACTGGTAAATACATTCAACCGACACTTTTGTAAAATGTTTATTAAAATTGATTTGAATGCACAAGGCACAAACCCTTTTATAACTTGGGAGAATTATTTAATATTATAATCTTGTAAACGAATTACATGTTCCTTTTGCGTCTGGTAGCCCGGATCTAGTCCGGGTTAAAGATCAATAGACACACCACATAACATATAACACCGTGGCGGGTAACCAACGGCTATGCCTTTATAATTATGGACATAATGCCGGGTGTACGCCTACACCCGAATGTCAAGGTCGTGGCCATTTCGTAAAATGCTGCCAAGGATATCCGGGACATGGTCATTAACCCCCAAAGGCTTTTAAGTAACAAGACTGTTTAAACGAGCCGATCAAATTATTCAATTAACCACCAAACGATGGAAGATTTGATGCTCGATCAAGCGGTATTTTATATATACCGTAACCCAAGCCCGTATAACGGAAAATAAGTTAAAAGTATTTACCTTTGCAAGTATAGTCCTTTATTGATTAAATCACAGATATCTTTTACTGGTCTCCTAATCTGGAACGAAGGTTTTAAAATAACCTATTAGAATCCTAACGGGTCTTTATATTAGCCGTAGCCTAGACCGGTCAGTTTCAAGGATAGATACGGTTTAATCGCGTGAAAGGCGGAAACCGGGAATGGAATGTGATTCTGACCCAACAAGTTTGAAGGCTTGTTTTATATGGGTTTAATATTCACACTCTGGATTTTGGGGTCAAAACAATATGGTTTGACCCGTATCGGCTAATTTATGTAAACTAGTTACATACGCCGAACCGTGCGCGCAAAAGGCGCAACGGGTAACCGTAAGAGTCCTACACTGTTTTCCTAAGTCAATATGCCTTAAAGAGGTTGTGGTATCAGTAGGATACCTTCCGTGATGCCCGTAACGAGTTTAAGTTCATTTTATGCCCCGAAGGGGTATTTCGGTCTTTTTAAAGATTATAAAAGAGGTTTCTGAGTTCTACAGGAAATCTGAGTTTCCCGATTAGTTTATAAAGTTCAAAATACTTTATTTATTATTTAAAATCAGTAGCAACTGGAATCGGGTCAAAAGACCTTGTAGAACTCAAGTTTTGACCGAAAAGGGCATATTCGGTATTTACCGAACCGTAGCCATAACCGCAGGTTATGAGCAGGTTAAAATTAATTAAAAATCTTTAAAAATCCCAAAATATTATTTTACAACAGTGAGTAAAAGGTTTGGTGTCGAAATCTTGGTTTAGGTAGGCGTTATGCTAATCGCGCCATTTATTACAAAAGTTTCCTTTAATTGCGCTATTTAGCATGACTCCTATTCTAGACCTCGGATTGGCGTGAACTTTAGGGACATGCATAGAATTTAGTAAGCAAGGTTATGGTCCCTTCACGTGTCCGAAAAACTCGTTTTATTTTGAAAAGGGCGTTATGGTCAACTTTTAAGCAATTAACGGAAATGCGTAAAAGACTCGGACAAACAACGAACCGGTCACAGAGGGTGATACCATCACGTGACCTGGTCCTAAGAGAGTCCTAAGGCATATCTACATTGCACTAAAACGGGTCAGAACTGAAGTCAAAGCAAAAGTCAAACTTTTGCGACATTCGGCTCCGAACCGGGTCAATATAGCAAATGGCCGAATCAAACGAGCTTAGACAAGTTAGTATACTTATTATCATGTTTTATGAGTGTTCAAACAGGTTACATATCACCTACATTACAGATTATGCAAGAATCGCAAAAATGGCTTTCTGTTGACTTTTTAAGTATACGTTTGACTCGACATTTGAACTAGTTATAGTGGTGATCAGGGGGAACCCTTTTAGGGGTTTACTACCCACATAAATACCAACACATAACTACTTTTGATTCGACAATTCACTGGACCATTCGTGATTTATCGCAAAGTCAATCGTTAGTTACGACGGATTGACTTTTAAGCTAAACTAAGCAAAAACAAAGCCATAGAAGGTTTGGCATACTTACAGAGACTTAGTGCACGACTTAGGATTATAGAAGAACACTTGGGAGCTTCAGGAATGATCAGAAGATGTGTTTTGAGGTGTGGTGAACTTATGCACAATGTAGGCCTATTTATAGTGAAAGAATGGCCTCTAGATCATTACAACTCAGGCTACAAGTGAGTATGGATGTTCAGCAGGTGGCCCTTGATGCTAGGAGGCAAGTAGGGGGCGCCCATGCTTCACTTATTGCACTTTTGATCATTCACAACTTCAAACAACAAGTCTGTCCAAAGTTTCTGCATCTGGGTGTCCCACGCGGCCCGCATTAAGAATTCATGCATCTTGGTCGCGGGCCGCCTGAACCCATAAGTCAGAAACCGGATTAACAGGTGGCTCGCGGCCCGCTTTAACTAACCCTTAACCTTTACGCGGCCCGCGTCAGGTCTATTTTTCAAGATTTTTGAATCTTTTATAATCATTGCCTAAATCTTGGTAATTAATAACGAAATCTTCGGTAATTAATAACCTGACCTTTCGGGTTTGAAGGGGTAACTTTGCGATTTGGCCCTTGATTATTTACAACTAAGGGCCTCGTGTTATTTACCCGCATTGTCAATTCCCCGGTTAGTTTGTTAATTATTCGGAAAGCTTTAACTTTCATTGTTGACGCCTTTAACCCCTCTCATACGAATTTGATCATAAATTTCTCATTTTAAAACGGAACTTCGCGGAATTTATATGGTACATTCTAGTGAGCGTATTTTACTGTTACAAAGCCTCGGGTACGTCAAAGGGTCACTCAGAGGTATAATTAAACATGTTGACACAGTTAACCCCTGCAGCTTGTAATCTCTCACTTTCTTCCGCGTTCCGCTTCCGTACGATCCATGATTTATTCGTTTGAAGGTACGAGCATCGTTTAGGGTTACTATACAGTATACTTACCCTTGTTTGACATTTATAACCCTCGAATTTACATACTTTCAAGGTTTGTCAACTTTAGTCCTTTATTTAATATTAAATGCAACGTGTAAACTCAAGACACGTGTCAATACATTATTGGACACAAAATTTCGAGGTGTTACAGTTTAAGAATATGGTGGAAAGGAAATTTTGTCCTCCTAATGAAAAGGAACAGATAGCAAATAAATTCTTAAACCTTAGAATGACTGGAGTGGATAGTAAGGGTTACACTACTTTATTCTTTGAATATGCTAGAATAGTGCCGACCCTTGCATCACCAGAACCTGTATTAATCTCCCGTTACATCTGGGAGTTAATCAGTGAGATAAGGCATGTAGTCAAGGCAGCTAGGCCACAAACCATAGAAGAAGCTGTAGAACTAGCAAATACCTTGACTGATGAATTAGTATGTACCCAAGAAGAGAACCAGAGGAGGAACCTAGCTCAGAAACTTACCCAAGAATTTCGCTATGGAAATTCCAATCGTGGGAAAAATGTAGGTTCCACTTTTGCTCCTTATTGCAAATATTGCAAAAGACAGCATTCTGGAAGATGCTCTATATATCGCAATTTTTGCAAAATATCTGGACACAAGGAAGAAGACTGTAGGAAGAAAGCTAACAATCGGGTATGCTATAACTGTGGAGAACAAGGCCATATCAAGCCAAACTGTCCAAAGCTAGCTCCGGCCATGAACAACAAGACTACTAAAAATGCTAGAGCATTTGTTCTAACTGTAGAAGAAGCAAAGATGATCTCGGACGTGATCGCCGGTACGTTTTTAGTTAATGATGTTTTTGCTAAAGTATTATTTGACTCTGGTGCGAACCAAAGTTTCATTAATACTTCATTTTGCAAACTTCTCAATCAACCATTAACTAAACTCCCACAAGAATGTCTAGTAGAAACAGCAAATGGGAAAAACATTAAGATTATCGAAATCTTGCAGGGAGCAAGAATAGAAATTTTACATCAAAAGTTTATTGCAAATCTTTATCCAATGAATCTGGTAGGATTTGATGTTGTATTAGGAATGGATTGGTTAGTAGCCAATAAAGCCAGTATTCTATGTGATCAAAAGATAATTCAAGTAAATTCACCAAAGGGTGAAAAGATCGCAATTAAAGGAAATAAGCCGTCTAGATCCACAAAATTCATCTCTGTGATGAAAACAACCAGTTATGTAAGAAAATGATCATTAGTGTATTTGATTTCCATAATCATTAACACTAAAGAAAAGGAACTCAAAGATATTCTAGTAGTATCACAGTTTCCAGATGTGTTTCCAGAAGAGTTACCAGGACTACCGCCGGACTGGGAAGTTGAATTCAGAATCCACCTGCTACCAGGGACAACACCAATTGCCAAAGCACCTTACCGTTTGGCATCCGCAGAAATGCAGGAATTGAAGAAACAATTGGACGAACTATTAGAAAAAGGATTCATACAGCCAAGTTCATCGCCATGGGTAGCACCGATCTTATTCGTCAAAAAGAAAGACGGATCAATGCGTATGTGCATTGATTACCGTGAATTAAACAAGGTCACAATTAAAAATCGGTATCCATTACCAAGAATCGATGATCAGTTTGATCTATTGCAAGGAGCTCGATTCTTTTCTAAGATCGATTTACGCTCAGGATATCATCAATTAAAGGTACAGGAAGAGGATGTTCCTAAGACCGCTTTCAGAACAAGGTATGGCCATTATGAATTTACTGTCATGCCATTTGGTCTAACCAATGCCCCAGCCGCATTTATCGACATGATGAACCGAATATGTAAGCCATATTTGGATAAATTCATAATTGTCTTTATAGATGATATTCTCATTTACTCTAAGAGTAAAGAGGGACATGCAGCGCATCTGAATGCGCTCCTAAATTTGCTGAGAAATGAAAAGCTTTATGCCAAGTTTTCGAAGTGTGAATTTTGGTTAGAAGAAGTACACTTTCTTGGACACCTAGTTAACCATGAAGGAATTCATGTGGATCCCACAAAGATTGAGGCAATTACTAAATGGAAAACTCCTGAGTCACCAACTGAGGTTAGAAGTTTCCTAGGATTGGCCGGTTATTATAGAAGATTTATTCGAGATTTTTCTAGAATAGCCATTCCCTTAACTAAGCTAACCTGTAAATCCGTTAAGTTTGAATGGGGATTAAAACAAGAAGAAGCCTTTACAATTCTTAAGCAAAAATTTACCAACGCACCCATATTAGCGTTACAAGAAGGAACAGAAGACTTTGTAGTTTATTGTGACGCTTCTAAGTTAGGTTATGGATGTGTGTTGATGCAATATCAAAAGGTTATATCTTATGCCTCTCGACAACTTAAGAATCATGAAAAGAATTATTCAACCCATGATCTAGATTTAGGAGCTATAATTTTTGCACTTAAGATTTGGAGACATTACCTTTACGGAAGTAAGTTTACCATTTTCACCGATCATAATGTTTAAGGTATGTTTTCGGGCAAAAGGAGTTAAACATGAGACAAAGACGCTGGATGGAGATACTTAGTGATTATGATTGTAATATCCAGTATCATGCAGGAAAAGCAAATGTAATAGCTGATGCTTTAAGTCGAAAGTATCACGAAAAGCCAAAAGGAGTACGTTCTCTTAAACTAAATCTACAAGTAGATTTAAATGAACAGATTAGAAAAACACAAGAATCAGTAATCTAGGACGATACTAAGAAACTGAAAGGAATGATTAATGAACTAGAACAAGGAACAAATGGAATTTGGAGATTCTATAAGAAAAGAATGTGGATACCCAAATTAGGAAACCTACGCCACCGTATATTAGAAGAAGCCTATAAGTCTAAGTATACGATGCATCCTGGAAATGATAAGATGTATCAGGATTTAAGAAAGAACTTCTGGTGGATAGGAATGAAAAAGGAAATAACAGCTTATGTTGCCAAGTGTCTAACATGTTCACAAGTTAAAGCTAAACATCAAAAGCCCTCAGGTTTATTGTAGCAGTTAGAAATGCTAATTTGGAAATGGGAATTGATAACAATGGATTTTGTTACCAAATTAACCAAAACAAGAAAAGGTAATGATACAATCTGGGTGATTGTAGACAGGCTAACTAAGTTAGCTCATTTCATACCAATGAAGGAAACCTTCAGTATGGAATAGTTAGCTAAGTTATATGTAAATGAAATAGTTTCATTACATGGAATTCCTTTATCAATTGTTTCTGATAGAGATAGCCGTTTTACTTCTCATTTTTGGACAAGTTTCCAAAAAGCAATTGGAACCAAGCTAAATCTAAGCACCGCTTATCATCCTCAAACGGACGGACAAAGCGAAAGGACAATTCAGACAATGGAGGATATGCTTAGAGCTTGTGTAATTGATTTCGGAGGAAATTGGGATGATCACTTACCACTAATAGAATTTTCCTACAATAACAGCAATCACACCAGTATCAATGCTGCACCATTCGAAGCACTTTATGGACGAAAGTGCCGAACTCCAGTCTGTTGGGCAGAAATTGGAGAAAAGCAACTATCTGGACCTGAGATAGTGCAAGAAACAAGCGACAAGATTGTTCAAGTCAAGGAACGACTGATAGCAGCACGTGATCGACAAAAGAGTTATGCTGATAACAGACGAAAGCCGTTGGAATTTCAAGTAGGAGATAAAGTGTTATTAAAAGTCTCTCTTTGGAAAGGAGTGGTAAGATTCATCAAAAGGGGAAAGCTAAGCCCCAGGTATGTTGGACCTTTTGAGATTATTAGAAGAATAGGACCTGTAGCCTATCAGCTACAACTGCAAGAGGAAATGGCAGGAATACATGATGTATTTCATGTATCTAATCTCAAGAAATGCTTAGCCGATGAATCGCTAGTAGTACCTCTTAAGGACATAGAGGTAAATAAGAAACTAAAGTTTGTAGAAAAGCCGCTACAGATTGAAGACAGGAAAGTCAAGAAGCTCAAGCACAAGAGATTAGTTTTAGTAAAAGTAAAATGGGATTCCAAGAGAGGACCAGAGTACACATGGGAGCTTGAATCAGAGATGCGGAGGAAATATCCACACCTATTTCAGTAGACCTCGAGGACGAGTTCTAAAACAAGGTGGGGAGGATATAACAACCCTCCAAAATTATTTTCGACACCCCTAAATTAGTTAGAATATCCCAATATGTCCTAAATTACACACCGTATATGTAAAATGGCCCTAAATGCCTTTATTTTTATAAAAATTAATTAAAAATCAGATTTTGGGTCTCTGGCGGGCCGCAAAGACCTAGCCCTGGTCGTACGCGGGCCGCGAGCGAATAGACATGCGGCATAACCCGGAAGCCGCCACGTGTTAACACGTGGCGAAGCTAGACCGGTGACCAGGCCAGGCTAGGGCCTACCCGGCCTATGTCGCGGGCCGCAAAGGCTAAGCCTTCGGCTTACGCGGGGCGCGAGAAATGGTCTGATCAGCCCTATAAATTGAGTCGACGAGCACAGTTCACAAATCGTTCAAAATTCACTTCTCTCTCTCAATTTCTACATAGCCAAAGTGATACTCGGGAATTATACCCCCCTAATTAACGAAGTTCTGTGTCGTTGTAAGTATCATAACCCCCGGTTACGTATTAGATACGATGCCCGATTGATCTAGTGCTCCGTAACGGCTGTCGAGTTTCTGCCCGACGTAGTCGTTGGAGTTCTGTCTCGGGGAGGGTATAACTAATGTAAATATTGGGTTATTATACTAACGCATGTGCATTGTTTAATTAATAGATTATAACCAGGAAAATCACAGGAAAAACCCTAAAGTTGCAATGTGAGTAATCTCCTGTTTGTAAACCTTTTTGCAAACTATTTTTACAAAACCTTAATTATTTTAAATTATAATTAGCAGTGATTGAGTCTTTGTAATTCTTCAATTACTGCCGGTATGTTGGGGTTTTGTATACAAAATGTGGAACACGTTACCATTGGATAACGAGTTAGCCAATGTGTAATATGACCCACTAGTCAGGATTGACAGTACTGAATGAGTAATTGTGTAGATATAAACATTGTAATCGCTCTCAATACTGTGAAATGATAAAACTCTTCTTGATTAAACTGGGATTCAGTCACTAGTATTTCCCACTAACAAAGTGTTTTTAAACGCGTTTCAGGTAACAAAATGTGAAGCCAAATAGAAGCCAGCTGGACAGCACTGAAGGCTCGGAAAAGTGGCTATAAAAGTTACCTAAATAAAGAAGATGTTTTATTTCAATAAAATAGGGTTTATCCCTATAAATCAGTTTGTAATGAAAACTTTGGTTTTTTTCCCAATATACTTATATATATAAAATGTGGTGTTTTACTCTGATAAAGTATTTCCTAACTACGGTCCTGATAAAATTTCCGCTTCCAAAATTGATAAACACCGATACCACTGAATCTGATCTCGCAGCCGCCCATTCCCGGCTAATTAGGGGACGGGGGTTGTGACACTAAATATTGTAAAATGACAAAAATACCCTTCTGTGGGGTCCATTTGGTCAGAGTTAACCATAATTATTAACTGAGTTAGTGTTAAAAGACGTAATGTGTAAGGGTTTGCAATCATTGAGTACGTTTTTTTTTTGTAATTTTTAAATATAAAGGATACAGTTTGCAATCTAGTGTCATCATAAAGGACAATTTTTGTAATTTACTCTTCTTTTATGGCGTCCACCTAATTATTTTTACGGGGTCCTTAGAAAATTTAATATACCGGATCTACTAGTTTAAAAAAAATAGTGGGGTCCGGAGACTCCGACCCACTCTATGTGGATCCGCCCCTGCCCAAGGTAATCGTGGTTCAATCCACGCCAACCAACATGAATCATTGAAAAGGATGATGTAGCCTTTCATTCATGTTCATATGTCATGACTCACGTTTCAACCATGCCCACACCCTTCAATGTCCATATAATGTATTTAAGTATGAGATATTCCAGTTTTCCTTTCATGTTAGAAGTTATTATCAACCCGACTTACTAAAACATAACCTATTGTTGTATTTTTCTTGTAACTAAATTTGCTTGCAAATTAAAATTAAAACCTATAAATAAGCAACAAAGTTGTGCTTAGGTTGATTGTACCATGGGCTTTGGGTGCTTTTCAAAAAAAAGGATCATATGGTTCGCTTCATACGCGTGTCCACACTATCATCTTTCCCACCATAAAAACCTTCTTTCATCACTGAGTCATAAGGTTTGCAGCTTAATTGGGGAACCCTTCTTTCATCACTTGAGTTCTAAGGTTTGTAGCTTAATTGGGGGAAAGCTTGACGTCACCCGTAGTAGCACGACGCCGCCGATTTCAGTTGAGGATATCGTCTTGATGTTTTAACGGTATGATCTTCTGTGTTCTCTTGATTTATCCAGTTCTTTAATTTTTCTGGTGGATCATGCCTACAGTCAGATTTTTCATCTTATTTTTTAGGTTTAGCTGATTGTATGATTCTAATTTGGGGCTTCTGTTTTGATTTTTCTGTTTCTTCTAATGATTCAGTTTATTTTGCGTTTAGATGATTCTCAGTTTAGCTATGCATTTTGATCTTCTTTTAGTCAATTTTCACGCTTATAGTTTTGTAATTGAGGGATGAGCTCATGTCTATTTGCAGCTTCTTCGCCTGCACTAACCCTAAATGGACCCTTCATTTGGCATTAGGCTTATCTTTAGTGAAAGTTTGTTTATCCTTGCATCATCGTCTAAATATCATTGATTTGCTTAGAATTTAATCATAGATTTGTGGAAATCATCATGGGGTCATGGAGATGGAGCGTATTACCGAGTTTCAGATGAGTAATGTTCACATTGGACCAAGAAAACGGCAACGACTTGGCTGGGACGTTGTTCGTCTGGCAGTTACGGTATTAGATTTATTTCGTTTTCTTCAAATTTCTCTGATTTTGTTGCCCTTTTGTTTTGGTTATCTATATTTTGCTAGATCCTATTGAAATGTGAACCGTTAACCAGGAACATAAAAGAGAGGAAATTTAACAGGATATGAATTTGTTAGGTTGTAATTAGGTGATTAGATATGTTTTGTCTTTTTTTTTATTGACGATGTTGGAATTTGATAATGATAACTTTTGTTGTAGTTTGCTTTGACAATCTACGAACCATTTTCACCACCAAAATCCCTTTGCAATTACATATTTGTTTACAAGGTAATTTTTTTTTTCGATTATGGATATGTGATTTTTGTTGTTGTTATTTCTTCAATCAGTTCACAGTTACATATATGTCTAAATTTTTTAGAGTGCATACAAGCCCTAGAATGTTTTCAAGGAGAGTAAGGAATAAAATCATACTAAACACAGAGAAAAGAATTGTAAACTTTACATTCATGCCAGTAGGTATGGTGTATGACAACACATTGTTTTGTAGCAACCTTTAGAGCTTTGATGTACTTTTGCCTATTCACATTCCTTGATAATTTCTGATTTTTAGAAGTTTAAAAAAAAATTCTACATTGGTGATTATAACTGGATTATACTGACTAATGTTATCATAAATTAACAGAACATGTAGGACTATAACTTCTTCATTATGAAGAAAGTCAAAAGTATACCCCTCATTTTAACTACATTCTTGATGAGTTCACCACAAATAATTGCAAAGCATACAATTCTTAGACCATGCGTAGTGGAAGAAACCTCACCCTTGAGCGTTTTGCGCCATGTGGCGATCCAGTCAGCAAGGGGCTTTATGGGGGCGTTTTTCTAAAATGGGTGTAGTAGGGATGTGGGCATTATGTTAAAAGGAAGAATGCATGTGATTGGGCAAGAAAACAAGAATGCATGTGATTGGCCAAAGAATTGGAAGTTGGGCGTTGAATAAAGAACGCTGCAGCCCAAAATCTCCAAAACAACGCCCATGGGGGCGGAACTTCCGGCGTGGAGAGGCGTTCTTCAACCAAAAAACACCCAAATTCGATACCACTACAGGTGGTCTTATGTATCTCTGAGTATCATGCATTCATATTACAACTAACATGTCTAAGACACATATATAATAATATAGATATCAGATGTAATTATAGAAATTATTCTACACAGTTATAATCTAAATCTTGAAAAAAGCGATATAACAAGTTGTTTATATTGGAGGCTTTAACTTTGCAAGCGTTCCCGATTTATCATTTTTTTACTGTTAACAGATATGAGTCTTTAATGGTTTGATTCGAGTTGTTATATATGTACTATTATTTCCACGTCTTCCAGCTAACTAATAATTATTTAATTTCGATTGTTCCATATCATGCATTAGTTTTACACTTGGATAACCCCTAAACACACACCTACACTTGGTATGACCTGTTAGCTTACCCATGACACACCTGTTTTACTAATCTTAATAATATTCACTTTAGTTTAAACTTATTAAATAATGCAATAGATTTATCTTTCTCTTTATGGTTGTCATGTAAGGCTGTGTCCATCTTATTTCTAGCTATTAAAAATGTCTATATAAAGTTGTTTCTTTTGTCATTGTCATGCATTTTATGGATTTAGCAGTTTAGCTCACGAAGAAATGAACGCTTACAATCAAATATTGAGGTAACAGTTAAAGAAGTTGAGATACTGTATCTTGATACAATTTGTTTTTTTATGCAAGTATGTTGTTCCTGTAGCGCAAAAATATTACTCACAATGAAGTTAAAAGTTTGTTTGATATTATACGTTATAACGCGTGTTGGCAATGTTTCTTTCGTGACCCGTGCCGCAACGCGGGCGGGTCTAATTTCTAGTTGTTATATATATAAGAACATTTTCTACATCCTGTATCGTATGCAAAGATAAGGGATATACACTTTTAGTTGGAAAAAATGTAATGAAAATATCAAACATGATGTAATGTGATACTTGCCACGTTCATGCATCTAACACAAATCTTTATTAAACAACTATCTTCTATACCTGATAAATAAATAAATAAATAAATAAATAAATAAATAAATAAATAAACAAATAAATAAATAAATGAGACTATCACATGTTATTATCCACTCTATAAATAAGCAACATCTTTAAGCTTTGGGTAGTTGTACCCTTGACTTTGGGTGGTTTTCAAAAAAAAAATGAGAATTTTACTTTTTAACCCAATTCTTTCTATTTGTTGCAAATTCAACTTACAAAATTGATTTTGTTCACCTTAAAGCCAAAACTTTTCTTCTTTTACAATTTAATCTCACAAATTTTCTACTTTTCATCTTTCGCAAATTTTCGATTTACATTTCATACTAAATTTTACGAGTTACCACGAAGCAACGTGCGTGCGTGGTTCCACGTTTTTACGTTTTGTTCATAATTTTGCGAGTTAACACGTCACAACGTCCATGTGTAGTTTAAAGTTTTTACATCTATTGTTTTTCATGTTACAAGTTAACACGCCACAACGTCCATGTGTAGTTTAAAGTTTTTACGTCTATTGTTTTTCATGTTACAGGTTCGTCACAATGCATGGGTCATTGATCAACTTAGTTATTAAAACACTATAAAGAAGCAACATATTTATGCATATATGTGTTGTAATCTTGGCTTTGGAGGCTTTCAAAGAGAAAATGGTTCTGTATATGGTTGTTGTAACCTTAGCTTTGGGGTTTTTAAAAAAAAAAGTTGATTTTTTTTACTTTTAACCCAAAACTTTTTATCTTTTGCAATCTATCCTCACAACTTTTTTTACTTTCAACTTTGGTCCTTTATAATTTTCATTTTCCGCAAATTTTTCACTTTATACTTCGTTCTAAATTTTGTGACTTACACATCGCAACGTGCGTCTTTGGTTTAACGTTTTTACGTTTCGTTCTAAATTTTATGAGTTAACACGACTCATTGTACGTGTGTGGGTGAACGTTTTTACATCGTCTAATTTTTCCCCGTTTGACAAGTTCAACATAACGTGTGAGTTCTAAATCGACTTAGTTATAATTAAATAATCCCCGCCGCATTGCGGCGGGTCGTAATTCTAGTTATGACTATATAACAAAAATTCATGCTTCATCAAAATGGCATAATAGTAAATTTATAACAAGATTTACTTAATTTATTTACGTTTAAGTAAATTTTAAACACCTTCACTATTTATCAGTTATATTTTTTACAGCAAATTTATCAATTATATTAGAGTAAATTACGTTTTTGGCCCTTGTGGTTATGTCAGTTTTACTATATTAGTTCAAAATAAGAATTTTTAGCGTATCTGCCCCCATGGTCCCTATTTCTAACCATTTTGGCCCCTAATTCTAACCAAACCCCAACTTTGGTTAACTTCTTGGTCACATGGGTTGCACATAATGGGTAAAATTGTAATTTCCCCTCCCCCTTAAAATCTGTTCTATCTTCTTCTACCTTAGAAAACCTAAACAAAAAACACAAACAAATCTTTATCAACTCCTCAGTTCTTCACATCTCAAACACACCTACACAAGAAACACTCTCCTGCTCACCCTCTTCCTTCTCAATGAAGGCCAGCAGCCGACCAGCGAGACCACCGGCGGCAAGCCGGCGACCACACTCCTTCGATAACACCCACACCTCCCCCGTACCCCTGTTTTCCGGCGGCAAAAATCGAAGAGAGAGAAGGCGACAAGATGATTAGGCGCCGCCGCTCACGGTGGCGGCAGAGGAGTCGACGGCGGTTGGTTGAGGCTCCTCCGACGAGATTCACGGTGAACACTCATCCCCCTTCCTCCTTTATTTTTCAGAAAAAATTGATGATGATGATGATGATGATGGGTGGCAGTCTCTGTCTACCTGAAAACCGCCGGCGTTAGGGCAAAATCACCGCTCTCTACACCACCACTCTCAACCTAATCATCATAACAACTTCACCGGAGACGAAGGTGTGATCTGGGTTCTGAATCTGTTTTCTTTTTTCTTTTCTTTCTTTTTTCTTTATTTTTTATTTTTGAAGTAGATTTTTCAATAATTGTGGTTTAATTTGAAATTATGAATGATTGTTGTGGATTGGTGTTTTTATTATAGTAGGATTTGAGATTGAAGATTAAGTGATTATTTATTAAATTGTTTTTTTTTTATATTCTTGTTCTGGGTTATGCATCTTGGGATATTAGATTTTATTTTGTAAGATTTGTATTTTGTTATGTGGATTTTCATCTTCAGGTTTGTATTTTGTTATGTTTTTTTTGACAATTTTGTGTTAGGAATTTAGGGGGTGTTTGGATGTTGTTTATGTGGGGATGATGATGATGATGATCTGGGTTAGATTTTGTGTTTGAAGTTTATGTGGGGATGATGATGATGGTTGAAGATGATGATGTTCGTTAAAGATCTGGGTTAGATTTAATTGAAGATCTGGGGATGATGATGATGGTTGAAGATGAAGATCTGGGGATGATGATGTTTGGTTGAAGATGTGGGATTTTTTTACAAAGTCATTAAAAGGGGGGGGGGAATTACAATTTTACCCATCATGTGCAACCCATGTGACCAAGAAGTTAACCAGAGTTGAGGTTTGGTTAGAATTAGGGGTCAAAATAGTTAGATATAGGGACAATGGGGGCAAATACGTTAAAAATTCTTATTTTGGGCTAATATAGTAAAACTGACATAACCACAGGGTCCAAAAACGTAATTTACTCATTATATTAAATAGTAAGATTAAAAAACCCAAAACAAATCTTGAATTTGAAATTTAACACATATATCATATCAAAGTTCAAATTCTTTTATGATTTGGGATCTCATTACATATCTTTTCATCAGGGTAAATCTTCCTATACTAATAAATGAAATTTTTTTTTTGGACGCAATGCTTTCTCATCTTATTTTTTTATTTATCTCTTATATTAAATAATAATAATTTTAAACAAAATATTCAAATAAGAATAAACGTTTGTTTTTATTATGATCATAATAATAATAATAATAATAATTTTAAACAAAAAATTAGATAAGAATATTTGTCTTTCTATAAATAATTCTAAACAAAATTTAGATATTATGAGTAGATATACACACTTGGGAGTTCGGTGATTAAAATTATGGTAAATTAGGAATCAAAGTGTCTCGTTTGATATACACTTAATAATTGTATTATTGTTTTCTTTTTCACTAAATTAAATAATTATTTTAGGTCGGGCATATGCTTCTATCAAATTGTAAGTGTTTTTTAGAAGAATCGCTATAATGGTACGCGTACTGTTATAATTGGTTTAAACCCATCATTTATCGGATAAACGTTTATTTTTACTATGTGTAGATATATATATTTTGGAGTTCGGTGATTGAAGTTATAGTAGATTATGAATCAAAGGTTCCCGTTTGATATATACTTAATAATTGTATTATCGTTTATTATTTATAATATAAAGTTACATTTATGCAAAAATAAGAAAACAAAGTAAAATATTATAACAAGTAAATAGTGCATCAGTGTTCATTTAAAGATAAATCTTCACTTGAATCTTGATCCGATGTTCTTGTGGAAGGGTAATGGGTATGGCCACAAGACTGGGTCAATCGGTTTCCTGTGATGCAAAATGTTCAACACTTGAATCTTGATCCGATGCGTAAGGACCAGATTAGTTGGAGAACTCGACAAGGGGTTGATACAGTCTTTGCTACATCTACGGCTTGGGAGGATATTCGGATGATTCAAGATGATGTTCCTTGGGCAAATGTTGTGTGGTTTCCACAAGCTATTCCTAGACACGCATTTCTTATGTGGTTGATTGTTAATAGGAAATTGAAGACACAAGATATCATGAGCCGATGGAACTCAATGGGTAATGCGAATTTCAACCTTATGTGCTGCTCGCTGTGTACTATTGGGCCGGACTCACACGAACACTTGTTTTTTGAGTGTGCCTATGCTTCTAGTGTTTGGGAAGGTGTTAGAGATAGAGCAGGTATGGCGGCCATTCAACATAACTGGAATGATATTGTGACACTCTAGGTTTTCTCGAATAACTCTCTTGTATTAACAGTGTGTACGTATGAAATATTAAATGGAAGATGTGAAATATTTTGATGTGCTATGTGTTGATAACGTGTATGTAATAAATATAGATATGTGTGTGTATAAGTAGTAGTGAACCGAGACCACGACTCGAGACCACCCGGTCTCGAGTGAACAGTAAAACAGTGGGCCGGTTGGGCCATGGACCTCCTTTGGTCCACTCGGAACCCATTAGGGAGCACCACTTGATATATATAAACCCATGCCATCATCCACATTTCCCTTACACTCACTCTCTCTCTCTCTCTCTCTCTCTCTCTCTCTCTCTCTCTCTCAGTAAAACCCTAGAACACCACCACAAACCTCCCGTCCTCTCTCTCTCTCGGATTCAACCGGTAGCACCAAAACTGTCGGATCAAGCTCGGGATTACCACTCGGCAGTTGGTTCATTGACTCTTCAAATCCGAACACCATCCGGTTAGTGTTTTATGTTTCTAGATATTACAATGCTTGGTTGGTAAATGACATACATGATAAAGGTGTTGATTTGTGATGATATAGGTTAGTGTTGTAGTATAGTTTAAAAGCTATAGATTTATACTTGAAAATGTGCACTTTGTACAATGATGAGATGAAATGATGATGCTATCATGATATTTTACTAGTCTCTACACATGAAGATTTTTATGAGACATCACATGATTTTGGCTTATGAATTAATACATGGAGTGCTTATGAAATGTACATCATGTGTGTGTTGTGGTGTTGTAGGCTTATTGTTATGTCTTAAAAATCATACTTGATGAACCGAAAGAATATGGAGACGAATGGGAAAACCCTAAAATGATGAACTGTTTGAAGATGTGTTGAACATTTAAAAATTGTATGTTTGATCTATTTTGAATCAATATTAGACAAGGAAACATGTTTGAGCATTGTGGTTGGATAGTACATAAACATCCTGAAATCGAAATTCTATTGGATGAGTACACTGTTGCAGTTGTCTAGGATCAGCAGGTGATGGGAGTCGAGACTCCTAGTTTCGACTCGAGACCGTCAAGGAGACAACTCGAGATCAGCGGTTGTGACTCGAGAACAACTGTTTCATCAGTGGCTTCGACGGAGGTCTCGACTCAGCTAGTGGCCCATCAGTGTTGCGACTCGAGATCGCTAGTGGTTGCGAGTCGAGACACGGCCTGGTTGCAACACATATGCACAACTCGAGACCAGCGGCTGCAACTCGAGACCACAGTCAGCAGTGGAAGGCACTTGAAACCCCTGTCCATGTCTACATCATGGTTGCGACTCGAGACCACTTCTCGGTGGTTTCGAGTGGGCTGTGCTGCTATTGGGCCATACTTGGTTTAGTGGGCTGCTTCTCGTGTTAACTAAGTACTAATAGTTCCCTGCATGAATTGCTAGCACGAGAGGGCAGGCCCAATAACCTTGAATGAATTATGTATCGTGTGTTAATTGCATGTTGTGTGTTAACTGCTACTGCTTAATCCAGAACCAACCCAACACTAGGAAATGCTAGCACAATATGCATGTTATGTGTTAGAAATGTGTGAGATATATGTGACTTGTTTGTACCCAAACCTGACCTATACTGGTAACCATGCTAGGACGTGGTGACCAGCGTGCTTGACCAAGTAACCTAATCTGTCGAGCAACCTAAGGTGAGTTCACACACTAAAAGCATGCGTCCTAGGGAGGGACACAGACAAACTGCCAATTTTGGGGAAAATACTTTTGAACTATTATTTCCGGGGGAAATACGACTGGGTACTTTTAAATTACTATCTCCGGGGGAGATACGTTTGGATATTATTTATAAATCACAACTAGCCAAGCTAAACGAAACTCTATCACATTAAGTCCCTGCTTACAGTACCGATTAATCTCCGGGGGCGAACGGGTTATTAGTTGATAGAGCTATTAGGTTTGACAACCTCACACCGTGACCGGGGGATCGGGCGTGAACTAGTAGACCTTGCATCTCGGTCAATGACGATAGACATTGACTCGGGGCACAACCACTTTCCGTCAACAGTTTCGGTATCTACAGTTTAGTGAGCTTACAGATGGGGTAGCTCCCCATAACGTAATTATAAATGCTTTATCTAAACAACTTTCGTTTTCAAAAACTAAAACTTGACACCTCGTGAACTCGCCAACATTATGTTGATACCCTACTGCATGCTTTGCAGGTACCCAGTGACTCAGGAGCTTGCAGCTTGTGGATGTGTAGTGGTCGTCTAACCCGTGTGTTGGGTTCTAAACAAACTTGAACTAAGAATCTTGTTTTAAACTATTTTGTCTATGCTTCCGCTACTTACCTAAACTACTACTTGAACTTAAAACTTTTGAACTTTGACTATGATATTTGCTAACCTTGTGGTTGGTGAGTATTACTTATGTTATTAATTAAATTGCTCAGTATAATTGGTGGCTGGATCCTGGTCAGTCACGCCTCCAAGCGGTGGTACTCCGTAGGTGGATTTTGGGGGGTGTGACAGATTGGTATCAGAGCCATTGGTTATAGTGAATTTGGTTTTAAAAAGGGGAAATCTTTTTGAGAAAAACCATACTATAACCCGTGACTCGTGACGACACTACACTCCAAGTGCAAGACCCAACACATTAGACCTCATAGCTCGGACTAGTGTTTACTTGCTTGCTTGCTTTATGTTTTCTGTTCTGCTATACGTACTAGTGTGCTGATACGCTCTAAAATATACATATTTTGATATAAATATTCTTACACTTTCGAGTGACTTTAGAGGAGTTTTTATTGCATATTATTCATAATTGGTTCGTATTTGAAGTTTAGACGTTTAAAGAGAAAATGAGCTAAAACAAGCTAAAAAAAGTATAATCTGTTGCAAAAGAAAATTAAACTAAATTAATGGTTATTAACTTAATTGAACAAATAATCAACAAGTTTTAAAAGTTTCAATAAACATTTCTTTGATGGAATTAAGTGGCAAATTGAATGAGATATTAATTGTTGTTTTTGTTTTTTACGTAGGGTATTAAGAGGAAAAGGAAAAAAAATCAAAGCCCATGTGAATCACATGGGCTTTGATTTTTTTTCCTTTTCCTCTTAATACCCTACGTAAAAAACAAAAACAACAATTATGTGATAGCATTGGAACATTGGAAAAAAAATCCCTAATCGAAGGAAAGGCATAATATATACATATAAAGGGGACGTGAAGTTGGAGCTTGGCTAATATATTGTTTTCGAAAGCAAGGGGAGGATCACTCCTATTATTATTTTCAAGAACAAAGGAGGGCCGAAGCCCAGCAAGTTCTAGGAAGTTAGTGATGTTGGACTTTTCATAAATTAATTAAACAGTGTATTGATGCCCTAATGATATAAAGAGAGATACGAATAAAAAAGGAGGAGGGGGTTGTACTCTTAGACGGCAGAAAGAAAGAAGGACAGCATTCTGTTCGACGGCAGAAGGTTTTTAAGGAGGAAAAAAAGCTTAGTTCAAGATTCAAGGCTAAGGAACGGGATCCCAGTTCACTTTGTAAATGTGTTAGTTCGGTTTAATTACTTTGTGTTATTAGACTCTATGAACATGTTTTCATTATTGTTTGAGACCTGTTTATCGTTCTTGACTATGATTATTGGCTAGTTATTTTTCTACCCGGGTTTGTGATGATTATTCGTGTCAATCGGTAATTTCTCGGTTTTGGTAATTTTATTGATGGATTAATATTAAAGTAAGAAACCTAAATATTTTTGACTAGATGTGTGTGCATACTTTATTCTAATTTATTGTCGTTCAATCGTTCCTCATGTGTCTTTGTGAATGTCTTTCATGTATAGATGCATGTTAGGTTACCTACTTTGTGTTTGTAACTAGTTTATGGTTTACTGAGCTCGTATCCCATAGGAACATTGTTTGATAATTTAGAGGAGTTTAGTGTTCTACCTATTCTTGAGACCGGGAGGAGATAGATAGTTAGGATTGTCTTTGGTGCTAGGTATTTAGGTGCAGTGAGACCGGGAGGAGATCTGTCTAAGTGGCCTAGTATTATTTGTTTTCCTAAGTCTTGTCAAGTGTTTTTAGGTTACCCCGTGCACTCTACGGTGTATTGTGATTAGTGAGACCGAGAGGAGATCTAGTCTTTGGGTACTTTAGTATTGTTGGAGAGACCGGGAGGTGATCCAACCCATACCTGTGAGCTTTATTTGACCTTTAGGACCTTAGGAGAAGTTGATGAGACCGGGAGGAGATTCAACTTATCTTTAGTCTTAGAGTCTCGTATTATTAGAAGCTGATTCCATCATAGTTACCATTGCCGAGAGAAAACCGAGAGTCACAGATAGGATTCCAAACCTGGGTAGTACTTTCTCATCCTTGATTTCACCTTAGTAGCCTTCAGCCTGCGTCTAGATAGTCTAGTTCGTTTTAGTTAATTCCTTTAGTTTAATTAGTTAAAACCCCAAAACCAAATCACAATCCAAATAAACCAGTTAAGTAATTAGGTGAGTCAGAGTCTAGTTAGCCTCGCTAGTGTCTCGTGGGTTCGATACTCGGACTTCATTAGGCTTTACTACGTACGATAGGTACACTTGCCTGTCAGTGGTCTAGCAGTTAGAGAGTCTTAGTTTATAAATATAAAACTAGGGTGTCTAGATTAGGTTAGTTTTTATAGACCATATTTACCACATCATGTGCCTAGTTAGATAGATACACCTCCCTCTTCTAACTCATTACGACATCACACTCATACTATGTTTTCTGATTATGAAGACAATGAGTGGACGTGGAAGAGGAAACATTAACATGACTCAGGCTCAATTCACTAACCTGCTTAACACGGTGGCTGCAGCTTTCGCATCTCACCCTGGAGGTAAACTCGTTATTTTAGGATGTTTAGATCCTACTGCCGCATCGTCTTTTCACCCCTAAACCTATTCGCTTCGCTTCTCACAACAGGTCAGCATGCGCCTGCGCAACCACATGTTTGTACTTTCAAAACCTTCATGGATTGCAAGCCTCTCCCTTTCAATGGCACTGAGGGTGCCATAGGTCTCCTACAATGGATTGAGAAAGTCGAAGCCATCTTTGCTGTCTGTGAGTGTCCCCCTGCGAATTGGGTGAAGTTTGCTACTGGTACGCTCGAAGGGAACACGCTTTCCTGGTGGAAGGCACAAATCCAGATGTTCGGTTTGGAAACTGCTAATGCTACCGCGTGGGAAGATTACAAGGACATGATTAAGGAAGAGTATTGTCACAGGGATGACATCCACAAGCTCGAAAACGAGTACTTTGAGCTCAAGATGGTTGGATCAGAGATCGAGGCATACACCAAACAGTCCAACGACTATGCTGCTCTTTGCCCAAACATGTCTCGACCTATGTATCGAAGGATCGAATTGTACATCAAGGGTTTGGCCCCGGAAATCCGGAGCCATGTGACCGCAGCCAACCTCAATACCATTCAGCCAGTCGTTCGTCTTGCTCACAAACTCACTGATCAGGCTGTGGAACAGGGCAAGCTGCCCAAAAGGATCAGTGCTACTGCTGGAACTTCTAGTGACAACAAGCGTAAGTGGGAAGGAAATCAAAGCAAGGATGCTAACCCCACTCAGGCTCCAACCCAGCAAAGGAAAACTGAAAACAACAAGGGCCCTCAACAACAGGGTGGCTATCGCGGAAACCACCCCAAGTGCAACAAGTGCAACCGACACCACAGCGGGCCTTGTGGGAAAGGTCAGTGTAAGCGATGTAACAAGACGGGGCATGAGGCCAAGGACTGCAGGAGTCCACGCCCCGCAGGGCAGAACCAACAACAGCAGCAGCAACATCATGGGAATGTCAAGGGATCTTTCCAGTGTGGAGCTGAGGGACACATTAAGAGGAATTGCCCTGAGCTGAACCAGAACCGCAACAACAATCAGGGAGCGGGAAACAACGATCAAAACAACAACAATGCCGGGAATGGTGCAAGAGGAAGGGCTTTTGTGATTGGAGCTGGAGAAGCTAGGAATGACCCCAACATCGTGGGGGGTAAGTTCCTACTCGATGATCGTTACGTTTCCATATTATTTGATTCTGGAGCCGATGCTAGTTATGTATCCCTACGTATTAGTAAGAAGCTTAAGCACCCGCCTACATTATTAAGTTCTAAGCATATCGTCGAGTTAGCTAATGGTAGAAACATCGAGGCCTCACATGTTATCAGCAACTGCAAACTAGTACTGTCTGGGCAGACCTATAGCATCGATCTTTTCCCTATCGTTCTTGGAAGCTTCGACGTCGTCATCAGTATGGATTGGTTATCCAAACATCGCGCTGAAATCCTCTGTCAAGAGAAAAAGTTTCGTATCCCCCGCCGTTCTGGCAAACCCCTCATCATTCAAGGTGACAAAGGCGGAGAGGTCACAGGCATCATCTCGTTCTTAAAAGCCCAGAAGTGTTTACGAAAGGGGCACACCGCTATCTTAGCACTTGTCACCAACACACAGGAGAAGGAAAAAAGGATTGAAGATTTTCTAATGGTACGCGACTACCCCGAGGTATTTCCTGAAGAACTGCCTGGACTCCCTTCCCACCGTCAGGTCGAATTCCGAATCGAGTTAGCTCCCGGAGCAACACCTATAGCTCGTGCGCCTTATCGACTAGCCTCTGCAGAAGTGAAGGAACTCTCTACGCAACTACAGGAACTATTGGATAAAGGATTTATCCGTCCTAGTTCGTCACCCTGGGGAGCACCAGTGCTCTTTGTTAAGAAGAAGGATGGCACATTCCGAATGTGCATCGACTATCGTGAGCTAAATAAGGTTACCATCAAGAATCGCTACCCTCTCCCACGTATTGACGACCTATTCGATCAGTTGCAAGGATCAAGCTACTACTCCAAGATTGACCTGCGATCAGGTTATCATCAGCTAAGAGTCCGCGATGAAGACATCTCCAAGACTGCGTTCAGAACTCATTATGGACATTACGAGTTCCTTGCCATGCCCTTCGGAATGACTAACGCGCCTGCGGTATTCATGGATCTCATGAACCGAGTGTGCAAGCCTTACCTCGACAAATTCGTAATTGTGTTTATCGAAGACATCCAGATCTACTCGAAAGGTCAAGAGGAGCATGAACAACATTTGCGTCTTATTCTCGAACTCCTTCGCAATGAACAACTGTACGCCAAGTTCTCGAAATGTGACTTCTGGCTTCGAGAGGTCCATTTCCTTGGGCACGTGGTCAATAAGGACGGAATTCACGTTGACCCAGCTAAGATCGACTCTGTAAAGAACTGGCCTACACCTAAAACTCCAAACGAAGTTCGCCAATTCTTGGGATTGGCAGGATACTATCGTAGATTTATCAAGGGATTTTCGAAGATTGCTCAGCCCCTCACGACTCTCACCCGGAAGGGCATTGCTTACAAATGGAATGAAGCTCAGGAGTCCGCTTTTCAGGAGCTAAAGGATAACCTCTGTAGTGCTCCTATTCTCTCGTTACCTGAAGGTACCGACGACTTTGTGGTTTACTGCGATGCGTCTATTCATGGGCTCGGTTGCGTGTTAATGCAATGCGAGAAAGTTATTGCCTACGCTTCTCGACAACTTAAGACTCACGAAAGGAATTACACTACGCACGACTTGGAACTGGGAGCGGTGGTTTTTGCTCTTAAGATATGGAGACATTACCTGTACGGTACCAAGTGCACCATTTACACCGATCACAGGAGTCTCGAGCATATCTTCAAGCAAAAGGAATTAAACATGCGACAACGTCGGTGGGTCGAACTCTTGAATGATTAGGAATGCACAATCAAGTACCATCCGGGCAAGGCCAATGTCATGGCAGACGCCCTCAGCCGAAAGGACACTACACCCAAGCGCGTGCGAGCGCTACAACTTACCATCCAGTCTAACCTCCCTACTCAGATTCGAAATGCTCAGGTTGAAGCACTGAAACCAGAGAACATCAGGGCTGAGTCCCTGCGAGGATCGAGGCAGCGGTTAGAACAAAAAGAAGACGGCGCTTACTATGTGACAGGGCGCATTTGGGTTCCACTCTATGGAGATCTACGTGAACTTGTGATGGACGAAGCCCATAAGCCCCGTTACTCAGTACATCCTGGTTCGGATAAGATGTACCACGACTTAAGGACCACATATTGGTGGCCTGGCATGAAGGCCCACATAGCAACATATGTCAGCAAATGTTTGACTTGCGCGAGAGTCAAGACTGAGTATCAGAAACCAGCGGGCCTACTCCAACAACCAGAAATCCCGAAATGGAAATGGGAGCAAATTTCCATGGATTTCGTCACTGGCCTACCTAGATCCCAACGCGGGAATGACACTATTTGGGTGGTAGTAGATCGATTGACCAAGTCTGCGCACTTTTTTGGCTATTAAAGAAACAGACAAGTTTTCTACCTTGGCAGACGTGTACTTAAAGGAAGTGGTTTCGAGGCACGGGGTGCCAACCTCCATTATTTCCGATCGAGACGCTCGTTTTACTTCTGAGTTGTGGCAAGCTATGCACAAATCCTTTGGCTCACGTTTGGACATGAGCACCGCTTATCACCCACAAACGGATGGGCAGTCGGAACGCACCATCCAAACCCTGGAAGACATGCTTAGGGCATGTGTGATCGATTTTGGCAAGAATTGGGAGAAGCATCTACCGCTAGTGGAATTCTCCTACAAAAACAGCTACCACACCAGCATTCAGGCAGCACCCTTTGAGGCATTGTACGGTCGTAAATGCCGATGACCACTTTGCTGGGCGGAAGTTGGTGACAGCCAAATCACAGACCCAGAATTAGTGGTAGACACAACGGAGAAGATTGCCCAGATCAGACAACGCATGGCGACAGCTCGTGACCGTCAGAAAAGTTACGCTGATAAGCGTAGGAAACCGCTAGAATTCCAGGTCGGGGACCGGGTTCTACTTAAAGTCTCACCCTAGAAGGGTGTGGTTCGTTTTGGTAAACGGGGCAAGCGTAATCCGCGATATGTTGGACCATTCGAAATTACCAAGAAAATCGGTAAGGTTGCGTATAGATTGAATCTGCCTGAAGAGCTGAGTGTGGTGCACAACGTCTTTCACGTGTCTAATCTGAAGAAGTGTCTGTCAGACGAAACACTCATCATTCCCTTCAAGGAACTCACTATTGACGAACAGCTACACTTTACTGAGGAACCGATTGAGATCACGGATCGAGAGATCAAAACCCTCAAACGTAGCCAGATACCTCTCGTGCGAGTTCGTTGGAACTCGCAACGTGGCCCAGAGTTTACCTGGGAGCGGGAAGACAGAATGAAGTGCAAGTATCCCCAGTTGTTCCCAAATGAAACCCCTAGCACTGAAGCTACAACCGAATTTCGGGACGAAATTCCAAACTAACGTGGGGATGATGTGACACCCCGTTGAAACACTCTCACTCATACTAGCTTGACAGTGGCTGCCTTAACTTTCGGGATGAAAGTTCTTAAAACTTGGGGATAATGTGACACTCTAGGTTTTCCCGAATAACTCTCTTGTATTAACAGTGTGTACGTATGAAATATTAAATGGAAGATGTGAAATATTTTGATGTGCTATGTGTTGATAACGTGTATGTAATAAATATAGATATGTGTGTGTATAACTAGTAGTGAACCGAGACCACGACTCGAGACCACCCGGTCTCGAGTGAACAGAAAAACAGTGGGTCGGTTGGGCCATGGACCTCCTTTGGTCCACTCGGAACCCATTAGGGAGCACCACTTGATATATATAAACCCATGCCATCATCCACATTTCCCTTACACTCACTCTCTCTCTCTCTCTCTCACTAAAACCCTAGAACACCACCACAAACCTCCCCTCCTCTCTCTCTCTCTCTCGGATTCAACCGGTAGCACCAAAACTGTCGGATCAAGCTCGGGATTACCACTCGGCAGTTGGTTCATTGACTCTTCAAATCCGAACACTATCCGGTTAGTGTTTTATGTTTCTAGATATTACAATGCTTGGTTGGTAAATGACATACATGATAAAGGTGTTGATTTGTGATGATATAGGTTAGTGTTGTAGTATAGTTTAAAAGCTATAGATTTATACTAAAAAATGTGCACTTTGTACAATGATGAGATGAAATGATGATGCTATCATGATATTTTACTAGTCTCTACACATGAAGATTTTTATGAGACATCACATGATTTTGGCTTATGAATTAATACATGGAGTGCTTATGAAATGTACATCATGTGTGTGTTGTGGTGTTGTAGGCTTATTGTTATGTCTTAAAAATCATACTTGATGAACCGAAAGAATATGGAGACGAATGGGAAAACCCTAAAATGATGAACTGTTTGAAGATGTGTTGAACATTTAAAAATTGTATGTTTGATCTATTTTGAATCAATATTAGACAAGGAAACATGTTTGAGCATTGTGGTTGGATAGTACATAAACATCCTGAAATCGAAATTCTATTGGATGAGTACACTGTTGCAGTTGTCTAGGATCAGCAGGTGATGGGAGTCGAGACTCCTAGTTTCGACTCGAGACCGTCAAGGAGACAACTCGAGATCAGCGGTTGTGACTCGAGAACAACTGTTTCATCAGTGGCTTCGACGGAGGTCTCGACTCAGCTAGTGGCCCATCAGTGTTGCGACTCGAGATCGCTAGTGGTTGCGAGTCGAGACACGGCCTGGTTGCAACACATATGCACAACTCGAGACCAGCGGCTGCAACTCGAGACCACAGTCAGCAGTGGAAGGCACTTGAAACCCCTGTCCATGTCTACATCATGGTTGCAACTCGAGACCACTTCTCGGTGGTTTCGAGTGGGCTGTGCTGCTATTGGGCCATACTTGGTTTAGTGGGCTGCTTCTCGTGTTAACTAAGTACTAATAGTTCCCTGCATGAATTGCTAGCACGAGAGGGCAGGCCCAATAACCTTGAATGAATTATGTATCGTGTGTTAATTGCATGCTATGTGTTAACTGCTACTGCTTAATCCAGAACCAACCCAACACTAGGAAATGCTAGCACAATATGCATGTTATGTGTTAGAAATGTGTGAGATATACGTGACTTGTTTGTACCCAAACCTGACCTATACTGGTAACCATGCTAGGATGTGGTGACCAGCGTGCTTGACCAAGTAACCTAATCTGCCGAGCAACCTAAGGTGAGTTCACACACTAAAAGCATGCGTCCCAGGGAGGGACACGGGCAAACTGCCAATTTTGGGGAAAATACCTTTGAACTATTATTTCCGGGGGAAATACGACTGGGTACTTTTAAATTACTATCTCCGGGGGAGATACGTTTGGATATTATTTATAAATCACAACTAGCCAAGCTAAACGAAACTCTATCACATTAAGTCCCTGCTTACAGTACCGATTAATCGCCGGGGGCGAATGGGTTATTAGTTGATAGCGCTATTAGGTTTGACAACCTCACACCGTGACCGGGGGGATCGGGCGTGAACTAGTAGACCTTGCATCTTGGTCAATGACGATAGACATTGACTCGGGGCACAACCACTTTCCGTCAATAGTTTCGGTATCTACAGTTTAGTGAGCTTACAGATGGGGTAGCTCCCCATAACGTGATTATAAATGCTTTATCTAAACAACTTACGTTTTCAAAAACTAAAACTTGACACCTCGTGAACTCGCCAACATTATGTTGATACCCTACTGCATGCTTTGCAGGTACCCAGTGACTCAGGAGCTTGCAGCTTGTGGATGTGTAGTGGTCGTCTAACCCGTGTGTTGGGTTCTAAACAAACTTGAACTAAGAACCTTGTTTTAAACTATTTTGTCTATGCTTCCGCTACTTACCTAAACTACTACTTGAACTTAAAACTTTTGAACTTTGACTATGATATTTGCTAACCTTGTGGTTGGTGAGTATTACTTATGTTATTAATTAAATTGCTCAGTATAATTGGTGGCTGGATCCTGGTCAGTCACGCCTCCAAGCGGTGGTACTCCGCAGGTGGATTTTGGGGGTGTGACAGATATATTGGAGTATTTATTGGTGATAGCAAATTCTAAATCGGCTAAGAACATAATTGCTAAGCTGGTGGTTAGTGCTTCAGCTTATTTTAGCTTATTTTGTCTGGGATGAGAGGAATAAACGCCTGTTTTCGACTAGGAAGAGGACTCGTGATAAGCTTGTGGAGGTGATTCTAAACACGGTTAGTTTGAAGCTTCAAACGATGCGGATCAAGATAACCAATTATTCGAACGAGCTCTTGCAACAATGGATGCTCCCCCGTGGTTTGCTGGTAGCGGATGATGACTGTGGTTAATTTTTTTGTATTGACTGATTATTAGCGGGTCAAACAGTGGGTTTGGTGTTTGCTTTTGTTTTCTCGTGTTTTTTCGAGTTGTAACTTCCGTATGGCCTGTCGTACGGGAGAACTGAGGAGTACTTTTGCTGCTCACTTGTTTTTTTATGTTGGTATAAAATTCACCGGGGTAACCCTTTACCCAAAAAAAAGATAAATCTTCACGACTGTTTGTGTTTACATATGACATTATATTTTATTTAACATGTACAATATACGAGTTTTTTTAAAGATATATATCTTTTAATATTTATTATATAAAATTACATTTATAAAACCTATTGTTAGAATCTGAGGCTGTCTGTGATTGTGTTTGTTTGCATAAAACGAATAAGTGCAGCGGAAATGAGTAGCAAACTTTGTAAACATAATCAAAAGAAAGTATAGATTGATAAACAATTGCTATTTCATTGAGTCAAAAGATTTACAATAGAAAGCAAATGATTACAGCAAGCTTACAATCTAAACTCCCCCTCAGCCTGATACACCAGAGTTGGTTGCACAAGATGAAAGGATGAATTGAGGAGAAAAACTCACTCAAAACGATCAAGTGTAACAGTACAGAGTACTGTAATACTTATAGGCAAACCAAACTAAACTACTGATATGCTTCAGCTGACGTCACCATGATAGTGACATCTAACGACCTAACAACCTACAAATACTGTTCTATACAAACTACTGTTATGTAACATCTGATAATCACTAAAGTACAAAACATAAGGAAACTACTGCTTCACGTTCTACTGTTGTAGCCTTAGCACAGATGTTGAGTCTTCAGTGCTTTCTTCAAAGGTGATCAGTCTTTGAGAGGGCAGTGCTTGAGTCTTCAGTAGTACTTAGGAGACGGCAGTAGATAGAGCAACAGAGTTTGTCTTCAGCAGTTGTTAGATAATCATCAGAGTTTGGTTTATCAGTTGTTGTATTTAAGCAGCACTTTAAGATTCATCAGTTGTTGGATAACCACTGTCAAGGGGAGAGATTAAATTAAACTGCTGCTTATTAAGTGTCCACTGATGGGATCCGGTTTTGGCTTTACATTATCTGTTCCTCTGTTAGGGTTCAATCCCAACAATCTCCCCCTGGAACAGATAATGTCAAAACCCTTCCTTATTCAGGACCTTTATTACTCATCAAGAGTGCCTTAGCTTGTTCTTTGAATTCAGCTTCAAATTCTTTGGCACTCTGGTCATCTTCATCCCTGCACAGTGAGAGCTCAAGGAGATCCTGCAAATCTTGAACACTAAGGCCTAGTGCTTCTTTCCTTGATATATGCTTCACCTCACCATTGGCTCTGACCAAATTCAATACGTGGGTCTTTTGATCAGACACCCACTTTAGTATTTTAAAGCCTAATGGGTTTCTTGGGAGAGATTTATTCCTGATGAGTTGAGAGATGATGGCCTTGAAAACACATGCAAACTATCAGACATTCTTTTGAGGGCTTCTTCAATGACATTGTTTGCTGCAGCTATGTCATCTGCAGTTTCTTGTTCAATGAGTTCTTGCCTGACAATTTCTGAAGTATTTGTTGCAGTGTTTGGTGATGCAGATTTGTTTAATGCCTTTTCAAACAGGCTCTGAAGCTTTGTTGAGTTGCCTTCTTTCAGACCCATTTTCATGATGATGTCTTTGAAGTACTCTGCTTCTTTTTCTTTAACCTCTGCCTCAGTCAGCTGTTCACCTTCTTCTTGGTTTGTCTCAAGAGTAAGGTTGTCTGCTGTTTTCAACACTGTTTTGAGGTTGTCTATCTGTTGTTCAAGTTTCAACATTTGTTCTCGTTTCTGTGCAGCCCTTGACTCAGCAGTTTTTCTATTCTTCAGCCTTTCATAGGCTTCCTCTGTTTGCTGCCTAGACCATTTTGATATGGCTTCAGCAGTGTCTATCTTGGCATCCACCAACTCCCTTTTCTTTCTTTTGTACTCAGCAGTGAGATCAGCAATGAGCCTTTTGTACTTACTCCAGTTTGGAGCAGTTTTCTTCTTTGCAGGATCATTCTTCACCTTTTGAATCCTCTCTGCTTCACGCTTTAAAGCTACCAAAGGCCATTCTTCAAACTGTTGTTCCTCTGCATGATAGAACTTTTCTTTCATAATGAAGGCTATAAGTTGTTCTCTTAATTTCTTCTTTTGATCAGCCTTTTCCCTTTCTAGCTCTTGTGCAAAGTCTTCTATCTGCTTTACCTTTGTAAGGTAGAACTCCAGTCTTTGAGCAGTGGCTTCTTCGCTTAAGCTTTCTTTTTCACTATCAACCTTAGCTTTTACTTTAGCCTGCCTTGCCTTGATTCTGAGATAGTCATTTATATCTTCTGGAGACATGTAGCCAATGAGAGAGGAGAATTTTCTTTTTGAGGGATCTGCTTCTGTATAAAACTGCCTCATCTCATTTTTGATGGCTTCAAGTTCAAGTGGATATTTAGCAGCATTAGGATCATGACTACCTTTATCAGCAATGATTGGCTTTCTTTTTCTTTTTAGGAGCTGTGGTTGTGATATAGGAAGAATTAGGGCAGTTGTGGATGTCTGACTAACAGTGGTTGAAACAACTGGTGTCTCAACTGCTGTTGTCATTACAACTACTGATGTATCAGTGGTAGTCTTCTGCTTTTGAGCAGGGGATGGAGGATGTGATGGTGGTGATGGTGGTGGTGACTCATCATCAGGAATGAAAACCCTTCTCCTTTTTAATGGAGGGGAGGCTGATGATGTTTTGGGTGGATCAGTGGTTTGTGACTGTGACTGACTGACAGTAGTTGAAACAACTGGTGTTTCAACCACTGTTGTCATTACAACAGATGTTCTAACATCTGTTGTCTTCTGCTTTATGGCAGGAGGCAGTGGTGGTGATGTGATTGTAGATGATGATAGTGGTGGTTTTTGTGTTATAGACACAGATGGTGATGGAGATGGAGCAGTAGTTGTGGTGGTGTGTGTTGAAACAGTAGTTGTGTGTGTTAGAGGTGTGTGTGTTGATGTAATGGCAGCTGTTTGGCTACTGACAGCAGTTTTTGTAACTACTGTTGTATCAGTTGTAGAAGTTTTTGTGGTTTTGGGTTTTTCTGGTTCAATGTGCATCCCATCTTCTATACCTTTCTTTTTCAACCTGATTTTCTCCCCCTTTTTGGCATTATCTGCCAGGGGTGTATCCATGAAGAAAATGGTAGATGGAGCTTTTTCACTCTGAGCAGTCTTTTGGATACTAGCCTTTATAGCTTTGATATCTGCTTGAGTGTCTTTGAACCTTGATTCCACCATGTTGGTCAGTATTTTTACTTGAAGAGCATGCTTTTTATCAGCCATTTGTTGCTGTTGTTGAAGCAGTGGTTGCAGAATATTCCATAGCTCATTTGCAGCAAATGCTTGTGGAGCAGGAGCAGAAGATTTGGCTATTTGAGCTTCTAACAGCTGCTGCATCATATCTTTTATTTCTGCAACTGTAGATTCCAGATTTTCAACTCTGGCCGTCAATTCATTGTATTTTGAATCATCACCTGAATTAACAGGATCATCTGAATCCCCACCAGCGGTGGTTGTATCAATGTGTGATTTAGGAGCTGTAGCCCAAAAGTCATCCATTGATGCCCCTTTTTCTTGGTACTGGGGACTTCTTTCTTCAGCAACCGATGAACCTTTGATGTTACCAGCAGCTAAAGATAACTTGCTGGTGGTTACCGATGTTGCCATGGAAGAAATTGCCTTCAAGGGAGTCTTAGTAATGTAACAACTGTCCAACTGAAGATCTGTTGATCCATCAGTTGTAGTTGCTGCTCCACTTGAACTACCACCGAGAGTTACTTGTAACTCAGGGGGTGTAACCTCCTCAACTGTTGCTTGGATAACAGAGGTATTAACATCAGACCCAGTCACTTGTGGTGGTATGCTCTCAGTAATGGGTGATTGAGAGGAACTGTTTTTTGTCTGTGCAATATCAACTGCATGCAACAGGGGTATTATTGATTGTGGCATTATTATTGGTGAGGGTATAGGTGTTGAAAGAGACATGTCCTTGGGATCAGGACTGTGGAAGATAGATCCGAGTGGACCTAGAGCTTCATATTGTGGTGTCCCTGTGCTTACAACTTGATCCTTTTGTGAGGATGCAAGAGGAGTTTGAAGCTGGGGTAGAGATCTTTCTACCAACTGCTGTGAGGAAGTAGCAGCAGTGGTTTCTGGTGACTTTTGTGTTGTCACTGGCAGTTGCTCTGGGATCTCATCTTCCAGAGTTGCCTTTGTTTTGGGTTTGGTGGGTTTTCTGGATGGTTTTCTTTTGGTCTTTTTGGTGGTGGCAGGTGTGGGTTTCAGAGCAGTGGGTCTGCTACTCTGATCACCTGGAGCAGTGGGCTCAGCAGTGGTTTCTTGAGTGGCAGTTTCTAAGACCTGCTCACCCTCTTTTGTTTTTAATTTAATTGGTGCCATCATTCTTGAAAAAGTTTCTATTGTTAAACTGTTTATTTTGAATGAGACACCTTGTTTGGGCACTTCTGCCTCTTTCTCAATAAATTTTTGTTCAGAGTAGTAACTTAGAAACCTAGGAAAGAGCAGAAATGCCTTATTATCAACGTTCTTTACCAAATCATCGAATATTTCCTGGGAGTAGTTATAGTTTTCATTGTTTAAAATTGCATATCCCAGGCATTGGATTTTTGTTGGTATCTCATTGAAGGACGTTGTTTTATTTGAAACACACATGAGCAGTGTGTGAAATAAAAATCTGGGTGCAGAAGGGAAGTAACCCTTTTGTAGGGTGTCCCTGTTTGGTTGTTCTGCATAGCCCCTTTTCATGAAATCCTTTACCAACTCGTCATTTGTAAAAGAGGTTTTTCCATTTAAATCATCGAGTTTAAAGGTTTCAGAGATGGATTTTGGTGAGATATTTACCTTCTTACCCTGTATCGAGGAGTTGATTGCGGCGATGATATCTCCTTGTTTTTCAAGGGTGGCATTTTTCCAGAACTCTCTCTGGGTGTCAAGGTAAATAGGAGCGTCTGCTGTTATCAAAGTTTTGTACTTTGATGCAGAAAGGATATCAAGGATGGAATCGAAGGTGTGGTTATCGGTAGGTTTTGTGAGTATACCTACATAGTTGTGTGGAGATTTGTAGCGAATCTCCGGTGTTTCAGTAGCCATTTGAGTGGCATCTGCTGTTGTGGAAGAAGATGATGGTTTTGATTTTGACTTCGATTTTGGTTTCGTCATTTTGGATGAAGAAGATCGAAGAAGTTTTTGGAGTTATGAGAGGGAAACTGTTATGAGAAAAGAACTTTTCGAATTCAATTCGACAGTAAAACCCTGTTTGGATATAATCAGGGTTTTATTTAGGGAAAAAGTGATTGCTGATGTGGCAGCGGTTATTTTTGATCTGAAGGCTAAAAACTGACCACGTGTCAAACATCTGATGGAATGGTAAATAATGGAGGACAGTTGTTTTGACAACTACTGATGGAGCAAGTATCAGTAGTTACAACGGTAATAAAATGAAATGGTGGGTGTAACAGTGTATGGAACAAAGATTTTAACCATCAGTGTTTTTAAAGAGCAGAGGTTGACACTTTAGCAGTGGACAGACTTTAGAGAGCAGATGTTATGACACAACAGCATTTTAGGAACAACAGTGGATAAAAACCAATGAGGATCATATGTTTAACAACTGATTGTGCGGAAGTGTTTTGACTTTTGACAAATTCTTTTAGCACCTGTTTGTTCAGATGTAGAAAATGATTTGTTCTTGTAAAAGCACAATCTCTTGTCTATCATCTGTTGAGTACCAGAAATGCTATTCTTAACAATACACATTTTAGATACATACTATCAAGATTAAATTGTCAGCAGTGATTCTCAGAAATTTTGTTCAAGGTTTTGCCATCTGTCTATTTTTCAGACAGTGGTTTAGCATCCCAGATGATGAAGACATTTCTACATGAGCTGCTCATTTTGTGTCTAATTACTGGAACTAGAACATGAGTTTCTCAGTAGTCTAAGTCAATTTGCAATCAATTTATGATCAGTGGAAACCTAACTTGAGCTTAATATGATCTCGATATGTGTGCCATTTCCTTTTGATTAAATTTAAGGATAGTAATTACACACAAAAATAAGGTAATTACGTCCAGACCAGAGATGAACTTTTACAAAAAAAAATGAGTAAAAGATCATAATATATTTTAAAATAAATAAAATACATCTGGTTTTTATTATAGAAGAAAACACCTTAACAAAAATCAAAGGAAGTTTTGAAAAAAAAAATTAAAAGGATCCGACAATTTTCCAGTAAATTCATGATCATATTATTCTCAAGTTATTTTGACCATTGTTTGGGTCATTTTCTTGTCAATTGATTGTAAATCCATTTTAAGCACAATTACTTGAGATGCCATTGTTACCAGAACAATTTCTGTATTGATAAATGCACACAGTTGCATGATGACCACTGATGACCTAACTTTAACCTCAAAGGTGTTTTCTGCTTATGCTCTTTTCTTTTGATTTCAAAAGTTTTGAGATAGCCACACTTTGAGATTTGTTCATTTTCCCTTTTTACTCTGATTATTTACATGTTCAGAAATACTCACTAGGAGATTATATTTTGAACATGCTTTGTCCATAATCACTTTGAAGCAATGTTTTGAGAGATCTGACCATGTTTGAGCATGTTTTATTACAGATCTCACATTACTTATGATTAGGATTGTTTTAACATCTTATTTTCTCAATGTGTTTTAGACAAAGTTGATTTGGTCCTTTTGAAGGTACTCAACCTGCCTTTGAGCACATGAGAGATTTTGACTAAAGTTTTATTCCCTCTTTTCTTTGTCAGCAGTATTCTAGTGTTTTTTTTTTTTTTTTGATGAACACAAGTTTTGCTGAACTGAGGTACATACTTTAGTTGTTTATTGAAAAACATCACAAATATCAGAACAACAATTGAAATCAATTTTGAAAACTTCGAATGATTCCATAGATTATTAGATATTTTACAGATCTGAAAACTGTGAGTGACATATGCATGAAAACACTTGTTGTTTGAGATTTGTATGTCATATGACATCTTGATTGATTTACAGAGTTTTTTGAATAACCATTTTGACCATGATTCACTCGTTGCTCTGTTTATCAACTGAATGCAACAAACCTTAGTATCAATGAGTTTTGAGCCGAACTGTTATGTCAAATTGATTGTAAGATCGAATTTGACTGTCCAGGCTCTGATACCAATTGTTAGAATCTGAGGCTGTCTGTGATTGTGTTTATTTGCATAAAACGAATAAGTGCAGCGGAAATGAGTAGCAAACTTTGTAAACATAATCAAAAGAAAGTATAGATTGATAAACAATTGCTATTTCATTGAGTCAAAAGATTTACAATAGAAAGCAAATGATTACAGCAAGCTTACAATCTAAACTCCCCCTCAGCCTGATACACCAGAGTTGGTTGCACAAGATGAAAGGATGAATTGAGGAGAAAAACTCACTCAAAACGATCAAGTGTAACAGTACAGAGTACTGTAATACTTATAGGCAAACCAAACTAAACTACTGATATGCTTCAGCTGACGTCACCATGATAGTGACATCTAACGACCTAACAACCTACAAATACTGTTCTATACAAACTACTGTTATGTAACATCTGATAATCACTAAAGTACAAAACATAAGGAAACTACTGCTTCACGTTCTACTGTTGTAGCCTTAGCACAGATGTTGAGTCTTCAGTGCTTTCTTCAAAGGTGATCAGTCTTTGAGAGGGCAGTGCTTGAGTCTTCAGCAGTACTTAGGAGACGGCAGTAGATAGAGCAACAGGGTTTGTCTTCAGCGGTTGTTAGATAATCATCAGAGTTTGGTATATCAGTTGTTGTATTTGAGCAGCACTTTAAGATTCATCAGTTGTTGGATAACCACTGTCAAGGGGAGAGATTAAAGTAAACTGTTGCTTATTAAGTGTCCACTGATGGGATCCGGTTTTGGCTTTACATTATCTGTTCCTCTGTTAGGGTTCAATCCCAACACCTATGTAATACACGAGGTTCTAATCTAGTACCTAATATATAAAATTACTTGAAAAGATAGTAACCGATTAATATATCATTTATATAATTTTCGTATAGTACACCAGATTCTAACCTAGTATGATAATAATCACGTATGATAACACATAAATGTAAAACACTAGTTGATGCTAACACGCGCGTTGCAGCGTGATTTTGATGATGAATATCTTTAGTATCAACATAAGAGATGCGAAAAATTTAAAGCATATTAATGAGGCAAACCAATCTCTTAGACATTGGGTAACGCGTGTACGACAGACAGGAATTTGGTCGCTTATGATGCACTCGTTAGGGGTATTTCTAACGAAAAAGAAACCAATCATTTGCCTAATATTTATGTTAGTAAAAAAAGTAAGATTACAAAGCTTCTGGGATACAATATTTAGGCATCAGAGCATAGGATTCCCTAATGGTTCGAAGATTTCAAATGAAAAACAAAATGAATATTCAATCCCTGTTTTGCATATAAGTTGTAGACACAAATGGAAACAAAACTGATATCAAAGGTCTCTTGTTGGTCAGAAATCATTATCGGCATCACACGACTAGAAACCATCGATTAATTAAACCCGAAAACCGTTAATAAGACTTAGTAAGAGATAACTGATTCCGGTGAGAAATTTCGGCAATCAAAATTACACACAGGGAACCACGAAATCACCGATCAACGATCTTTGATCCCTGTCCCTTACTCCTACACTGTTAATTGAATACAAAACCGTCATTATAAATTTGTTAATCACATATTGTTGATAGACTCTGTTTAAACATCAAAAAAATTTGTTTTATTTTTTGCGAAAAAATATTCAAAATTTTGAAGATCTCTGTTCGAAAACAACAATCAAAACATTCGATTCAAATGCAAACAAAATTCTAAAGAATCAAGAGCAATATATTTGAATTTCTAACATTAAAATGAAACCTTTTTTTCTCACTCACGTATTCGATTCCTTTTAAAAGAATCAAGAGTAACATATTTGAATTTCTAAAATTAAAATAAAACCTTTTTTTCTCACTCACGTATTCAATTCCTTTTAAGAAATAGAATTTAATCTGTTACAAACGCTCCAAGTTTCTTGCTTATAGGTGTTTCGAACAGGATTTGATCAAATTACAATGTTAAATAGAATTTGAAATATGGAAGAATAATATTACTGAATCTATTAGTAATGGTAAACAAAATTTGAAATATGCAAGAATCATGTGACTAAAGCAACTGAATGGAATTTGAAAGTTTACCATTGTCGTTGGTGTATTGTGTATTAATGGAATAGAAATTGAGGGGAGTAAGAAGGGCTTTGGGGATATTGAATCGTTGCGTAAGATTAATTTGATGTTGCAGTTACTACGTAAAAGAAAAGAAAGGGAAAAAGTCACGATCTAAGAAAGGAAACAACAATTAATGTGTATAAGAAAAAGGGGGGAAATTGAGAAACGAAATGGTGTGGCTTTCACTCGAACCGACGCCGCTTTTGAGTTATTGATGCTTTGCTACCACCACGGCAGTTTGTAATTTATGCTTTGAATTGTATAAATATAATATAATATTTCAACAGACGCGACCTTTTAAACCTAGGGGTAGAACCTCAAGTTGGTAATTGTATAAGAGTATAATTTTGTCGTGATGTATTGTTACGGGTGACCCATAAAAAACTATTGACAGGTTGGACGCATGTCCCCAATCTTAGTAATTTAGTTAGTTGCTGAAAATCACAAAATATAATGTGATTCATGGTAGTTTTTGAAATTTTAGTGTTACCAAAACTTTTTTAGATGAGCGAAATCATATTCTGATTCTTTTAGATGAAATACGTACGGATGAAATTAAAACAATAGTTTCCCATAAAATGTGAAATGAAAATGAAGTCATGTGAAAGAATACGTGTTAAAAAGAAATCTCAATTGTACATTGTACAATGGCACCCATGTACTAAAGAAAGAAAAGTAGGTAAAAATGTGAATCAATAAATATACACGTAAACGATTTTACCATGTAGAATATCTTCACCAAATCAACTTGTACTGCAATATATATTCCCCTTCATCATTCGAAAAATATCTCAATTTGACTACGTCTTGAGGTTTGCAGAGTTTTAATTAGTTAAATAAGTAGTGTAAAAATTATAATAACACATAGGAAAGAAATCGATTACCTTTTACTTTCATATTCCCCACATCTTTGCATCGACCAAAACCTAAAACTATTTCGATAAACTACTAAATTGTGGAGGGCTTATCATGAATACGCCAGAAAACTTTCCCAAAAGTTCGATCAAGAGAAAAGATTTTTAACCTTTTACAATGTTAGAGATATTCCAGATGTTAAGTATGTAATCTACCATATTAGATATCTGTAATAACCAATTAAAACCTAATAATTTTTTTTTTAAATATAACAATAGTATATATTCAAATTAACGATAAAAAAAACTTTGATTTAATAATAATAATACTGGTTCTTTCCATTAATTAGGAAGAAATTATGTGACTGCTTCATTAAAGTTTTTTTCCATATTTAAGTGGGTTTTTAATTGAATCATCCTATTATAATATACTAGTAGATGCCCCGCCCGCGTTGCGGGGCAATGGCTGAATAATTCTCAATCAATTAAAAAAACACTACTATAATTTTGCTATGGAAAAAAAAAAAACGATGATAAGACCGTAATTTTGGGCTCAGGACAAAACTGTAATTTTTCAGGGACTAATGAGCCAGTGTTACGCAGCTAGAGTTATGTGCCGCCTGCGTTGCGGGGCGCTAAACCGAGTATTTCTTAGTTTAATAACATGTACGCCTTTATGTCGGTTAGGTATACATGCTACCTATAACACGATATCAAAAAAGACACATCAAGTTAACCAATTAAAGAAAAACAGTACCATAGTTATGATAAAAAAAATTAACTAAAACGATGACAAGCGTGTAATATAGAGTTGAGGGCAAAACAATAATTTGTCAGGACCAATTAGCGAGTGCTAGGCAGCTGTTTGGCAAAATTAAGTCAACAAAGTAAAATAAGACACTACCATGGTTTTGCCAAAGAAAAAAAAAAACGATGGCAAGATTGCAATTTTTAGCGGAAGTAAAATCGTAATTTTAAAGTGGAGGTAAAATAAAATTTTGAACTGAGGGCAAAACCATTTTTTTTAAATGGGGGCAAAATCGTAACTTTTAGTTGGGGGCAAAATCGTAATTTTAAAATGGGAATCAAATCGTAATTTGGCAGGACTCTAGCTGAGGGCAAAACCATAATTTTATTTTAAACTGGGGGCAAAATTGTATTTTTTAACTGATGGCAAAAATCGTAAATTTAAGCAAGGGACAAAAGCAAAATTTTATTTTAAATCGATGGCGAAATAGTAATTTTACACCTGGGATGAAATTGTAATTTGAAATCACCTATAAATAGCTATTATAAATAGCTATTATATGAAAAAACAAAAAAAAAAGTCAAACCTGCCCTGCCCAAAAGGGCCAACCACCTAACATAACTATTGCCTGATGATGTCATACACTTGAAAATGTATTTGTTGAAAATGAGAATGAGAATGGATTGGTTCAAAATAAAATCACTAAAAACTCGAAAAGTGAGAAAGTCATTATCAACCAATTAATTTTTTTCATTTATTTAGTTAAAATTTTAGTGTTGTAAAAAACAGAAACTATATATGTGTAGCTTGTGAGGGAATATATATATATATATATATATATATATATATATATATATATATATATATATAGGACGTGAATGTACATGTATTTCATAAGAGTTATATATATACAGAAAGTATAAAATACATTACGGTTTAACGCACGTCACGTACGTGACCAAATTACGCACGTTATTTTGAAAATCACGCATGTTATAAACTCAACAAAACCTAATCACGCATGTTGAAACAAATAATCACGCATATTATCACGCATGCCCTACCTCCTAGTTCAAAAATCGTATCCCCTGTTCTACGATCTGAAACCACTGTTACTGCCATCTGACTCTAATCGAATCAAAGCTTGGTCATTTTCATGCATCCTCTGTTCTGCGGTCTGAATCAAAGCTTGGTCCTGTTTCTTCATCCTCTGTTCTACGGTCTGAATCAAAGATTGGTCATGTTTTCTTCATCCTCTGTTCAACGGTTTGATTTCGATGATTGATATTTTGATGAAACTTTTCAAAATCAGCGATGAATTTGAACCCAATCCAATGAAACTAACCAAACAATAGCCAATTTGAAGTGAAACGAAAAGAAATTTGAACCCAATTCGATGAAATTGATCAAACACAGGCTAAATGAAAATTTGATATAATCACGCATGTTAAATGAAATAATCACGCATGTTGGTTTTTTTATTTTATAACGTGCGTGATTTTCAAAAGAACGTGCGTAATTTGGTCGCGTACGTGATGTACGTTAAGCCGTAATGTACGTTAACCTTCTTCTATATATATATATATATATATATATATATATATATATATATATATATATATATATATATATATATATATATATATATATAGGGGACCGCTAGAATGAGAACCACCTCGAGTTGTAAGAACCGCGAGAACCACACCGTACGGAGCGAGGTGGACCAAATTTTTTTTTTCAAAAACGTAGATGCATGTATTATAAACACATTCGTAAAAAAAATTTAAAAAAAAATGTCGTGCGTGTAGTTTTTTACACCACAAGTTTGTGGTTTACGAGTTCCGTAAATTTACGGAACTCGTAAACCACAAACTTGTGGTGTAAAAAACTACACGCACGCAATTTTTTTACGAATGTGTTTATAATACATGCATCTACGTTTTTGAAAAAAAAAATTGGTCCACCTCGCCCCGGATCAAGTAGTTCTCGCGGTTCTTACAACTCGAGGTGATTCTCATTCTAGCAGCCCCCTATATATATATATATATATATATATATATGTATATATATAGGGGAAGGTTCATTGGGGGAACACTAAAAAAGTAGGGAACAGCGGGGAACCGACTCAAACAAACTTCGATTGGACTCATTCCAGCGGCATTGGAACCGGCTCGTCGAACCCTAACTAAGATCTCTTAACCCTAAACCCTAAGAGCATTCACAATCATTCCATTAATTTTTCACCCTAAATTACACTAAAAAACACTACAGCTTCTCTCTCCTTTTCAATTAAATAATATTCTTTTATACCTTTAGCATTACATTTTCTCTCTCCTCCACTCACAATCACTTTCAAAATATATTAAAAAATTATAGGGGGTGAACAGTGTCCCCTCAAATATACAGATGAACAGTAACATTTTCTCTCTCCTCCACTCACACCAGTTATTTCAGCAGTTGTTAGCCAAACCTCTGCCATGGTCATTTTTTCTACACCACCAATCACTCAACCACCTCCAACACCACAAATATTTCCCACACATCCACCTTCACCACCAAAACGTACACCGTCACCAAAAGTCAGGGGAACATGTAAAAGAAAAACTTGTGTAGTGCAAGAAGATGATGAGGAGATTTAATCACCAATCCCCTTATCATGTGTCCCAATTCAAACCATACCACTTTCATCATTTCTATCAAATTCCATTGCACTTCTACCAGCTACTACACAACCATCAATCATTCCCTTGGCTACTTAGTATCCTCTGGAAGTTCAAACTGTTAAAGGTGAAACTAAATCATCTTTCACAATAGAGGATGCATCACAAAGATCATTCCCATCTCTTTATGGTTATAGACAGCCTAGAAATTTAGATGATTATCTAATGATGAAAGCAAAACAGGCTGAGTACATTGCAAAAGAGAATAGCAAAGGGATGGATAAAAGGAAGTTTCAGGGTCTCTTGTCACATGAGCTTAGCAAAGTTAGCAAACTTGAAGACTATGCTAAGGACCTGAGCAAATCCATGTTAGAGAAGACAATCTCTGCTAAGCTAGACAAGGAACTAAGGGGAGATTACATTGAACACATCATGCGTTACAAACCATACAAGGCAACCAGAGCTCAATTTAAAGACCGGTCATCAGATACTCTCAGAGAAAAGATTGAAAGAATCACCAAAATGCTCAATGATCCTTCAGTGAAACCTACTCTACCTGATTGGAAGAAAGGCAAACAAGTTAATCCAGATAAGGCATTGAAGCTTCAAAGAATGAGAGTAGAGCTTGTGGCTGTAAGCATGGTTGTAAAAGTCCCGCCTAGGCTCCGAGTACTCCCTGAGTACTTGCTACAAGGTAGGCTGCCGAGGCACGAGTACTGGTCTCCCAGGTCAATTACTCCCCGAGTAATCTCCGCCTAAGCCGAGTACTTCCCGAGTACTCCCGAATCCGACTAGGGAGCGCCTAACGACTTTTGCAACCATGGCTGTAAGTTGTGGTACTGCTAGATCTATTGCCCGATGGTCTGAAGTCAAGATAGTTGAGACCTACAAAATCCTGGAAGAACTTAGATCCAAAGATCACTCAGTTCCCCAAAAGCCAGCATATCCTCCAACAGCTGCCATCCCTCAACAGACCCAAACTTCCAAAATGCTACCCTCAGTATCTGCTTTATCAATTGCTGCCTTAAGACAAGTAAAAAGGCAAAAGAAGACTGATGAGGATGATAAGTAGAAGTTCGAAAGAATCAGAAAAAGGGAATTAGATGCCAGCTTGGTTTTCACACAGATGCTGTTGCTGACAAACTAGCTGCCAAACTAAGAGAAATAGTTGAAAAGCTAGCCAGCAGGCCACAATCACCAAACTCATCATCAATAAAACTTCAACCCAGAAAACCAACAGATCCAAAAATTGTAAAGTGAAAGTCATCCTCAGATACCCACGAATTGACTTTGTTCAGATCAGATGGTAGTGTTCAAGAGCTTAATATGGACAGTGCATATGGTCTGGATGCATATGATCTCCATGATCTGTTAGACCTTGAACTTGAAAGGGATTTTGAAGACATGTACTCCCTAAACTTTGAACTACAATTCAAAGGGCAAATCAGGGAGTTGTTGATGACGAATAAAGATCAACAATAAAGAAAGGTTTTGGAATCATCTGTTCTAGAGGGAGATTGTTGGATCAGCAGCTGCGACATTGTTTCCAGTAGCATATGTAGCCAGGACACAATATGTAGCAAAGGAGATGTTGTTGGGTAAGAGACTCTTGATAAGGCTTTGGTGAAAGTTGTTGAGACAGGTGATCGTGTGATCGTAGTTAATGTTTGTTGAAAGTCAAGTTGTATTTAAAATAGTAGTTCTCGCTTTTTATGATGAAAGGTAGTGACTACTTTTGATTATTTGTTTAGGCTGATTATTTCTTTAGTTGTAAATCAGAGTTCAAATGCATCAACATGCAAGATTTGTGAGAATAACTCATGACTAATTTAATATTAATCATATGAAAAACTAAACTAAAAATTACAATATCTATACACCTATCTATACTTTCTATTAAAATGTAGCATGCATGAATTTATAAAAACCACCCGTGTTTGCACACGAGTCACTACTAGTAAATAATAATTATCCAAAAGAGATTGACGGAAAAATCAAAAGATAGATGACCTAATATGATTACAAGTGTCTCCTGAATGGTTTCTTTTATCATATAGTATAGATTGTTAACAAGGGCGGATCTAGACCATTTTTGTGGGTTCCTAGGAACCCATTCGGTTTAGAAAAAATTAGTGAGAACCTCGTATGATTTAGTAAAAAATAGTGAGAATCTACCAAAAGAAACCCAGTGAAAAAAGTACTTAAATCCGCCACTGATTGTCAACTATTTTAAAAGGCATTTTTTGCTGGAAATAGGCTATTTTAGTTTTCGACAAAATTTATTCTAAGTTATATTTTTGTAAAACAAAATACTTTTGACTTAGATGGGTGAGAAAAAGTGTACTTAAGAAAAACCGGAGGTTAATTATATATTTATTAAATTTTAAACTTATAAAATTAAAGGTACATTTAAATCAATCTAGAAGAAAGTTTGACCTTAGATTCACTTAATTAGATTGCAATACCATTCAAACGCCATCAAAACTTGACCACGTGATGACCCAAGAATTAGCGTCATCAATATATACTAATTGTTAACTTAACTTAAGTTGTGACAATTTGCCTACATTATTAATCATTTCCAAACTATAAATAAGCAACACTTTCTTGCTTCATCTTCTTGTAAAACATGCATTGGAAGTTTTTCAAAAAAATTGCAATTTTCACTTTTAACCTAAATGTTTTATTTTTTGAAATTTAACCCCAAAGACTTTTTAACTTTTTATCCAAAGTTTTTCATCTTTTGCGATTTAACCCCAATATTTTTTGTTTTCAATTCGGTCCCTCATACTTTTCATCTCTTGCAAGTTTTTCGTTTTACATTCGGTTCTAAATGTTGTGAGTTAACACGCCGCAACGTGCGTGTGGGGTTTAACGTTTTTCATCTGTTTTTTTTTCCCGTTTGACAGTATTTTTCTCTGTTTGACAAATTTGTCGCAACGTGCGGGTCCTAGATCGACTTAGTTATTATCTTCTGCGTTTTACGTTTCTGTCTAATTTCTTTGCATTAACACGCCGCAACGGGCGTGCGTGGTTCAATGATTTTACGTCGGTTTTTCGTTCAGTGTTATTTTTTACTTTTTTTATTTTATTTTTTTGAGCTTTTTTGATGTTGGTGGTCGCTGACAGTGGTGTGACATTAGTGCTACTTGGCACGATTTTACGAACATATTTAACCTATTAATTTTTTTACTAATACTTTATTTCAAGTTTGCCGCTAATTCTAAATAAAAACCAACTTTAAAAGAAGTAAAATGACTAAAAAGCCCTCACATGCAAAGCATGTGAGGTAACTTAACTGAGTTTTCGGACGGCGTTAGTTGTAAAGGTTATAGAATGTAACAAAACATGAACATAAAGGTTGGGTTTTGCCAATTTCATAGTGAAAGGTATAAAGTGTCCTTTGGGTATAACATAAAGGTTGATTTATACAATTTAGTCTAAGAAAAACTATGTTTACGTGCATATTTTTATATACGTGTCGGTATAAATTTGATTTCCTCTACGTTTTGACGTAAACTTTTTTCTAGAAACGAGTCAGGTCATATATAATACGTTTTCGTTTAAGAAAACCATTTTTACGTGCATATTTTTATGTGCGTTTTTGTATAAATTCAAGCTGGTTTATGTTTTGAAGTAAACTTTTTTGGGAAACGAGCAAGGTCAAATATAATATTTTCTTCGCGGTTAATTTTATGAATGTTTTGTAAATTTTGTTTCGAACCGAGTGAAGTCAAATTATGGTTTCTTTTTTCCTTTTTTTTAAAAGATCTAATTAATCTCTTTTGATTATACGTGTCAGCTTTTTCGTTATACACGTTACATTTTCTATGTATGACTCGAGGCACATATAATACGTTATCATTGTACGGTATAAATTTGATTTACTTTATGTTTTGATCTAATCGCAATGCTTATATAGGTTATATTAAATTCAATCAGATATGTCGAAACGCGTGCTTTCATATGGTTAACGCATCGCATAACGTTTGAACTAATCCATTCGATATTTGCAATGTACCCACACCACAACGCGCGCGAGTCTTATTGCTAGTTATTTTAATAATTTTCATACCATGTTTACTTGATTTGAGTTTCTGTTGCACGTGCTAATGTTTGCTTTTTAGCCTACGGTTTTTGTTTTTTCTTTTTAATTAATATGATAATATTAGGGGAGTCAAAAAGCTCGTAGCTTGCGACTCGTAGCCGTGCTCGTGCTAGACCGGAATTAGCTCGTGAGCTCGCGAGCTGGCTCCATGTATTTTATTTTATATAGATTAATTTTTAATTTAAATGTATTAAAATTAAAAATATGTAAGAGGAGGTTAAAGTGTTAACATTTTAAGTTTAACTAATAATAACATATAAAAACATGTAATAATAAAAAAATTATACATATCATACTTTTAATATGCCTTTCGTTCTTTAAAATATTAAAGAAGTAAAAATAATACATATAGATATATGTGTATTTTTCATTATTCTTTTGGTTTTTATATGGTCAATATTTGAAAAAAGAAAATGAAAAAAAAATAACGAGTCAGCTCGATATGTGACTCGAGCTGGCTCGAACATTTTACGAGCTCGACTTTCCAGCTCAATAGCATAAATGAGCCGAGGCAAGCTAGCTCGTTTAAGTTCGAGCTCGACCCTGGCTCGGCTCGCTTACAGTCCTAGATAATATAAGGGAATAACATTACATTTTTATAATGACAACGTATACATACTCCTAAATTACATCAAATAAATCTTAATCTACTCCTTGCATGAGATTGAATCCAAGATCTCCGATAAGAGGCACAAGCCTCTATCAAGTGAGTTAGCCCATGTCGGTAGGGAATAAAATTACATGTATTAATTTTTTTTTCTGAACGGTGAAGAATTCATTTATCTATACTAGTTATGTTTCCATATCTAATTTGAGTGAGTGAACTGAAAACGAACAAATTGCATCTTGGGAACAAACCCATTTGTCTCTTCTTTCAGCAATTTTTCACGACTTAACCACTTCCAATCATTGAACTAGTTCCTCCTTTTCAGTTCTATCACCTGGTCTTCTCTTCCAACCCCATTGCAATATGATTAAGAATCTGATCGGTACAGTACTCGCATTTATACTCATACCAAACATCCCAATACCGAGTTTAAACAAAACTGGGTACCAAATACCTTACCAAATATATTGATACGGGTACGTGGATTGGTAAGGGTATGTGGATAGGTACTGGTATTTTGGTATGGTACTTGCGTTAGTAACATTTTTTTCAAACACTATTGATCTTGGTATCAATATCCATATGGGTACCAAAGAGGCTAAATCAGTACGTGTACCGGTATTCAAGAAACCATAATACCACAATACGAAAATAAAACATAATATTAAATTTGGAACCAATAGCATTTTTACCGAAAAGTACTGGTACCGATACCAAAAGTACCAACACCGAAATCCTAAAAAGTTGGTACCGACACATGTATCGAATAAGCAACATTGGTATGGGTACGGTACATGTACAAGTGCGGGTATTCAGAAAAAAATCTCATCCCTAAGTATGATCATATCTGCATGTTTAAATAGTTGGTCTGCCACTTTACAAAACTTGTTGGATTCGATCTTGAAGGAAATTGGTCTTTCAAAATGTGTTTAATGATCACCTATCTTGCCAAAAGTGTGCCTTATCACCATTGCCTAATCTGTAGTTTATACTTCGAAGAAGGTTGATGTTTGGCTCGGCTAACTTTTCTATATTTTGCATATGTTTTTCTTGTTTTCATGTTAATGTGCCTTCTCACCATTGCCTAATCTATAGTTTATACTTCCAAGAAGATCGATGTTTAGCTCGGCCAACTTTTTCTATTTTGCATATGTTCTTCCAATTTTCATGTTTAGCTTTGTTTACATGGAACTTTTTTGCAATGTTCAGAATATAATGAATAGGGGATATGTTTTGACCCTTAAGCTGAACGGGTCATTTTTATATCTCCGCCACCATTTAGATAATAAGGCTAGTTTGCATATTTAAGGCTTTTAACACCAAGGTCTTTCATAGCTAACACATAATTAAACGAAAATTGAGTTAGTTAACAATTCAAAATTCTACCCATTACACCCACCCCAAAACATTACTTTTATGGGAAGCCCCCACGATAAGTAAAAACATAGTAAAATGCGAGAAAGGTTATAAAATTTTGAAGACGTCAAATAACCCATAAAGATGACATCATCAACATAAAAATGGATGAGATGAAGTGGGACCATTGTTCAGGATTTTAATACGTTTCAGAATACCCATATCATATTGCATTTTGCCACCATATGGCGCAATGCTTCCATCACGATAATGAAAATATTAGAGGAAAGAGGGTCACCTTGTCTTACCCCTCTTTGAATTTAGAATAACTCTAATGCGGAACCATTAATCAAAACGGATGATCGATTTGATGATAGGAAATGGCTTATCCAAATTCTCCATTTGCACGAGAAACCCATTAGTTCCTTGATCGAGTCTTGAAAGGCCTAATTTAGCATATCAAACACATTTTTGAAGTCCATTTTGAGGAGGATCACTTTCCTGTTATAACATTTCAACTATGCATATAATTCATTGATAATCAATAGGTCATTAAGGATGTTTCTATCGTTAATGATAGTCGATTGGATTTTGCTAATGACTGACTCGATGACAACTTTAATCCGGTTAGCTAATGATTTACTAATAACTTTATAAATACACCCAAGAAGGTTAATGAACCGGTAATAAGAAAATTGTAGGATCATTCCTTTAAAAACTTGTAAATATCGTATATACTCGATGCAAACTTAACATATCACATATGACCTTAAAACCTAGTTAAAATATCAAACTTACCTCTTTACATAAAAAACAAACCAAATAATGATCCTTTTACCCTTATTTTCCTAAAACATTTTTTTATTAGTAACCTTTTAATTAAATAATGAAAAAATGATTGGTTATGGTTATTCTCTCGGTTTTCTCGTAACTTTGGGGTTCATTCTTAATCTGCACCATATATATAACATATGCATATATGTATGTGTTTGTAGTGGGGATTTAAATGAGAATAAATTTTTTTTAAGAAAAATAAAGAAGATATTTCATTCAATAAAAATGCTACATTTTGTTTCATTTAAAAATTTGTATTTAATGTTATTCTAAGGGTATATTGGTGAACTTCCATAGATAATTAATTTGTAGTCTTCCTTTTTTATAGCCAACTACATTAATTTCTAGGGCTGCAAACGAACCAAACGTTCAGCGAACAGTTCGTGAACCGTTTGGCGGGAAGTTCGTTTATGTTCGTTTGTTTAGTAAATGAACGAACATGAACAAGAAATTTCGTTCGTTAAGTTAAACGAACGAACATGAACAGAGGTTGCGTTCGTTCGTTTATGTTCATGAATGTTCGGTAACGTGTTCGTTTATGTTCGTGAGCGTTCGGTGATGAGTTCATTTATGTTTGCTTGTTAATATTTATTTGTGTTAGTTCGTTAAAGGTTTTTATATGTTGTATTTTTTTTATTATTTCTAGTTTTTAAAAATTTGAAACCCTAGTTATCATATATGCCTCTCACAACATCCCTCATTTCACTATTTCAATTTTAGTTTGTGTTAAGGCATAACAAACTCTTAATTTTGTGTTTATCATGTTTTTGATAATCACGCCAACTCTGTTCGGATAATTATGTTAAGTGTTTATTTATTTTTTGTGGATTCTTCATAATGTTTGTGATGAAAATGCAGATTTTATTCTAAAATGAATATTGTGTTCATAAACGTCGTTTGTATTCATTTATGTTCATGAACATTTGTTAGAGTTCATTAGCATATGGTAAGTGTTCGTGAATAGTTCACGAACGTGTTCGTTTCCTTAATGAACGAACACGAACAAGAAATCTCATTCGGTAAGCGTTCGTGAACAGTTCATGAACAAGCTTGTTCCTTAACGAACGAACACGAACATGGCCTTGTTCGTGTTCGTTCGGTTCGTTTACAGCCCTATTAATTTGAAACTTATTTTAAAAAAGAGTTAAGTGTCATTTACGTCCCTGTGGTTTGTTTACTTTTGCCATTTCAGGTCAAATTTCAAAATTGCACCATTTTCCTCCCTGGCGTTCTAGAAACGTGTTATTTCAGTCCAAAAGTTAACCCCAGTTAAAAAAGTTCAATTAGCTCAGGGGTAAAATTGTCATTCTATATTTTTATTTTATTTTTTAATTTTTTTAACACTTCTTGAAATAATAAACCTCCATCTCTCTCTACCTTTCTCTGCAACTCCTTTTCTTCACCACCACCTCCATTCGATCACCACCTGTCCACCACCAATCTCCATCGCCTTCTGACTTCATCACCACCTGGCAGCCACCAACCACCGGTAAACAACTCCACCATCCTGCCACCTCCGCATACCGCCACCCTCCACCACATTATCATCCTAAACATCATCATAACCATTACCGTTCTGAATCATGAGAATCTATAACTGGTAATGTTGTCGTTGTTAGTTATGAATAACCACCATCCACAACCTGTAATATCATTACTCACAGCCACTCATGTCATCAATCATCATTGCTACCATCGGAACTACATAATCACCGCCACCGACTCCTCATGCACCATCGGTAAAATCATACGGCCCGCCGGAGTCCATAGCCATCATCCGTTTCTCTGGCCGTTTCACATTTCCGATCATCTCTCTATCTCTAGTCTCCCTCTCTCTCTTACTTTCGCTCTCTATTTTCTAGAAACATAAGTTTGTGTGTGTGAGACTTAGAGAAGGATAAAAAGTAGTGGGGATGAAGGTGTACGTAGGGGTGTTCATCGAATCGAATAATGAATTTTCGAATTATTCGAATCAAATTTTTCAAATTTTTTTTATTTTTACTTGAATTCGTATTCGATTCGATTAATATTTGAAACTCGAATTCGAACCGAATTCAAATAAATTCGATTTAATTCAAATTCACCCTAAAAAATAAATTTTTTTACTTTCATTTTTTTAAAATACTACAAACTATTTATTTTCAACATAAAATATAATAATCTGCAAAATTAATTAACCATCAATATGTCAAAACACCAAAAATTAGAAGATATGTTGGTTACCGGTAGCGATTTAAGTTACGTAAAAATCTAGAAATAAGTAGCATGGACTATTTGTCAGTAGGTTTGGTAATGTTATGAATAATAAACTTATCACTTATGGAGGTAGTTCATATTTTGGCCAAGTTTAGAAGTTATATGTGTGTATATATGTTTGTGTGTGTATATACATATATCAAAAAAATATATATAAATTGAATTCGAATTTCGAATCTAATCAAATTCAAAAGAGTAAAATGCACGGATAGTCCCTGTGGTTTGGTGAAATTTCACCTTTAGTCCCCAACTTTTCAAAATTACACTCTTAGTCCCTGTGGTTTGACAAGTTGTTACTCGGATAGTCCCCAAAGCGGATGGAGGTTAGTTTTTCCGGTTCAGTGGGTGTGAAATGACAAGGACTATCCGAGTAACAACTTGTCAAACCACAAGGACTATCCGAGTAACAACTTGTCAAACCACAGGGACTATCCGAGTAACCTTCATCCGCTTTAGGGACTATCCGAGTAACAACTTGTCAAACCACAGGGACTAAGAGTGTAATTCTGAAAAGTTGGGGACTAAAGGTGAAATTTCACCAAACCACAGGGACTATCCGTGCATTTTACTCAATTCAAAATCATAAATTCGTATTCGATTCTAATTCGATTACTGGAATCGAATACGAATCAACTCGAATTCGAACCTTTTTAATCGAATTCGAATCGAATTCTGAACACCCGTGTACGGGTGGTTGAGTGTGTGTAAGAGAGTAAGAGATTGTGTAAGAGTGTGTGTGAAATCGGAAATGACAATTTTGCCCTTCATTTAAATTGAGATTTTTAACTGGGGTAAAGTTTTTAGACTGAAATGGCACGTTTCTAAAACGTTGGGGAGGAAAATGGCGCAATTTTGAAATTTGACCTGAAATGACAAAAGTGAACAAACCACATGGACGTAATTGGCACTTAACTCTTTCAAAAAAAGAATTCATTTAGAGTGTAGGATAAATTACGAGTTGTGTAGGATAAATTACGAGCTGTGTAGAATAAAGTGTAGGATAAGTTTCGACATGTATAGTATAAAATTCAATAATGTATATGGTATATGTAGAATAGAATTTTATGTGTGTAGGAAAAAATGAAATTGACTAATTAATTAGAGAGAAAATAATTAATGTAATCTAATCTAACTTATAATAAAAGACTCCAAATAATGCCACATGGCATTCTCTTCTTCAACCTCATAAATTTATTTATATTTGTTTAATAAATTTCTTTTAATACTAATATTAATTAATAACCAATAGATAGACATCACTTATTTTTATCATTATCTTTATATAAAATTAATAAAACTTCATTTTTGCAATTTAGACCCTTTGTTTTTTTACTTTTAACCCAAAGTTTTTCATCTTTTGCAATTTAATCCCAACTCTTTTTTTATTTTCAATTTTGGTCCACCATACTTTTCATCTTTCTCAAGTTTTTCGTTTCGTTATAAATTTTGTGAGTTAACGCACCGCAACGTGCGTGTAGGGTTCAACATTTTTTCGTATATTTTTTCCCATTTGACTTGCCCGTCGCGTCACATCTATTTTTCTGCGTTTGACAAGTTCATTCAACATGCGGGTCCTGGATGGACTTAGTTATTTTTTTCTATGTTTTACGTTTCGGTTTAATTTCTCAGTAACGAGCATGCGTGATTCAAAGATTTTACGTCTGCTTTTCGCTCGACGTTATTTTTTCCCGTTTTTATTTATTTTGTTTTTACGAGCTTTTTCAGTTTTGGTTGTCGCTGATGTAACACCTCGAAAAATTTCGTCCAATAATGTCTTGACACGTGTCATAAGGTTCCGTTATGTGAAAACATACTTTAGAGGGACTAAAAGTGACAAACAGTGAAAACTATGGAACGTAAGGGTCCAAAGTGTCAACAATGGATAAATAGGCTCTATGATAACCCCACATAATGTTTATAACCTTTAACGGTTGGTTCATGGATCATACGACGCGGAGATTGCCCAAAAGTGAAGTATTGTAAACTATAGGGGCCAAAAGTGTCAACATGTTTAATTTATACCTCTGAGTGAACTTTTGGCAGACCCGAAGCTTTGTATAGCTAAAATATACTCACTAGAATATGTGGTAAAAATTTCATGACGTTTCGTCAACGTATGAGAAAGTTATGGCCAAAACCGTACTTAAGGGACTAGAAGCGTCAACGTCGAATTTCAGGGCTTTTCGGTTGAGCGCAAAGTTATCCGAGGGCATTACCATGTTGGTAAAAGTCCTAAGGTCCTTAAAAACCAAGTTTGGGGGTTTACGGGTCGAGAAAAGTAGCCGAAACATCACGTACAAGTTCAGGGGTCAAAGCTGTCAATGTTTGAAAGATGTTTGGCTGAACAGCAGGTCAGGCGACCCGCCTGGACAGACCCAGGCGGGCCGCGTGGGACTATCAGGTGCAGAAAATCGAATTTGGGTTGATTTGGGTCCGAATTTGAGTGACAAACAGCTGTAACTTGCCTCCACAATCACCAATAACATTTCATGCAAGCCTACAACTACAGTAAGCTCGAAAATACTGATTTAAAACAAGAATTGATCTCATTTTGATCATTTGCAAGTGAAGAACAAGGAGCATTCTCTCAAGAGCTCTCAAGAACACTTCAAGCAAGCTTTCTGGAGGGATTCTGATCAACAAGGCCGACTCCTAGTGACCATTTAACATCTATAGGACTCTTGTAAGCCTTCAATTCGTTCTTTGATCCATTCTTGTTGTGTTAATTGCTAAAAGTCAAACTGGGTGTTCATAACCTTTGACTTTCTGATTAAACGGATTTCTTTCAGTAATTTCTCGAATTGAAACTTGTTATAGATTAGTATTTATGTGGGAAACAAACCCTCTAAAGGGTACTAACTGATTCCCACTACATGCATGCTTAATGTCGAGTCAAACCTAATTCTAAAAGGTCAACAGAAGTGATTTTTGCGAAAAATGACATGATTAATGATATAGATGACATGCAACCTGATTGATCATTGAAAATAACTTGTAACATATATATAAATGTGTTTTAATCATCATCAACTCGACACTCTATAGTATAGCCACGAATCGGAACCGAAAGTCTTGTAAAACGATTATTTCGTAGACTATCGATTCGGATTCGTACATGCATGTTCAAGATCTGTTTTGGAAAGTATTTTTGACTATTATTATTTCAGTTAAACTTTCTGGAACTTTCGTTGATTGAGTCTATGTTTAGCCTATTCGAATGCTTGTTTCCGGTTTATGCATAAAGTTGACTATTTTGCCCTTTTTGATTTAAAACGGGATTTTTTGGAAAAATGAAAGGATAGAAATCTTTATTTTTATTATATAAACTTGCACCGAAAGTTTCGGATCAGTTGGTGGTCCAGATTGTGAGTTATGGCCATTAGCGTAAACTATATTATAAATTTACATAAACGGTCCTTTTTGCGTAGAACCCGTTTCTGGCCACGTTTTGGTACAAAACTTTTTACCAACTGATTATATATAATATTCTGGGAATTTTGATGATTTTTAATTAATTTTTGGCTGAACGGATCCTCGATCACCTAGCCATTTCGGCTTATGTCGGTTTTGACCGTTTTAGCCATAAAAAGAGTTTTACACATCCATTTGACCCGAAACCTTTTTCTACTGATTTTGTATGATGAATAAATTATTATAAGACTTCTGGAAATATAAAAATCTCAGATTTACTGCGAAAACCCGAAAGCGCCCTTAAATCGTATTTTTAGCGTTTTAAGCGCATAGTAAGCGTTGTACTTGTTTTAAACCTATAAAACTTATACCTACTGATGTAAATCACATATTTTCATATAATAACAGTAAGTATGATATTTTGAACTCAGGTTTCCAGTTTTGGCATTTTTAGCCCTTGTGAAATTACTAAATTGCCCCTACGGTGCATAGTTTGGTTTTAAATGATATATTTGACATATGGGTCATACCCTACTGATATAATATGTTATATTAAGCATATGTACTGTATGAACCAGACCCGAAACTCAGATTTCTAATTTTACCCTTTTATTATCTTTTAAATGACCAAAATGCCCTTCTAAGGCATAAATTGAGTCTAAAATTATCCCGGGCAATATAGGACATAACTTACTGATATAATATCATGTTCTAAGCATATTAATTCAGGGAACTTGCATTTGAATCTTTTGGCTACCCGTATCGCCCTTTTCGCATTCGGTTCGGTTTACGTAACTAGTTTGCGTAAATTGACCGAAACGGGTCAAACGATATCGTTTTTACTTCAAAATCCAGAATGTATTTAGTATACCCATATTATACGAGTATTCAAACTTGTCGGGTCTAAATCACATTCTATCCGGTCTTTCGCTTAATCGTGCGTAAACCGTATCATTCCTAAAACTAACCGGTCAAAGCTTAAGCTTAAATAAAAGGCCGTTAGGAATCTAATAGGTTAATTATAAACCTTTGTTCCAGATTAGGAAGCCCGGTAAAAGCTATCACCACTTATCGTTTGTGACTTATACTTGCTCAGGTAAATACATTTTGACTTATTTTCCCTATACGGGCTTGGGGTACGGTAATTAAAATACCGCTTGATCGGGCGCACAAGTCCTGCTCCCTATGGGTGTTCAGTCTTGAATAGCTTGTGTGATTTCGTTTAAACAGTCTTGTCTTACTTAAAGGCTTTGGGGGGTTATTGACCATGTCCCGGATATCCTTGGCATTATCTTACGAGATGGCCACGACCAGAGCACGGGGTGTAGGCGTACACCCGTCGTGTATAACTCTTTGATGTGGTGTGTCAATTAAATCTCTAGCCCGGACAGTAGATCCCGGGCCACCAGAGATATAAGTGCATGTAAATCGTTCACAAGTTTATATTATATAATTATCCCAAGTTAATAAAATATTTATGCCTTGTGCATTTAAATAAATTTTAAATCATTTTCAAAATGAGTCGGTTGATTTGTATTTACCAGTGTAAACTGACGTATTTTTCCCAAAAGATTAAGTGCAGGTACTATACGGAAATAGGCTGGCTGTTTCCTAGAGAGCGTCCACAATAGTCTCGCAAACTCGGACGACATTTATCTGTTGAACTATTTATTTCTATTTTTATTTGATCCGCCTGTGGATCCATTTCAACTACTGTGATATTATTATTACACTTTATTTAAAAGTTGAAATGTTTCTATTCTGCTTCCGCTGTGCATTATTATATTGTGTTGATTGTCTATGACGATGCCAACTACGTCACTGTACCCCACACCGGGCCCACCGGTGACACGTGGAAATCGGGGGTGTGACAGGTTGGTATCAGAGCCAACGCTGAGTGAATTAAACACTAGTCTTTTGTGTTTAATCTCAGTTACACAATTGCACATTCCTCGATTTTCGAGTCTAGACAAAGAACTTAGGAAATGTTCAACATTTCGTTTAATTTATTTTTAATTATTATTGCATTGTCTTACATATATATGTTGTGCAACTTGTTTGATTTTTGACAGGATCAGGATGCCGCCAAGGATGAGAGGTCGTGGAGGATTTCCTACATCGCACGATCATGAGGCTGGTCCCTCGCATAGGCGGGCCCCATCTGCTACACACCACACAGCCGCTAACGACCTTTGGAGGTCTTTTGCCGAGCCTGCTAGGCATTCGGTTTCCGCGAGCACTTCTCCGTCATTACCCCACTCGTTTGGGCCCCATTCGGAGAACGGGCCCCATGATTCGCTTGGATCATACATACCGTTGCACCAGTCACCGCACCAGCACCCAGCGCCAGCCTACCAGGGTTTGTATAACCCTAATGCTTATGTGGAGGAGCCAGTGGGCCATAACCCACTTGGACAGGAGGACCACTTTTCTGGTGGTCACGAGATGGACGTAGACGAGGAGACGGACCCTTCGCTCCCACCATCAGGTACACCAAACCACCCGATTGAGATATCGGATGGGTCGCCATACACCGGATCACCATTTAATGGTGTGGACAGCTTCCAGGAGAGGTTCAAGCAGCATGATTGGTACTTCACCCCTAGCCACAACTCTCCTATGCTTCAATCACTCCATGGTACTCCGATGCTTCAATCGCTCCATGGTTCGCCGGTGCACTCACAGCACCACTCGCAGCAGCAGCAGCTCCAGCAGCAGCCGCCTCTACCGCAGGACCTATCTGAGGCCCTGTGGCGTGACGTGATCACTCCGTCACCACCGCCGCCGCCAGTCTTACCTCCTCCGCCTCAGAGGCCAAGGAGGAACGCGCGCATGTCTACGCGCGGAGGGATTCGCATAGGCACCCCTCCACGTGTTAGTAGCAGCCGCTACACGTCGCTACCTGGGGAGTCTGAGACAGGGGAGTCTCAGCATCCAGTATCGGAGGTTACTTCTGTTCCGATCCCGCCTCTGCCGCCGCAGAATTTTGGAGAGCCGATTCCGGCTTATGCTAGTGCCGCTCAGTTCAACCCGTTCGAGCAGGTATTCCCTCAGGGTTATGATTACACGGGAGACCCTTATTGGCAAGCTGTGAACTACAGCTCACTCCCACATAGTGGTCCACTTGGAGACCCTTGGGCTGCTGGCCCATCTACTTTTGGTTACCCTCCGGGTTACCAGCAGCCACCGCAGCCGCAGCCTTACCAGCCGCCGCAGCCGCAGCACTACCAGCCACCACCACCGGCGCCTATGATGTCGCCACCGCAGGTTCAGGAGATCCTGCAGGGGATTGATAGCATGCGACGCGAGTTTCAGCACAATATGCGAGAAGATCGCCGACGCACCAGTGGCATGTTTAAGAAGGTATTCGATTTGCTCAAAGGTAAGAGCAAGAAGGATCGTTGAATCCTTCGATTATCATTTCGTGTACTCATGTCCCTGCGTGGACATTTATTCCAGTACTCTACCCCTGCGTGGGTATATCTATCTTATTCTACCCCTACGTGGGTATGCTATTTTGTTGACCCCTGCGTGGGTTTGTTTTATTTTATTTTGTTTTGTTATTGTTGTACTAGTTTAGCCCCTGCGCGGGCATGTTATTCATGCTAGTTATGTTATTTCAAAGTCCCGTTTAGGGCAATTATGTACTGGTATTTTATTGGAAATTTAAATGGTTAATTTGAATTTATCATTTTATTTATATGCATGAATAATATTAAAATAATGGAAAATATCAATTTTTATTTGATTTGCCATTTTATAAGAATCTTAGTAAGGTATAACCTAGCCTGAATGCCTTATTAACAGGCCTGGCCCTGATGGTAAAACCTGGTTGAAAAGATTCAACTCCCTGTTAACATCTGAGAACATGTTAGCATTCTGGCTAAGCGTGATCTGTAGAATCACACAAGCCACCCTTTTTAATAAATTATCTACAGATTATATCTGTATACAAGTCTATTAATGACTTGATACCTACGGGTTATGACTATGTCATATAGTGGCAGTTGTGGTCTATGACTCCCTGCCTAGTAAAGAAATATCTACAGATTACATCTGTATACAAGTCTATTAATGGCTTGATACCTACGGGTTATGACTAGGTCATAAAGTGGCAGCTGTGGTCTATGACTCCCTGCCTAGTAAAGAATTATCTACAGATTATATCTGTACACAAGTCTATTAATGGCTTGATACCTACGGGTTATAACTATGTTATATAAGGACAGTTGTGGTTTATGACTCTCTGTCTAGTAAAGGATTATTTGTTTAATTATACAATTTATAGTCCTATAAAAATCTAAATTTATAATTTAGTGATTGTCCTTGTGACTAGGCCTATGGTGCCAATATATATATTTTCATTCCTTGATTGCTAATAAGAGCCTGAATGAAATCTATTAAATTAACTGCTAAGGTTTTTGATACCATGGTTAATAGATCGTCTAGGACGATAATACTGTTAGGTTCTAAATAAGACCTTGTCCTTTATTGTAGCTTAAAGCTACGATGGCCAAATCGGAAGAAACCAACAGTCATTCTGGGGAACACTCAGATAATGCAAAGATTCACGTTACCGGTGCAGAATTGCAAGCACTGATTGATAATGCTGTCGCCAAGGCTATGGATAGGCAGTTCAGAGAATCTAGTGGTACTCAGAGTAGAACCCGCTCAGTGACGCATGTCAAGGCTAAGACTCATTCTGGGGCTCATAGTAAGCCGCCGTCTAAAAAGAGTGAGCCAAAGAAGGTTGAGGATGATAATCATTCCTCCAACCACAGCAGCGTCCCGAAACAGGAGATTGAGCGGAAACGTGACACGTACAGCAGGTCCTGTACGTACAAATACTTTGTATCTTGCAAGCCCAGAGATTTCACTGGGGAAAAGGGAGCCGTCGATTGTATGACGTGGATCGACGAGATGGACACTGTAGTTGATATCAGCGGGTGTGCTGATAGGGACGTCGTTAAGTACGTGTCCCAATCATTCAAAGGAGATGCGTTAGCATGGTGGAGGTCACTCCTACAAGCTGCCGGTAAGGCCACACTGTACGGTTTGTCATGGGAACAGTTTGTGGCCCTGATTAAAGAGAACTTCTGTCCGCAGCACGAGGTCGAGCGAATCGAATCGGATTTCGTATCCTTAGTCATGAAGAACCTCGATTGTCAAACGTATCTTACTACGTTCAACACGCTGTCTCGTTTAGTGCCTTACTTGGTGACCCCGGAGCCACGTAGGATTGCTCGATTCATTGGGGGTCTGGCACCGGAGATAAAGGCGAGTGTTAAAGCTTCAAGACCTACAACATTTCGATCCGTAGCGGATCTATCCCTCTCCCTCACTCAAGACGTGGTTAGATTGAGAGCCATAAGGAGCTCTGAGGAGAACAAACGAAAACGTGAGGATGACACCTCACGGAGATCTGAAAAGCGACATAGAGGGAACAACGACCACAGGAAAGGGTCAGGGTCTAGGAAGAGTGATCATCAGTCGGGTGAAAAACCCAGATGCAAGTTTTGTAGGAGACACCACTTTGGGAGGTGTCGGTTTGAAACAAAATCCCAGTCTTCGGAGAAGCGATGTGGAATCTGCAAGTCCACCGAACATAAGGCTGTGGATTGCAAGAAGATGAAGGATGCAACTTGTTTTGGTTGCAACGAAAAAGGTCATATTCGGCCCAACTGTCCAAAGTTTGCGAAGAAGGCCGAGGAAGGAAAGAAGACTAATGCGAGAGTCTTCAAAATGGACGCAAAGGAAGCAGTCCTTGACGATAACGTCATTACCGGTACGTTTCTTGTAAACGATATTTTTGCTAGAGTCTTGTTTGATTCTGGAGCTGATAAGTCGTTTGTAGATAATAAGTTTTGTAAACTGTTGAACCTTCCTGTTAAAACCTTAAGCGTGAAATATGAGGTGGAATTAGCCGATGGAACCATAGAAACCGCCTCAACTGTTTTAGATGGATGTGTTATATCCATTAGGAATCATTCTTTCCCGCTATCCTTGCTTCCCTTTAAGCTAGCTGGATTCGACATAGTGATAGGCATGGATTGGTTGTCGAATAACCAAGCCCAGATTCTGTGCAATAGAAAGCAGGTGATAGTGAAGACTCCGTCTGGTGAGTCGCTCACTATTCAAGGAGATACCCAACATGGATTGCCCGAGCAAGTGTCCATGCTCAAGGCATCCAGATGCATGCAGAAGGGATGTGTCATCTATATGGCCCAAGTTACCATTGATGAGCCGAAGCCGAAGATTGAGGATATCCCTGTTATATCAGAATATCCTGAAGTGTTTCCTGAAGAACTACCCGGATTGCCACCGGATAGACAAGTAGAGTTTCGGATAGATATCATTCCAGGCACTGCGCCTGTGGCAAGAGCACCATACAGATTGGCACCAACGGAGATGAAGGAGTTGAGGACGCAGTTGGATGATCTATTAGCTAAGGGTTTTATCAGACCTAGCTCATCTCCTTGGGGAGCGCCAATCTTGTTCGTTAAAAAGAAGGATGGTTCGATGCGTCTGTGCATCGATTACCGTGAACTTAACAAGGTCACTATCAAGAATAGGTATCCGTTACCCAGGATCGACGATCTGTTCGATCAGTTGCAAGGAGCAAGTTATTTCTCCAAGATTGACCTGAGGTCAGGTTATCATCAGTTGAAGGTCAAGGATGAAGACGTACACAAGACCGCGTTTAGGACTCGTTATGGACACTACGAGTTCCTAGTGATGCCGTTTGGGCTCACTAACGCACCAGCCGCGTTCATGGATCTCATGAATCGCGTCTGCAAACCTTACTTAGATAAGTTCGTTATCGTCTTTATTGATGACATTCTTATCTACTCGAAGAGCCAAGCTGACCATGAGAAACACCTTCGTTGTATTCTCCAACTACTGAATCAAGAGAAGCTTTATGCCAAATTCTCGAAGTGTGAATTTTGGCTTCGAGAAGTCCAATTCCTTGGACATGTTGTAAGTGAGCGTGGTATCCAAGTAGATCCCGCTAAAGTAGAAGCAGTTATGAATTGGCAGGAGCCGAAGACTCCTACTGAGATTCGCAGTTTCCTCGGATTGGCAGGATATTACAGAAGATTCATCGAGAACTTCTCAAGGATTGCTGCGCCCCTAACCTCATTGACCCGTAAGGAGAGTAAGTTTGATTGGGGCCCTAAGCAGCAGGAATCCTTTGACATTCTGAAGCAGAAGCTGAGCCATGCACCAGTGTTGACATTGCCCGATGGTATAGATGAATTTGTGGTGTATTGTGATGCATCACATACTGGCATGGGCTGTGTACTCATGCAGAAAGGCAAAGTCATTGCCTACGCTTCTCGACAGCTCAAAGTGCATGAGAAGAACTACACCACCCACGATTTGGAATTGGGTGCGGTTGTATTTGCTTTGAAGTTATGGAGACATTACTTGTATGGAACCAAGTGCATAATTTATTCGGATCACAAGAGTCTTCAGCATTTGTTCAATCAGAAGGAATTGAACATGCGTCAAAGGCGATGGATGGAAACTCTCAATGATTATGACTGTGAGATAAGATACCATCCAGGCAAGGCAAATGTAGTTGCCGACGCCTTAAGTAGAAAGGAAAGGGTTAAACCGATCAGGATCAATGCCAAGCGCATTGAAATAAGAAATAATTTGAATGAAAGGGTGTTAGCTGCACAGAAGGAAGCTGTGCTGGAAGCTAACTATCCTGCAGAAAAGTTGGGAGTAACTGAGGAGCAGTTATCCCACGACAAAGATGGAATGTTACGACTAAACGGACGAATATGGGTTCCAGTATATGGAGGACTTCGGGATGTTATCCTCCAGGAAGCCCACAGCTCTAAATACTCCGTTCATCCTGGAGCGGATAAGATGTACCAGGATCTGAAGTCAAACTACTGGTGGATTGGTTTGAAAAAGTCCGTGGCCGAGTATGTGGCCAAATGTTTGACTTGTGCGCAAGTCAAGGCTGAGCATCAGAAGCCGTCAGGTTTGCTTCAACAACCTGAAATTCCCGAGTGGAAATGGGAAATGGTGACAATGGATTTCATCACCAAGTTGCCAAAGACGAAAAAGGGAAATGATACCATATGGGTCATAGTTGACAGACTGACTAAGTCAGCTCATTTTCTACCCATCAAAGAGACGTATAGCTCGGATATGTTAGCTCAATTATACGTCGATAAGATAGTAGCGCTACATGGTATACCTATATCTATCATCTCTGATAGGGATACTAGATATACGTCACATTTTTGGAAGAGTTTCCAACAGTCGTTGGGCACTCGTTTGAATTTCAGTACGGCTTATCATCCTCAGACTGATGGTCAGAGTGAGCGTACTATTCAAACTCTGGAAGACATGCTTCGAGCATGTGCGATCGACTTAGGTGGTAGTTGGGATAAGCACCTACCACTGATTGAATTCTCCTACAACAATAGCTACCATTCCAGCATAAAGGCTGCGCCTTTTGAGGCCCTATACGGTAGGAAGTGTAGTTCGCCCATTTGTTGGGCAGAAGTTGGAGATGTCCAGTTGTCTGGACCAGAAATCGTCTTTGAGACGACAGACAAGATCGTTCAGATCCGTGATCGTTTGAAAGCTGCCAGGGATAGGCAGAAAAGTTATGCGGATCCTAAGCGCAAAGATTTTCACTTTGATGTGGGTGAAAAAGTGTTGCTCAAAGTATCGCCTTGGAAAGGTGTGATGAGATTTGGAAAGAAAGGCAAGCTGAGCCCGAGATATATAGGACCTTTCGAGATAATCGAACGTGTCGGGGCAGTCGCTTACAAGTTAAACTTGCCAGAAGAGCTTAGTGCCATTCATAATGTGTTTCACATCTGTAATTTGAAGAAGTGTTTCGCTGACGATTCACTGGTTATACCACATACAGATATACACATAGACGAAAGTCTAAAGTTTGTTGAAAAACCTTTGTCGATTGAGGATCGACAGGTAAAGAAGCTTCGAAGGAAGCACGTGCCTATTGTAAAGGTCAAATGGGATGCCCGTAGAGGTCCCGAATACACGTGGGAAGTGGAATCCACGATGAAAGAAAAATATCCCCATTTGTTTGATTAAATCTCGGGGTCGAGATTTCTTTTAAGGGGGTGAGGATGTAACACCTCGAAAAATTTCGTCCAATAATGTCTTGACACGTGTCATAAGGTTCCGTTATGTGAAAACATACTTTAGAGGGACTAAAAGTGACAAACAGTGAAAACTATGGAACGTAAGGGTCCAAAGTGTCAACAATGGATAAATAGGCTCTATGATAACCCCACATAATGTTTATAACCTTTAACGGTTGGTTCATGGATCATACGACGCGGAGATTGCCCAAAAGTGAAGTATTGTAAACTATAGGGGCCAAAAGTGTCAACATGTTTAATTTATACCTCTGAGTGAACTTTTGGCAGACCCGAAGCTTTGTATAGCTAAAATATACTCACTAGAATATGTGGTAAAAATTTCATGACGTTTCGTCAACGTATGAGAAAGTTATGGCCAAAACCGTACTTAAGGGACTAGAAGCGTCAACGTCGAATTTCAGGGCTTTTCGGTTGAGCGCAAAGTTATCCGAGGGCATTACCATGTTGGTAAAAGTCCTAAGGTCCTTAAAAACCAAGTTTGGGGGTTTACGGGTCGAGAAAAGTAGCCGAAACATCACGTACAAGTTCAGGGGTCAAAGCTGTCAATGTTTGAAAGATGTTTGGCTGAACAGCAGGTCAGGCGACCCGCCTGGACAGACCCAGGCGGGCCGCGTGGGACTATCAGGTGCAGAAAATCGAATTTGGGTTGATTTGGGTCCGAATTTGAGTGACAAACAGCTGTAACTTGCCTCCACAATCACCAATAACATTTCATGCAAGCCTACAACTACAGTAAGCTCGAAAATACTGATTTAAAACAAGAATTGATCTCATTTTGATCATTTGCAAGTGAAGAACAAGGAGCATTCTCTCAAGAGCTCTCAAGAACACTTCAAGCAAGCTTTCTGGAGGGATTCTGATCAACAAGGCCGACTCCTAGTGACCATTTAACATCTATAGGACTCTTGTAAGCCTTCAATTCGTTCTTTGATCCATTCTTGTTGTGTTAATTGCTAAAAGTCAAACTGGGTGTTCATAACCTTTGACTTTCTGATTAAACGGATTTCTTTCAGTAATTTCTCGAATTGAAACTTGTTATAGATTAGTATTTATGTGGGAAACAAACCCTCTAAAGGGTACTAACTGATTCCCACTACATGCATGCTTAATGTCGAGTCAAACCTAATTCTAAAAGGTCAACAGAAGTGATTTTTGCGAAAAATGACATGATTAATGATATAGATGACATGCAACCTGATTGATCATTGAAAATAACTTGTAACATATATATAAATGTGTTTTAATCATCATCAACTCGACACTCTATAGTATAGCCACGAATCGGAACCGAAAGTCTTGTAAAACGATTATTTCGTAGACTATCGATTCGGATTCGTACATGCATGTTCAAGATCTGTTTTGGAAAGTATTTTTGACTATTATTATTTCAGTTAAACTTTCTGGAACTTTCGTTGATTGAGTCTATGTTTAGCCTATTCGAATGCTTGTTTCCGGTTTATGCATAAAGTTGACTATTTTGCCCTTTTTGATTTAAAACGGGATTTTTTGGAAAAATGAAAGGATAGAAATCTTTATTTTTATTATATAAACTTGCACCGAAAGTTTCGGATCAGTTGGTGGTCCAGATTGTGAGTTATGGCCATTAGCGTAAACTATATTATAAATTTACATAAACGGTCCTTTTTGCGTAGAACCCGTTTCTGGCCACGTTTTGGTACAAAACTTTTTACCAACTGATTATATATAATATTCTGGGAATTTTGATGATTTTTAATTAATTTTTGGCTGAACGGATCCTCGATCACCTAGCCATTTCGGCTTATGTCGGTTTTGACCGTTTTAGCCATAAAAAGAGTTTTACACATCCATTTGACCCGAAACCTTTTTCTACTGATTTTGTATGATGAATAAATTATTATAAGACTTCTGGAAATATAAAAATCTCAGATTTACTGCGAAAACCCGAAAGCGCCCTTAAATCGTATTTTTAGCGTTTTAAGCGCATAGTAAGCGTTGTACTTGTTTTAAACCTATAAAACTTATACCTACTGATGTAAATCACATATTTTCATATAATAACAGTAAGTATGATATTTTGAACTCAGGTTTCCAGTTTTGGCATTTTTAGCCCTTGTGAAATTACTAAATTGCCCCTACGGTGCATAGTTTGGTTTTAAATGATATATTTGACATATGGGTCATACCCTACTGATATAATATGTTATATTAAGCATATGTACTGTATGAACCAGACCCGAAACTCAGATTTCTAATTTTACCCTTTTATTATCTTTTAAATGACCAAAATGCCCTTCTAAGGCATAAATTGAGTCTAAAATTATCCCGGGCAATATAGGACATAACTTACTGATATAATATCATGTTCTAAGCATATTAATTCAGGGAACTTGCATTTGAATCTTTTGGCTACCCGTATCGCCCTTTTCGCATTCGGTTCGGTTTACGTAACTAGTTTGCGTAAATTGACCGAAACGGGTCAAACGATATCGTTTTTACTTCAAAATCCAGAATGTATTTAGTATACCCATATTATACGAGTATTCAAACTTGTCGGGTCTAAATCACATTCTATCCGGTCTTTCGCTTAATCGTGCGTAAACCGTATCATTCCTAAAACTAACCGGTCAAAGCTTAAGCTTAAATAAAAGGCCGTTAGGAATCTAATAGGTTAATTATAAACCTTTGTTCCAGATTAGGAAGCCCGGTAAAAGCTATCACCACTTATCGTTTGTGACTTATACTTGCTCAGGTAAATACATTTTGACTTATTTTCCCTATACGGGCTTGGGGTACGGTAATTAAAATACCGCTTGATCGGGCGCACAAGTCCTGCTCCCTATGGGTGTTCAGTCTTGAATAGCTTGTGTGATTTCGTTTAAACAGTCTTGTCTTACTTAAAGGCTTTGGGGGGTTATTGACCATGTCCCGGATATCCTTGGCATTATCTTACGAGATGGCCACGACCAGAGCACGGGGTGTAGGCGTACACCCGTCGTGTATAACTCTTTGATGTGGTGTGTCAATTAAATCTCTAGCCCGGACAGTAGATCCCGGGCCACCAGAGATATAAGTGCATGTAAATCGTTCACAAGTTTATATTATATAATTATCCCAAGTTAATAAAATATTTATGCCTTGTGCATTTAAATAAATTTTAAATCATTTTCAAAATGAGTCGGTTGATTTGTATTTACCAGTGTAAACTGACGTATTTTTCCCAAAAGATTAAGTGCAGGTACTATACGGAAATAGGCTGGCTGTTTCCTAGAGAGCGTCCACAATAGTCTCGCAAACTCGGACGACATTTATCTGTTGAACTATTTATTTCTATTTTTATTTGATCCGCCTGTGGATCCATTTCAACTACTGTGATATTATTATTACACTTTATTTAAAAGTTGAAATGTTTCTATTCTGCTTCCGCTGTGCATTATTATATTGTGTTGATTGTCTATGACGATGCCAACTACGTCACTGTACCCCACACCGGGCCCACCGGTGACACGTGGAAATCGGGGGTGTGACAGCTGAATTGATACTGCTACTACTTACCACAGTTTTATGACAAACACTGCAACGCAGGGGCTTAATACTAGTAAGTTATAAACTATTAATGTTTTACCATTATTAATTTTTCTTCTTAAATTAATTTTCTTCTCATTTCATTTTAGTTGTGCGGATATGTGTGCAAGTAGATATTTTTGTAAGTGATATAAATTCACACAAAAACATTCAACACCAAAACATATAAGTTTTTCTTTTTTAATTTCTTTTATGAAAGAACATGTAAAATATAATATTTCCATATTTTTTTATTTGTTTGTTCAATGTTAAATGAAGAACACGGACATATCATACATCCGTTCTCTTAGTTTACAATTATATTATTTTAGGTTAGGTGGAATTATAGAACTATTAACTAAAGAGATATGAAAGTTTTGTTTGAGACTAACTTTATTTAGTTTATATCTTTACTGATCTAAATATATTAATTAGGTATAAAATTAAAAAATTTGGAGGATGTAACTATAAGTTAGTTTCTCTATATATATATATATATCTCATTTTGTGACTTACCACAACCAACAACCATTAGCGCATTCAGAGTGTAGTTGAGGAAGTGTGGTAAAACCATCCCACTCAAGGTATAGGGAGTGGTTAAACACTTTGGAGTGGCAAACCAAAAAACCGACCAATCAGAGCGCACCATGTCAATCAGTCAAAAGTGTTTAAACTTTGGTGAAAAGTGTTGGCAATGGTTTAGACACTTAGTGAAGTGGTAAACTATTTTTTTTTAAAAAAAAGGAAAAATGTGTGATTGGTTGAGATAGGAATGGACCCTACCCCACCACACACACACACTCCCTTCACCGACGCGGTAACCGAACACTGATTTGGCAAACTTGGAAGCGGCAAAGTATGTTGGCGGTGGTGTTTACCGCACGGTAAACGTGTTTGCCGCTCGTCACCGCATGCCACTCCGTATGCCCTCATTCTGTTGGAATTCTTTTACCACAAGGCGATGAAGCCTTATCAGTACACGAGAAATAACACACAATGGCCATGTCATCGTTAACCCATTAAAAAAAATCCTATTTTCAACCCTACAAATACCAACCATTATACAAAATCTATGCACGCAAATCCTACCTTTCTTCTCTCATTTACACAAACCATCAAAAAAAATCACTCAAATGGCAAGGGCACATTAGATCGAAGAACAGGAGATAGCCTTATCTACGGCTTGGGTGAGTGTACAAGAATAAACGCCGCATACTGCAAAGATGTCATTTTGGAACACAATCTTAGTACAATTTTGTCAACATTTGGGTGTTTGAGTTGGTCTTCAACGAGCTGACGAATGACAAGGGTGACCTAACGAAGGAGAAAGTGATTGAGGTGGCCTATGTCAAGTACCAAAATCGCTATGTGGATCAGAAATTTAATCACGTTTCGGCGTGAAAATTTTTAAGAAACCATTCCCAGTAGGGAAACTAGTTTAATTTATGTTGTTTTTTATTTAGGTGTGTATGTCTCATTTAATTAAGTAGTTTTATTTGCATTATGTATTTCTCAGTTTAGTAATGTAGTTTTGTATTAATTATGTAATTTTTATTTTAAAAGTTTAAACTAAATTAAGAGTACTTAAGTTTTGGTGATATCTGAGGAAATATGTGACGGCGTCATGCAATATGAGAAAAACTGAGAAAATTAGATAAAAAGCTAATGTGGCGTTGACGTGACACATGGGGGAATCTGAGAAAAACGGGACGACTCCTTATGCCTTTATAATAGGTGGCTCAAGGGGCGTAAAATATATAAAGCATGGGATTTGGACACCCGCTTTTCAATAGCTTTAAATTTAAAAAATAAGGTTTATACTTATACACTATGGATACATGAATTATATGATCGATTTTTTTTTTGTGATGAAGAGGCCCCTGTATTAGTTATCCGTATTGAGCCCCCCAACAAGCTTAAGACAACCATGATCTCATATAATTAGTGTTTTTGTAATCAATTTATATTCAACATGACTGCTCAAGTTTCGCATAAAACTTCCTACTAAAAGTTGAAATGATGTAACCAATGTTTATATAATATGACCAAACATTGAATTGGTCGCATTACTAGTTAATTCAGATCTATTGAATCCGTTATTATCACCTCAAGCAAGCTAAAACACAAAGTATGTATTAATATATTTGGCTATGCCAACTTTTCCTCCTTTAGGATCGAGTTACATAATAATGTATCTTTATCCAAATTATAAAACTGAAATTTGTTTTCACAGATGAACATTGCCGGTTCGCCGGCAAACCGTCGTTGTCAAGCAGAACAATATGATCAGAAAGAGCCGTCTGGACCGGTATCCGGACAAAACCCCTATTCCAACCCCGATCTGACGTGTCATACAATTGGTCCCCACCTGGCCATCAAGATGATAGACACGGTGGTCCCACCTGTCCCCTGCTTAGCTTACAGCGTCAACGTCAACAACTATGCAAAACATTTCCATGCAAAGCTCCGTCAAAACTCAAAACCCTTGAAAACCACATTATTATTATTATTCCTCTACTCAATTCCACCACCTTATCTGACGTGGCATCTCTCCACCATCCTATAAATACAACCTCCTCCTCCGATCCATCATAACTCACTACATCTCTAACTCATAAAACTTTTTCATTATCTCTCTCTAAAATCTAAATAATATGGCTGTTGATTCTGCTATCTCATCGCCGCTGGGACCTCCAGCGTGTGAGAAAGATGCGAAAGCTCTTCGGTTTATCGAAGAAATGACTAAAAATTGTGACAGTGTTCAAGAAAATGTTTTGTCTGAGATTCTTACTCAGAACGCCGGTGTGGAATACCTGCAACAATGGAACCTCAATGGTGCTACCGATCGGGAAACTTTTAAGTCAAAAGTTCCCGTCATTACCTATGAAGACCTTCAGCCTTACATCCAACGTATCGCTAATGGCGATCGTTCTCCTATCCTGTCGTCTCACCCAATTTCTGAGTTCCTCACAAGGTTTAATTAATTTATTTATTTATTCTCTTCGTTTTTTTTTTTAGTTTTTGTTTAAACATTGTTTGTTCTTGTGGTTGCTAATGTGAATTTGTTTTATATCATGACAGTTCTGGTACTTCTGCTGGTGAAAGAAAACTCATGCCTACTATTGCTGCAGAAATGGACCGAAGGCAGAAGCTCTACAGCCTTCTCATGCCTGTCATGAATCTGTATGTAAAACTGTCACATTTTGTTACATGCAAATTATTTTTTTAAAAAATCATAAACGAAGTTGTTGAATATTATTGATTTTTTGCGACAGGTATGTACCTGGGCTAGACAAAGGAAAGGGTTTGTACTTTTTATTCATAAAGGCTGAATCAAAAACCCCAAGTGGGTTAGTGGCTCGTCCGGTCTTAACAAGCTACTACAAAAGCCAGCAGTTCAAAACCCGACCCTTCGACCCGTACAACGTCTACACCAGCCCAAACGAAACCATCCTATGTGTCGACTCTTTCCAAAGCATGTACTCTCAAATGCTTTGTGGCCTCATATACCGCGAAGAAGTGCTTCGATGTGGCGCGGTTTTCGCCTCGGGCCTTGTTCGGGCCATCAAGTTTCTCCAACTCAACTGGCAAGAACTGGCTCAGGATATCGAAAGCGGAAAGTTGAGCACCAAAATCATAGACCCCGCGGTTCGGGATTGTGTTTCAAAGATCCTAAAACCGAACCCGGACCTGGCCCGGTTTGTTAGAGAAGAATGTTGTGAAGGGAATTGGGAGGGGATTATTACTCGAATTTGGCCCAACACCAAGTACCTTGACGTTATTGTCACTGGTGCAATGGCCCAATATATTCCTATATTGGATTATTACAGCGGTAATTTACCGAAAACGTGTACTATGTACGCGTCTTCGGAATGTTACTTTGGGTTAAATTTAACCCCAATGGTGAAACCATCTGAGGTTTGTTACACCATCATGCCAAACATGGGTTACTTCGAGTTCATCCCGCATGATCCGTCGAATCCGGTTACTATTTCTCGTGATCAGCCTCCTCATTTACTTGATCTAGCGGACTTGGAGCTAGGTAAAGAGTACGAGCTAGTGATCTCCACATACTCGGGTCTCTGTAGGTACCGCGTTGGCGATATTCTCCAAGTGAAGGGGTTCCATAACTCCGCACCGCAATTCAAATTCATTAGGCGAAAAAATGTTTTACTCAGCATCGATGCGGATAAAACCGACGAAACTGAGTTGCAATCCGCGGTTGAAAACGCGTCCGAGTTGTTAAAAGAATTTAACACGACGGTTGTAGAGTATACTAGCTATGGCGACACGAAGACGATTCCGGGCCATTATGTTATCTACTGGGAGTTGTTGATTAAAGATCCGACTAATGGGCCCACTGATGACGTGTTGGATCAATGTTGTTTGGCTATGGAGGAGTCTTTAAACTCGGTTTATCGACAAAGTCGGGTGGCGGATAACTCTATCGGGCCGCTAGAGATCCGGATCGTGCAAAACGGCACGTTCGAAGAGTTAATGGATTACGCGATATCAAGAGGGGCTTCAATTAACCAATACAAAGTCCCACGATGTGTTAGTTTCACACCGATCATGGAACTACTTGATTCGAGAGTCGTATCGGTGCATTTTAGCCCCAAGGCACCACACTGGACTTCAGAACGCCGTTTTTAAAAAAATAATTCAACATTAGGGACAAAAATTTGGTTATCCACCAACCAAACATGCTCCCTAGGAATGTGGACCAAGAAAATCTCCGTAGGTTTGAAACTGTCAAGTATGGGAAAGTGAAGGGTGTAATGTGTAAGATTTCAGATAGTGTGTACGAATAACGTTTTCCGTTTGTCTTATGTTGGTGTTTAGGTGAAAGTTGACAGAGATTCTGTTTGTGGCAAGTGAAGTTCTTTTTACGAAAAGCAGATTTTGTGTTGTCTCGAGGAGGATCTAGGGGCTTTATTGTAAACTATATTATTGTTAAAGGAGGTTTGTTGGTATGTTTGTTGAATTGTGAGGTTTATTGTAGATTATTTCCATATGGTTGCTGCATTCTGCGGGTTTCATATGCATGGATCTTTATCCACGTGATGCTATCTTTGTTTTCGTCACTTATTTTTGTTCTTATAAACTTTTCAAAAGTATTTTAGCATAAAAGTGTTAAAATAAGCAAGCTACCTACCTAATTTCATAACTAAAAAGCTTACGTTTTAATTATATTAACTACGTATATAATAAACATTTTAGTTACCTTTAAAGTTAGTTGATATTAGTATTGTAGATCACTTTTCTAATGTATATAATAAGTTCTAGTTAAATTTATAAAATTTAGAGAAAAGAAAAGTTAACTGGTCAAGCCTACCCGGGTTGACTCCTCACACATTTGACCAACCCGAAGACTGACTAGTTTTGGTCATGCGATCCAAACTTTTTCAATTTGTTGAGATTCCCTTCCATTATTTATAAGTTTTATCTAATAAATAATACTATGACCCTGATTAATGATAATCGATCTAGCGCGGTACAAAAGTCTTTAATTCTTTGTTTGAATTATGTGACAACAGACGTGATACCCTTATATTTTATTTCTAAAACATGGTTACTTGTTTGAATTATGTGATAACAGACGTGATACCCTTATATTTTATTTCTAAAACATGGTTACTTGTTTGAATTATGTGACAACAGACGTGATACCCTTATATTCTATTTCTAAAACATGGTTATAAAAATTAAAAAAGGAAATAAAAATTGTGTTTTACTTGGACAAATATTCACAAAACTTAATATACCATAGGAAATTGGTACACCCTATTAGAAAAAAATATATAATTTATTGGTATACAGACAGGTTGTATAACTCTTTTTTCTTTGTTACAACTTTTGTTGAATTAGTTGATAGAAGTTATTTTTTTAAGTTTGGCTCTTACTTCACTATAAACAGAAGGCCTTAGGGGACTAGGGGTGGTTCACTAGTGATAGAATCTATCACTCTCAATGTCCAATAAAATTATGCCATGTCATCAACCAAATTTCCATCACTAATGATAGAAATGTAGGAGGGGTGGAATCACTAGTGATGGAATTCTATCACTCCCATTTATTTTTTATTTTCATTTTAAAATTATAAATTAAACACTAAATTAAATTTCACTAATCTTTTTATTTTAAATTACTGACCGAGCCCAAATTGATGAACAACCCAAAAGCCCAAATTGATGAACAACCCAAAAGCCCAATTGAGGGTTCGTCTGCAATTAAAGGTTCGTCATGCAATTAAAGGTTCGTCAAATTGGAGGGTTCGTCGCAATTAAAGGTTCGTTCCAAAGTTCAAATTTGTTCCAAAGTTCAAATTTGTTCCAAAGTTCAACGCGTGATACACTCAACGCGTTAAAAAATAACGCATGAAAAAAGTAGCGGCGGCGGTGTTCCGTTGCAATTCAACGCGTAATGAACGTGTATAACGGGACCGCCCCGAGTGCCCTTACTGTATTATAAACATCTTATAAACATCTAAAGGGAATACAATTTACACAAAAGTAACCCTTCTCACTTGGTATTAAAACATAACTTGATCCAGGGATGAGCTCGATCAGTACCAACTGTTACCGAATTGATACCGGTATCGAAAATCCCCAGAAATTGGTACCGGTATCAAAAATAACCGGTACAGTACAGTTCGGTACCGAACCGATACAATTCCAGTATTTGAAGGTAAAAACATGTACCGAACCAGTACCGAAAACATCAAAAGTCGGTACGGAAAATACTTCGGTACCAATAATGGGTGGTTCCTAACGATTTTTTAGACGAAAATTAGCGATTTTTATTAAAAAAAAATATTTTGTGTTTTTTTAGATTTTTTAGATATTTTTGGTTGTGTTCACATTGGTTCTCGCGGTTCTCGCAATAAAGGGTGGTTCCTAACGAATCCTTCATCTAAAAAAACACAAAAAAAAAAATTATAAAAATCGCTACTTTTCGTTAATATTTTTTTTGGAGGGGGGGGGTTAGGTTTTTTAGGTTTTTGGTGGTATAGTGGGTTTATTTTAGTGTGTTAACATTGATTCTCGTGGTTCTCGCAATAAATGTGGTTCTCGCATAAACTTATCATATTTATATAATATTAAAGAGAACGGTCGGCGGTTTTGCCACCTATTCTTTCTCTTTTAATCTCTTTTACATTCACATACTTTATCCTTTTTTTCTATTCTTTTTGTCGTTTTTTTCATTTGGTGTTCTCAACCTTTTTCCTTTTTTCTATTTTATGTTCTTTTCTTTTCGTTTTCTTTATTTATTTTTACTTTTTCTTTTCGTTGAAATATATCTAGTCGTGAATGAATTGGCTAAACTCAATCTGAATATATAAGATGAATCTATGTAGGTATGTAGATGTTAGTTTTCAGTACGATTATCTACTTTCTAACCCGTATTTTCATTATTAGTTTAAAAGTACAAAAACTATATTCTCACATGTTTATTTTTATGTACGTGTCGTTATAAGTTACGTTTCGACGTAACTTTTCTCACGTATTTTTTTTAAACGAGTCGAGTCAGATATAATGCGTTTTCATGATTATTAATGTGTAGGTATAAATTCACGTTTCGACATAATTATTTTCATAAATAAGTCTGGTCAAGTATAATACGTTTTCATGCTTATTGTTGCATACGATTTTAGTTGGTTTATGTTCTGACGTAAATTGTGTTCGGAAACGAGTCTGGTGAAATATAATACGTTTTCATTCGATGATATAAATTCGAGTTAACGCCGCTAGATCATGATTCAAATGTAAGGATGATGTAGTGGTTAGGTGGAACGTTCACTAAACAAACCAACTCGGGTTCGATTTCGTTTCTTTTGTAACCGCAATGCTTATATAAGTTACACCGAGTTAGATCGGATACGTCGAAATACATGTTTTCATATGGTTAGCGCATCACATAACGTGTCACCAGCTATAAACAATTAAGTCGTCGTCGCCACAACGCGCGGCGTATGACAAGAATCTAGTATATATATATGGGAAGTTCATTTAAAAAGAATAATAAATTGAGAAAAGAACAAATAAAGAGTAAAATTGTAAAATATTAAATATGATACACATACAATCAAATCTTTATGCATGTTTGGTTGTTTTTCGATTTGCAACTTTAACACCTAATGTCACTTACCCTTCACTTTCCTAGTAAAGCTGCATTGCCTTTTACTTGTCACCACTAAGTTTTGGTTTTTGTTGTTTCGAAATTATTTGGAACAAGTTTCATAAATAATTAAAGCAAAGTAACCATTTACTTTATAATTATAACGTCCACGAACAATAAAAGTTATATATTATAGGATTCAAAAAACATATGTAAAGCCTCTCTTTGTCAGATTTAGTTAAGACCCGATTTTATTTTAAAAAGTTTACTTAATTTCGTCATATAAAAATGTAACATGCTTTTGGGACGACTTATGAAAACAATAACAATGCATGATAGTATCATAACAATAACTCATGTTAATACATTTGTTTTCTTCATTGCTACAAACGGAGTGACATTTTATTCTGCTTTTTCCTTCATTGCTACAAACGGAGTGACAATTTATTCCGCTTTTTCCTTCACAAGTTTTAGTTTTTATATATTTATAGATAATTGGGTAAGGTGTCCTTATGTCATTATAGCCTAGTGGCATCTTATAGCTGAGATAAGACTTAGAGACTATTAGGTACTGGGTTCCATTCCCACAAGGGTTTTTTTTTATTAGATTTATTGGTTTCCTCTTGAATTGGTGTATAGGCATTATTGGCTATGGAGATGGATATGATCGGTAGGGCCGGCTCAAAAATTTTTAATTTTTTTCTAGGCCCAAAGCGGATAGCAAAATTAGGGCCCTTTTTGTAAACGAAAAAAAATTGCAATGAATCTATTATTCATAATCATCTTTGTATACGCATAATTATAGATCATAAACCTCAATGTTAACAATTTCAAAGCAAAAATACCAAAATATAATATATTTTCTTAGAACTTGAGGCCCTAGGAAAATGGAGGCCTAAAGCTCTTACTTTATTTCACTCCCCCTTGAGCCGGCCCTGATGATCGGGTGGTTTCGCTCGTGTCACGATGATACTACACTGGTCTGTCAGTGATCCAAATCTGCCGTTAAAAATGAGTAAGGTGTCACGAACGCTACATTGCTACGTTACCATTGATAGCGATTAACATATAATCAAGTAATAAAAACCATTGAATTATGTTATTATAATTGTTGAGTAAATAGTTTGTGAGGAAGCGAAAAAGAAAAAGCAAGAAAGCTTTTTATATGAAAAAGAAGACTGATTTAATTCAAGGGCCAGTTGTTTCCTCTTTCTGCGTTTGGTCGGCTTCTCCCTTTTTTTCACACTAGCTAAAAACAATCTTTATTTTTTTTTAAGTATTTACCTAGCTAAAAATAGGCAAGTTTTACATTGTTTTTTTTTATTAATACTTAGATTAGATTTAGGTTAAAAATTCTAACTCGATTTATTCAATTGTAGCGCATAATTTGCAAAAATTATTCTTAGTAAATGCAGCCTTTCGATTCCCCACTCGTGTAAGTAAACTTATGCAAAATAATAATAAAAGAAAAGGAAAGGAAGAAACAGGTTTTAGTTTAATGGGACGTTTAAGTGCTCTGAAGATGTTTTCTTTAATTATTTCATACCTTTATTCGTTACTTTTCACTGTGCATATGGTGGCTCAAGACCCAATCACTCAACAAAAGAAACATGATATATACATAGCAGAATGAATTTAACGATTACACAGAGAGATTTCCAGTTAAAAAGGTTTTAAGTAATATTATATTTTTAATGGTAAGTCAATTTTAAACAAGAGTCATCTCTACGGTGTGGGCGTCTCTAATGATGGTATTGCCAACATGGCCACCATTCTACAATGTACAATGGGGTCGTTTCCGTTCAACTACCTTGGACTCCCGGTTGGTGCAAATATGGGTTTGGTAAACAATTGGAAACCGGTAATAGAAAGGTTCGAAAACAAACTCACCCTATGGCAGGCACATACGCTCTATTTTGGTGGAAGGGTAACTCTCATTGAAGCAGTTCTTGGCAATCTACCCACCTATTACCTCTCACTATTTAACGCACCGTCACAAGTTATCAAACACTTGGAACGGATACGTAGGAAATTTTTGTGGGGTGGATGTTTGGAAAAAAATAAAATCAGTTGGGTTCCTTGGTTTAAGGTGGTGACTCCTAAGGAGGATGGAGGTTTAGGCATCGGTAATCTAGCTTTCGCAAACAAAGCTTTAATGGTCAAATGGAGAGTGACATACAAAAATGAAATTTTCATTTAGTTTTATGGGCAAAAACAATCACGGCTCTACACGGGGGGAGGGGGGGATAGATGCCATTCCGATATCCCGCTAAAAAGCTCTATTGGTGGGGTATGGAAATCTATTATCAACATGGGAAGAGTTTCACAAAACCCAGTTGTAGACGTTAAAGGAAGAATGATACCAAATATGGGAATGGGCGATAAAACTCTGTTTTGGCTGGATACTTGGGTTGGCAAGAGATCTCTACGTGAAGCGTTCCCCGGTCTCTATGCATTATAATCGGATAAAAGATGTATGGTCCAACAAAGGTACAAAATCACAAATGCTGGAACGGAATGGATTTGGGGCAGTGCTAATGGGCTGACCCTTTCAACTCAGCGTGAAGAATGGGCTGCCTGTGTCGCTCTATTACACTCCGCTGCATTAGGACCTGGTCTGGATCTCTGGTTATGGAAAGCGGGAACATCTAGCGAGGTTTACACGGTAAAATCGCTAAGGGCATTATACAGAATACATTTTCCAATGGATCAACATTCCCCTGCCTCGATTCATGATAAGTCTCATACAAATGCTCGAGTTCATATCATCATACAGAATACATAAGGCATTAAAAAGAGCAATACATGTGATTGTAGCTGCAACGTGTTGAGTATATGGAGATCAAGAAATGATTTCATCTTCAACCTTAAACCCCCTCAGGTGTCGAGAACGATTGGTGACATAAAGGCATGCTCTTTTTTGTGGATTAAAGCTCGGGCCGGGCACTCGGATATAAACTGGGAAAAATGGAGGGGATTTAAATTTTCAGATTTTCCACTATAACTTTGCTTGTTCTTTTTTTTTTCTTCTTTGTTATTTTGTACTGCTATGTCCTTGAGCCCCTGGCTTGAGTTTTTTTAATGAAAATTTCGCCCTTTGTCAAAAAAATTCAAAAAATAAAATGAGAAAAAAATAATCGTGTATAAATTAATTGTCATTGTGTATATGCTACCTATTGATACAAAAACATACATGTGTTTAAGACTTGTGTTTGTGTTCATTATTAAATTATTAGTATATATTATTATATATATTATATATATTATATATATTAGTATTAGAAATGAAATGAATAGTGATTTTAGTATTAGAAATGAAATGAATAGTGATTTTAAAATTCTAATAATATGTAGTTTTTTTAATACTTTTATTATTTAATATTATAACTAGAATTGCGACCCGCCGCAATGCGGCGGGGATTCTTTAGTTATAACTAAGTCGATTTAGGATCCGTATGTTATGTTAAACCTGCTAAACGGGAAAAAATAGACGATGTAAAAACGTTCACCTACACACGCACGCTGCATTGTATTAACTTGCAAAATTTAGAACGAAACGTAAAAACGTTAAACCAAAGATGCACGATGCGATGTGTTAAGTCACAAAATTTAGAACCAAGCATAAAGAGAAAAATTTGCGGAAAATGAAAACTATAAAGGACCAAGTTGAAAGTAGAAAAAGTTGTGAGGATAGATTGCAAAAGATAAAAAGTTTTGGATTAAAAGTAAAAAACAAATAGTTTTGGGTTAAAAGTAATTTATGAAATACTTTTGGGTAAAAAGTGAAAAAAAAAACATTTTTTTTGGAAAACCCCCAAAGCCAAGGTTACAACAACCATATGCATAACCATTTCTTCTTTGAAAACCCCCCAAAGTACACCCCGCGTTGCGGCGGGGCGTAAAACGGTGTCAAATAGTACTAATGTCACACAATCGTCATCGACCACCAACACTGACTCGATCTAGGATCTGTGTGTTGTGACAAACCTGTCAAACATGAAAAAATAGAGGTAAAAACTTTGAACCGCACATGCACGTTGCGCCGTGTTAATTTGCAAAATTTGGAACAAACATAAAAAAGTTGAACCACACTCGTACGTTGGTCGCATTAACTCAAAAAATTTAGAACTATACGTAAAACGAAAATTTGTGAAGATGAAAAGTATAAGTGACAAAATTTGTGAAGTTAAATTGCAAATAATGGAAAGTTTTGGGTTAAAGTTAAAAAAACAAATTATGTTGGGTTAAAATTACCAAAAGTAAAAACCTTTGGGTTAAAAATAAAAAATTAAGTTTTTTTCTTAGAAAAGTCCCAAAGCATAAGTTACAACCACTTATGCCTAAATTTTTTGCTTCTTTATAGTGTAATGTAATGTAATAATAGTTATTTTATTTACTTTTTAACTTTAATCGTATTTTTAATATCAGGGGTTGGGATAAGCTTTGTGTCAATTGGTATCGAATCAGTACTGGTATCGAAAATACCAGGACAGTTATGTTCGGTATCACTATATGAAGGTAAAAACCGACACAATATAGAAAACGTGAAAAGTTGGTGCCGAATTGATTTTGGAAATATTTTGGTTACCGTACGAATAACAGTACCATTTGCTCATCCATGATCACGGTTACCGTACGAACAATGGTATTGTACAACTCTTTTTTGTTGATTTTTTTCAGCTTTTAATTTTTTCTTGTTTTAGTTTCAGGGGTAGGGATGAGCTCAGTGCCAACCGATACAGAATCAGTACTGATACCGAAAATACCGGTTACGGTACCGGTATATGAAGGTAAAAAACGGTAGTGAACCGGTAACAGGAACGCCAAAAGTCGGTACCGAATTGGTACTTAAGATCTTTCGGTTCAGCAAATTTGGTACCGGTACCCAGAACAATTTGCTCATCTCTGACCACGGGTTTCATACGAACAACATCGTTACCATACAACTTTTTTGGTTGATTTTCTTTCGGTTATTTTTTAGTGTTTTTTTTCTACATTTTCTTTTTATTCTTGTCAGAAGTTCCGTTCGCAATACGCTCGTAGTGATTTTAAAACACATGTAAACACAGACTAAATAACAAAAGAAATTCGCCGCAACGCGACGAAGTTCTTTAAACCTAGTTAAATTAACAATAGAACCAGAAATTAAATGGTACAGATAGGACATTTTGTGTAATTTACTCTTCCTCATATAAAAAAAATATAGAGTGAATTTCAAGTTTTATCCTTTATTTTTAGGCCACTTTTCAAGTTTTGTCCTTTATGTTTAAATTTGACGAGTTTTGTCCTTTATGTTTAAAAATCAAGCACGTTTTACCCTTTATGTTTAAAAATCAAACACGTTTTGTCCTTTATGTTTAAAAAATCAAGCACGTTTTGTCCTTAAAAATAAAGCATAAAGGACAAAACGTGCTTGATTTTTAAATATAAAGGACAAAACTCGTCAAATTTAAACATAAAGGACAAAACTTGCAAAGTGGCCTAAAGATAAAGGACAAAACTTAAAATTCACTCAAAAATATATTAATTCAAGGGTAGATAACATATGATGAAAAGCAAATGGTCCTACTTTGGGTGGTAGCTGGTAAACATGCAAAGTACAAGCAGATAAATGCACTATGTACGTCCAAACTGATTACCACCACCAGGGGCGGACCCACATGATGCGGGTCGGGGTTCACGGACCCCAATATTTTTTAAAAAATTAGTAGAACCGGTATGTTAAATTTTTCATGGACCCCATAAAATAAATTAGTTGGACCCTGTAGTATTAAAAGGAAAGATGGTATGGTGGTAAATCTTCTTGTGTTCCAACAAGTAGGTCTCAAGTTCAAGTCTTACATCTTTTTTTTTTTAATTTACTTTTTCCATCAAAATTAAACTAGTGTTTTTAAAACACCACAACCACCCATTGATCCTCTAATTTGTTTTTTTTTTAAATGATAAATTTAATGTCTCCGAATAATTTTATTTCACATTTAATTACCAAATAAGACTTTCAAAATATAGTGGCGTTAAAAAAAAACCTTAAACAAAATTTTTAAGTTATATGAAGTAGTTGTGTTGTTTAGGTAGCTATTGGTTTCAAACAACTTATTAATCACCACAATTTGATAACTTGATTCTTAAAAATGGTTCTTAATAATATAGTGGGTTCATGTCCACTAAATGTTTCTACATTATTTTCTAGCCTCGACCCGACCCGACTACGATGACCGACCCGGAAATTTTAATGTTTGGTTGTGAAAAATCGAAAACAAAAAAATGGACCCCAATGAAAAAAATCTTGAGTCCGCCACTGACCACCACCGTTATTAATTAAATTTTGTGTAAATAAACAAATTAATAATTTAGAAAAAAAAAAAAAAAAGCTGAAGGTGGTCAGTCGTAGTTATAGGGTTGCTTCAATTATTAAAAACAGAGTGATAATTAATTGACTAATCCTTGTAAGTCTAATTGTTTTTTTTCTTTTTTGTATGTTTTTGCTCCCCAATTAACAGACCAGATACTCAATATAGATTGAAAATGCTTCAGTTTTTTAATTATCTTTTATGAATTCAATGTTTCTAGGGCATTGATTTCTTGGATTACAAGTGGAGTAATTATCTTTTGTTAAAATTACTACAAGGTTCTAAAATGGAGTATTTTTATCTTTTTATATGTACACAACAAGACTTCGAGGAAAGAACCATTTGTGTAGACAACCACTAGTTATGTGTCAATTACGTATGTTTCGCTAGTTTGATCATTTGAATATTATTGTTTACTAGTGCTAATACCCGTGAATTTCGCGGTGTTTAGAAATGATATGTTTCTTATTTTTAGAAAAAAATTTACGTTTATATTGATCATAAAGAATTATACGCATGGACTTATTATTGAAATCTGAAGATGAAGATTAAAATACAACGAAACATCGTACTATATATCTAACAAAACCAAAAAAATAAGTAAATGAAGGAAATACGTTTTTCTGTTTTGAAATATACATTGAAAGCCTATTACTCTAATACTTCTACTTGTTGGAACTTATGTAACTCTTAAGTTCAAAAAGTAAAAAAAAAACAACCAACGTATAATTGATATAAATAAAACAAAAAGATTATTCATAATGATAACGATCTGATCCTAATTTAGTCCTTTGGTTGCAATCTTTTTAAAAACTAATTGTACGACATACTAAAAAAAGTATCATGGGTTAATTAGTTCGTTTATTGATATTGATATTTATGTAAGTTTGAGTCTTAACTATTCGTTTACACATGTTTGATATAAATGAATTGCATAGTATCATGGGTTAATTAATTCGTTCATTGATATTGATATTTATGTAAGTTTGAGTCTTAACTATTCGTTTAGGTTGCCATTATCATGTGGTTGTGCCAATAATCAGAAGGGTCGATATCATCCATTAAGTAGTTGAATCAATTTGTATGCAAGAGGTGGATGGAATATAAATATATTTAGGACCTTTATTACATAAAATTTATGAACAATATAAAAAAGGACAAAAAAAAAAAAAAACTTCCAACATATTATTCCAAAACCAAGTAATAGCTTGTTGAATCACACTTCTTACCTAGCAACTTTTTTGGTATCATCTCCAATGGAAGCCTAGTTGCACGTTCTTTCAAAGTAACACAACACTTTAATCCCCTTTCTTGAAGCTCGATCTTTAGCCTTTCTATCCCAAGAACCTAAACAACATAACAATAATGAAAGATTTATATAACACGTGGGCCATGGTAATTTTAAAGATATTAGAACTTATTACCAGAGGTAACTGGATAGAACTTTCGGCTTGCTAACTATCATGCATTAGGAAAATTGTGTACATTAAATATTTTTTTTAAGTGTGCACACAATAGATTAGCAATTGACTTAATAATCCAAACTATCGTTAAGAGTGATTTAACAATAAAAATTAACCTCCCATTGTAACCCATTAGACTGAAATTTCCACCTCTAAATTAGGTTTTCAACATTGCATTAGAATAAGTTAACATACCTTCAACCAAATATGTTCACATGTCAACATTAAAATCTTACATAGCCAAATATACCAGAGTCAACCTGCCATCATTTTAAAGAAAGTAAATAAATAAATTAAAAAACACTAAACTTATATTTTACTAATATATAAATATATGTTCAAATTAATAGATATATAAACAATCAATATTAAAATCCCTTACATACGATGATTAAAATCCCTTGTAATATCCTCATCTTGGCTCTATTTCAGGATCATATGAAAGTAGCATGGTAATATATTTTCCATTATATCTATCTAAAGTATTCTCACTGTAATATTAAAATCCCTTCAGGTGTTTACCCGTTGTGTATCCTTGCTCGACACCCAAAGAAAGTATAAAATACTCACATGCACGTTCATATGCATGCCAAGTAGGAAGAATGCTTATAAATCTATCCCCTGGCCCAGCATGGAGAATGTCCAACAAATTATGAACCTACAGAAGTATGAAAGCAAGAAATAATAATAATAATAATAATAATAATAATAATAATAATAATAATAATAATAATAATGAGGGATATTAATAATAATAGATGCACATACTATAAGATTCAATGAAAAGATATTTCATAAATTTAGGAGTCAAATAGCAAAACGACCTATTCGAATTGCATATATTTGATTACGGATCTGATGGAAGATAAAAGGAAGGTCTTCTGGTATAAACATATTTTCCTCAAGAATCAAGGAAATATTTAAAAAAAATTGTCATCAAAAGCACTGAAACATGGATGAACACACTAAAACCAAGAACCCACATATATGCCATATGTCACATAGAGCAATAAGCCTAAATCATTAACACTTGAAACTGGATATACAGTTTTTAAAACACATTCAATTACCCAACCGAATACCATGAAACTCCTACATAAGTAAATCATACCTAAACAACTGAAATTACATCACTCCTTGCTGGCTAAACCAAGCTTCTCAAAATGACCATCCAGCACTGTAACTTCTTTGGTGAAGCTGCGATGAGGGTACGATTGAGCACTGGGAAAGATAAAGCAACCGCGTGTGTGTCTTACTGACCGGACAATAAGCGAAATAGATTCCGCCAGCTTCAGAATAGCCGGTATCGATAGCAGCAGTTTAGTGGTTCCACAAGTTTTGATAACGATTTTGTAAGGGAACACAAATAGACTCGACTCGGATAGAACATAAGAGTCTACATGCTCATTCGACAACGAAGAGACAATTGTGCATTCAGCAGGGTTCAAGATCTCATCCAGTTGGGCCTTGGTTAAAGCCCAGAGACCTTGACCTTCAGGGTTAGAAAAGATACTGGGCTCGAAAAACGTAACTTCAAGCCTTTTTTCGTAGCCTTCGAAACGAATTGCAGACATGGTTTTAAACAGAAATTAACACCAACAATGGAGGAAACAGTAAACGGGTCAAGGAGTGAAGAAAAGGAAGAATATAGGGAACCGATATTAACAACGAAACAAATTATAAAAACGGTAAATAAACGACGTCAAACAGACGTGAAAGGGGCACTAAACAAAAGAATATCAGGATGGTTTGCGAACACACTGCATTAAGACAATGAAAACACATGATCAGTAGAGATTATGGAGCTAAATTGGTGCGATTAATGATCGAATACTTACGTTGGAGTAAGCAGCCGATCTGAACTTCTTGATTCCTCCGTTTGGTCGAACGTCTTGAATGCTGTAACCTAAAGGAGCTTCGTAAAACGATTTACTACTGCTAGACTTCTTCCCACCTTTGGTCTCCATCAGAACATTCATTTTTTCATGTTTTTCAAAAAGATTAGACATTTAAATCATCAGATTTTCTTTCAATAATAAACAAATATACACTAATTACAATAATTGAGTCATAATTATCAAAGAAAAAAGGCATTAAAGCTTCAACGCCTTTGAAATATGTTAATCTGAACATTAAAAATAAGAAAAACAGAACAATTTTTCTTGTTTGTTAAAAAAAGCCATTAAAATCATCAATTTTTTCTTTAAACAATGAAGAGGTATTTAATCATGAATTCAGACTCATAAAGAAGTATTAAAGCATGAAACAGTAGTTGAAATCTGGTACACTAAACATTAAAAGATTAGAAAACTTTGTTATACTAAACATTAAGACCAAAAAACTTAAATCACATATATGTATCAATTGAACACAAACATGCCTCTGTTTGTGTTCGTTCGGTTCGTCTACAGGCCTATCTGTGACAATTAAGACTTGAGAGACTTACTGGGATTGACTCATTGAGACTCCCACCACCAATAAGACTACCGTTTTGGAAATTCTTTGGAAAGACATCACTGCCGAACTTTTCATCCCTGTCACTCTTCCATGAAATGTCCCTTTTGTTCAGGCTTACACGTATTTGTTCCATTCTCATTGCCACGGTTTCTCAATTGCTGATCACTTCGGCTCTTGACATACCTGCAAACATAAGTTTTTTTGTGATTAGTCGTTAGATTTATGGAATTTTTGTTTTTAATAAATAATATATAAGATGGAAATGAAAGAGTCGTTACCTGCGATGATTCTGATAGTAATTGTCGAGCTGATAGTAGACATAAATAGGTTGCTTCATTCTCTTTGTGACCTAATGTTCAGTTCGTTTAATTACCAAAATGTTAGATGTTGAATTAAATTGCACATATCTCTAATTATGAAGTCACTGCAGTAGATTACACAAAAAGAAAGTAAGCTTGGTTCTTTGTCATAAGTCAATGAATAAGAAGCATAAGGAAACATTGAAACAACGATACTTACCCATTTCGGGGTAAGAATTGGCTTGCAAGCCGGAAGTTCTTGTTGTGTAACCATGAGAAAACATCACGGTTGTTTGCAGAAACACATCAAGAGTGGCGATGGTTAAAAGGCTTCCGCCAGAGTAATAGTTGTTGTAACCCTAGCCGCCTGTTTCCCGTTCGCCACAGACCAGTGTTTGGCCGGAAATAAAAAGAAACACCATATTTGCATCTTATTTCTCTTCATCTACAATACACAACAAACATATCAGCAGCAATTGTGATTCACCAGCAGCGGCAACGAACAACCACAACATCCGTCAGAGAGGTTGGGGTTAAACACCATTGTTTGAAACTTTGAATCAAAACCTAGGTCATCAAATATTAGAATAAAAGTCAAATAATCAACAAATACGTGTCGTACCTGATGTATTAACGATGATCAAGTGACACATCAGACCTTGATGTAGAAGACATTTATGTGTAGGAGTATGAAACAGATCGATTGACAAAAAAAACCCTATTTGAATATGATAACAAAGAAAAGATAGATTATGGATTGGAATGATACAATCATGATCTTTAATAGAAAATATTGAGTATCTAACCTTGAATCAGAGCGATTACATGAAATCTAACATTTTTAGAGATATAAAGATGATATCCTTACCTGCGGGAATGGAGTAGCCAATTAGAGAGGATGAGATCGTATATAATAATATAGAACTAATTATTATAAAATCCAGATCCAATAATCACATGAATCGTTTCAAAAATCAAAACACAAAATTAGAAATCAAACATGAGAAATCATCAATATAGATAGAAAAATTAAGTAGATCTATAAGAGAAGATTTGATTTACCACGGTCGCAGAGAATTGAAATTGTGTGTGAGCAGATGGAGAAAGCAGAAACCCTAGATGGAGGCGAAAAGTGAAGTTAAACCCAGGTTTTATCAATATATATAGTATCCATCGTTCTCGACCCGTATTTACTAAACGGATCCCGTGTCGGGTTATTTCAAGGGAAATGAGGCGAATGACAATTTTGGCGGGAAAATGAGCTATAGAGGCCCTAGGAGGGGGACATGTGTCCCCTAATTAAGGCTTTTATTAGGTTGTATAGATTTGTAAAAGAAATTGACATGTGCCTGTGTACATTATTTATTTATTTTTGTTATGAATTTATATGACTTCTTATATGATATATCTTACTAGTGGTGTCCGTATGATGCGACAGTGAACACAATATATTTTATATCTTACTAGAGTGGTGTTCACATGATGCGGCAATGAACACAATATTTAGGTTGGTGATTTTAAGGACGTGCACAGGGTGGCTCGGTTTGGTTTTTAGCCATAATCATAACAAAAACCAAAATTTTCGCTTTGGTTAGGTTTTGAACCGGCTTATGAACCAAGAAAAAAAAATAAAACTAAACTGGCTAAAGGGCCTTTCAGTACAGGCGTACAACTAAACAAAGTTGCTAAGGAACTTTGTTGAGTTAGTCTTGGCTATTTATGCACGAGTGGTTTATATTCTAACACATTAATACAAACGAGTTTCATTCACATGTGTTTTATATGCTAACACATTCATACATACAAGTCCTAGCCACATACAGTCATACACGCAATTAGATCCCATGCATATGTACGTACATACAGGGGCGGACTTAAACCTAGCCCAAGGTGGGCGGTCGCACCCCCGATTCCGTCGAAAATCTCGTCCGCACCCCTTGAAATTTTTCGTCCGCACCCCTTGGAATTTTCCGTCCGCACCCCTTAGGTAAAAAGTGTTATCAATTTATATTTTAAAAATTTTTTTCTTATTTTTTTTTAAAAAACACTACCTAAATTATATAACTTTTAATACCTAAATAACTAAACCCAAATACCCAATACCTTTAACTAGCCCACTCCTAAGTCTTAGCCCAATAAACAAACCCAACAAATCAACAATATTTCAACCTAAAATAAAATAAACAAGCCCAAAACCCTTACATATTCTCTCCCGCTCTCTATCATCCCTGCACGCACGCCAGCGATCAGAACATCAGCGACAACAACAGCCGCATACCACCGTAATCAGCCATCATACCACCGCCGATCGAACACGAGTAAGTTTATTTGTTATTTTTGATGATTTTTGGTGGGGTGGGACGGTACCGGTAGCCACCGGAAGTGAATTTTTGATGACAGGAGACATGTGTACTTCTTGTTAGTGATGATATGTTATTTTGTGGTGGGTTATATATGTATATTTTGTTAATGATGATGATGATGCTATTTTGTCCGTTTTTTGGTGGGTTATATACGATCAGGCTTGAATGCTTGATACATTATGTAATATGTTTGTCAAGTCTTGTAAGGTTTATGGTTTCAATAAATATTCACGTAACTTTTATATTGGTATATGGGTTATTGAAGCTTGTTCACGTAACTTTTAGTTTGGTATTCTTTTGTTTTACATGACCTGACCCAACTCGAACCGACCCGATACGAACCAATTTTTTTACTTATATACCTTGGGGCCTAAAATTTTTAAAAATGTTTCGCATCCCTATGAAAAAATTTATGGGTCCGCCACTGCCTACATACATATCTTGCCTCCCTCTATAGCCACATATGAGTTCCATCCTTACCCGCACCTCACAAAACTCTTTGGTAGGTTTGAGGTGCATCTATGAAGCTTATCATGGCTTGGCAATGGGGGCTACGGGGTTTGGGATCGAAGAAACGGAGAAAAATTGGGCTTTGGCCGTTGCCGATGGGAAAGGACAATATGATATAAAAAAGTTGTTTTTAATGAAACTGACAGACATGTCCAAACTTAAGGGGCGATTTTGACAATTTACTCTTTAAACAAACTCATTACAAAGTTAAAAAGTTATTTTATAAACCCAAAAATTATCATTAATCAACTAACCAGAACGCATTAGAACCACCTGAAAAATGTATATAAGAAGTTAACCTGCTTTCACATTACTAGCTTACTGGTTATATTTAGTGATTACGGTCCATTTATAAACTATTATAATTTGTTTTTTTTTCTTTTGAAAACCAAAACAATTGCTATATTTTTTTTAAAAGTAAAATAATAGTTAACTTAAATAAAATATTAAAAAATATAAACACAACTTTAAAATTGTTTGCCCATAAAAGATATGACCGTGTAGTAGATTGAAAGGTACTCAAGAAAAAAAAGTAAAAGGAATAACTTTGTACCCAAAAGGACCATACATTCAAAAGGCATTGTCAATTACTGAAAGATAAGCGATTGGTAATTTAGGATCTCCATCTTCAGATATAAAAATAAAATAATATAAGTTGAAAATTTTCGATTTTAGATGTTTGATTTAAAGGTTGTAAATTCAATTTATATAGCTAGGTATCATTTAATAAAATCAATTTCTATTTTTTTTCCAGATAAAAAACACAACCTTATAAGACTAATGAGGTGTTGACAAAACATAATCCACTTCGAAATTTTACAATTTCACTTCGAGACATATAAAAAATCATCGCTACAATTGGAAGTTGAAGCAACCTACTAAGGTGTTTCTGTTGGAAATTTAATAATTAATATTATATTATGAGTTAATATAATTAATTTTTAATATTTAAGTCAAGATGAATGAGAGATCTTGTGCATTAAGTTTGTGTGTTGGAACCATAAACATGTCGGAAATTGAGCTTGTCTCACATAGGTGGAGAGATAAATCTTTTGTGGATTTATAGCTAGAACTTTCTACACGAATGTATTATTGTGTGACAACTCACACCCAGTGGTAGCCAGGAGGGTGCAAAGCACCCGACCCGCGCCCGGGCCCGAGACGTGGGCGGTGGGCGCAATGTGGCGCTTTGATGGGGCACTTTGCACTTCGCACGCTCGCATCGCCGCCTTTAGTATTTTTTATATGTGTCTTGGCCGGGTGTTGTCAACTAGAGACTGTTCAAACTCTACCAGTGAAATGTTTGAGTTACAGAATTGATTATGCCATTGAATTCTAAATTTATTTTATAGGTTTCAGAATTCATTATGCTATTGAATTCTATAACTGATTTTATTGAAGGGTGCATTCAATATTCAGTTATCTTATTCGAATTCTAATTAGTATAAATACAAAGCTTTGTGCTTTGTTTTAGACACACTGAAATTCATATGGTTCATACCTCACACACAACTTCTAACGATTTCCCTAATCTTGAATCTCTACGCACTCTTGTTTCAAGTATTTTTTTAGGTGCTAGACAAATCCCGGCAGTACAATCTGCTTAGGCTGTTGTACCCTGGGAAACAGACGGGTTCACATGGGTGGCCCGAAATCTGTTTTAAAGGAAGCGTGATCTTCACGTGCCTCAGTCACTGTTGTTTTCTTGTAACCTGTTCTTAGTTTTATTTACATTTCTTGTATTGTAATTTCTTTCAGTTTAGTTCTGTTCTTATTTATGTATTGCATTCAGATTGTTTATTAATAAAATTCTTATTTTATTTATTTTGTGAACGGTTGTCCTACAGTTTCTAATGTATCCATGTTGGTGGTCTAAGATTTTGTATAATTATGCATGTGTTGCTGAAATTAGAAAGGTTATTTAAAACTTTGGATCAGAAAAGCGACTCAAAACTTGGAGTTTTCTCGGCAGCTACAATTGGGATTGCTATTGTCGCTACAGAGGCGTAAGGACTAATCACAGGCAATGAGGGCGTTACGAGTGGGGTATCAGAATGGTGGTCTAAGATTAAGAGGTGCCAGCGAGAAAGAGAGGGAGAGCGGGGTAACAAGTGAGAACTCCATCATGAGAACATTGTAATCTACCAAGGGTTGTCTAGTGATTCCTTTTGTGTGTGTGTGTATGTGTGTGTGTGTGTGTGGGGGGGGGGTTAGGGTACATGTGAGACATCAACAAGGGAGAGAGGATTGACCGTCGTCAAGTCTTCAAAAACACAATAAGTCCAGATAGCTATGATAAATAAGGTGTCGTATCCACGAATAAGTTGGGGTTAGTATTACACGTTGCATTCGACGGTGAAAATTAATACAAAAGTATTTGATTACTTTTAAAATTAAACTAGTGTTACCTAATTCAATTGCAATTAAACCAGAGAAGACGGACAAACAACAGACAAAATTATGAAATAGGAAACATAAAATCATGTTAAGCTTCAAATTTGATAGCACTATTAATAATTTGAAATAACTACATACATTAGTAAGCTATATAAACATAACATTGTCTATCATACATTAACGATGCACACTTCAATCATAAAGTTAGACTTTAAATATTTTACCGAATATATAAAGATGCATGAGGTGATCACAATTAATCATTAAACTCAATACTCTTTTCTTACGGCTAAATGTTGCATTCGCAGGAATTGAATTCCTGACCTCCTCTTATCCAAACACCTAAAGGGTTTTCCCTCTACCACTGAACCAAAGCCTCAATCTCATCAAACTCACTACTTGAGTCTATAAATGCAATCAAGACACCTTCTTCCTCAGTGGAATCAAACAGCATTATCAAGGGTGCATGTAATGATCAGATAGATTGTCTTACACACATAAATATACTCAAATAATTTGCTAGCAAAAATCTAGGGCTGGCATATCGGGTCAACCCGATCTGTTAAGACACGAACCCGATAAGACACGAACACGAAACCTGTAAACACGAACACGACACGAAATCTTATCGTGTCTGATTTTCCAAACACGAACACGAACCTGTTAACAAACAGGTTACACGAAATGACCTGTTAAGACACGAAAATGTTACCAACATATCATATGACATGTTTAAGACACGAACACGACCTGTTAAGACACGAACATGGCTTGTTAACCCCACATATTTGATATATTTTTTTAGTTTAAAATTATAAACAGGTCATTAACGGGTCTTAACAGGTTAACGGGTTTTAACCTGTTTAGACACGATATTTAAACAGGTCTTATCGTGTCGACCTGTTTAGACACGAAACCTGTTAAGGTTAAACACGAAACCTGTTAACTTCGTGTAGGTTCGTGTCGTGTTATCGTGTTCGTGTCAGAATTGCCAGCCCTACAAAAATCACAAAACACATTCATGTCTAGAAAGTTGTACAAATCAAATTCAATACCATGAAAACTTAAATAATTAGGGTCTAGGGTTTAATAAAAGTAATAAACTAACCACACTTTTAAATCTTTCTGTTAATATATTTGATGTTTTGGTATGGTCTAGCTTCTTGTTAGTAAATGGTAATGTTTTTTAAATAGAATATAACTTTAGCCGTTCAAATATTAAAAAAAAAAAAAAAAACACCTTTTAAATTTTTTGGTCTCCAATTGTCTGTCAAGCAAAACAAAAGTAGCAGCCGATTGCAAAGTCACAAGGCCTTTTGTGCCTTTTGCTCCCAGCCGGCGGCTTCCTTAGCCAACAACCCATCATTAGGGTGGCCTTGGTCTGCGTGCATGGTCCAATTAGCCAGCCTTCTCTCGACTTCAGCGCAGCCAAGAGCTGCCTACTGCTGACCCATCAAGCCCAATTAGCAAGATAAACCCTAAGCCCAAAACCGATGACTCTTTTTAGGTGGGCAGTGGGCTGCAACTTGGTTATATTAATGGATCTGCAAATAAACAAAAGCTCCATTTATCTTCTAACTTGAAGTCTCAACTTCTTTATTTTCATTTATGATTTTAGCTCTTTTTTTATTCTAACAGAATTGTAGTGCAGGTCCTTTACGTTTACATTAAATTGTATTGCACGTTCTGTAAACATGTTGAAGATGCAAACATTTTCTACAAGCATTTTTGCTTACAAGATATATTAGGCATAATCATCGTCTACAAAAAGAATGTAACATGGGTACGTTGCTGCATTCAAAAAATCGATCCAGAATTCGAACCACACCTAATTCGATACCATATACTAATTCGTTGCATTAAAAAATTCGATATACTGAAAATTGTTGCATATACTAAAAAATGATACTATATACCTAATTCGATACCATTTTCTGTATAATCGATACCACATACTAATAATCGTTGGATTAACTAATCAAATCAAATGTAAATTTGCATTATAGTTGAAATTGAATTCAATATCCGATACTAATTCGATATCATAATCATATCATCATCATCGACCGTAACCTGGGTACGTCGCTGCATTATAAGGTTACAACATAATGAAAGAGCTTGAATCATACCATATACTAATTCAATATCATAATCATCAACTTCGGTTTTTATGTGAAATTGATCTTCAGTTGTCATCATTGATTTTGTGGAAGGTTTAGGGAGCTTGAGATGTAGAACTTTGTTTGGAAACGATCGCATGATGAAATAGAAAGAGTCAGTATACAAAACGTATGCAAGTTAGGGATTAAAATGACTATTTTGCATATCGTATGATTAATTTAACTAAGAAAACTAACTAGGATTGTGGTAAAGGACGTGCACTGCAACAAAAAAATAAATGTAAAGGACATGCACCGAAACATATAAATAATATTTTCAAAATGACACCAAATTGTTCTCCTTGGTTACCTCAGTATTGTGCAATATATTTTCAAGTCATTGCCAAGTTTCTTTAGCTTATACCGCAACATATAAATAATACTTGTTCATGAACGGGAACTCTGCAATACATAGACTATATGAGTCTTTCTTATGTTTTGGTGACAATTTTACTCAACTTCATACAATATTTTACGGGCTAAACCTAATGTAATCGTTGCATAATATTATCTTTCCCCCAAAAATATGTTATGTGTGTTTGTTTTAAGGTATAACCAGGGTATTTGCCCGCGCGTTACGGCAGTACGTTACCGCAGGCATTCGGTAGGTCTCAGTTCGATATTTGCACTCGATATAGAAATCAACATGTGTTTTACATCAACCAACAATAAAAACAAACACCGGTACCCGCACCAATGTTGTTCGAACAGTATCCATCGGTTTAGATCGTCATGGTACTAGTACATATACTCATAAAAGTACGCAAGTTATTAGATAAAAAAAATTAACAATGAACAAAATATTATTAAAAATTAAAACAAATACTTAAAAATATATAATCACCATTCATGGCCAATCTAAATCCATATATATAATATTAATATAACAATATGTTTACATTTTTTAATCGAAACATCACACTTTAAGCAACATACTTTAAGCACCATACTTTAGAAAAGCAGTTGATAAGCCAAAGTATCTCTATCTACGATGGTAAGCAACTAAACATCATAAAATGAAGAAAGCACAGAAACCAAAAAAAATAAAAGTCCACAAACAGAAAGAAGTTTTAAAGTTAGAAGTAAAGGAAATAACTTATACAGTTTTAGAAACAACTATACCAAATACCCTGCACACCATTCATGTTCATAGCAAAACATAACTAGACAAACATCATCACTCGGTTAGTCATTGCCCGATGACTCACCAGCCATCCAAGCCGCATGTCTGTGTGTATCATCCATGGGACGCCGAGTCCCCATCATCCTCATTCTCTTTGCACCATCAGACCCTCGTCGTGACGATTCACCACCCTGATCAGACCCCTTTCGCGCTTTAACCTTGCTACTTGAACCACCTGCTGCACCCTCGTGCGAGTCAACATCCGCAAGACCATTCTCTAGTGCCCTCACCAGATTTTCGAAATATTTGCGAGTCACTTTAGTCAAATCAGTTAACTTTATTCTGAAACAATTAAACTTCTCCTCGGTGATGTCTTTGTCTTCGTTTATAATATAAGTTTGTAGTTCTTTCTCCGCACAAAGATGAAGCCTTTCTAAGCCAGATTCTGCTTCACCCTGCACATACTCAAAGAACGTCTTTTTAGCCTCTTCGATTTTCGGTATGTAATACCCGTATGCATACGTCCATTTCAGCATGCGCCTGCATTCAACTATCTGTAACCAAGCATCTATAATGAACTGCAACTGCGTCTCGGGCTGGCGATAGGTTAAACTTAGCGTCTTAAGATCAACGGTTTCAATCTTATGCAAGTCTGTAAGAGCTTGTTTTCTCGACTTCTCATTTGCAGCCCAACGCTCGTAGTAATGCGTATATCTCTCAATTGCTTTTTTAGCCAACTCTCTTTGACGTTCCGCTTCATGAACCGGACCCCCTTCTTTAGCATAACCATTACAAGCTCTGCCATCATGTCTATTGTACGGCCCAAGACACAACCAGCAAAACTCATATCCACACGGCGGCCTGCAAGTCATGTGCATACAACCGTGGTTCTTCTCAATCGACCGCTTACATTTCGGGCAAGGCTTCGTATACGCGAGAATCCAGTTAGTGTTTTCCGCTTCGGCGTTATTTTTCAACACCCATTTACCGACGGTTTCACAATCCAACGGACGATGAGCGTCCTCCATACACTTCCAACAAAAACCATACTTACAATTACACGAAACATCGTAACTACCGATCTCGAAATCATCATCATACTCAACAGCATACTCGCATCCCGGCCCAGGACACCACTTAACCCTCTTATTACTCTCGACATAAGTCCTAAGCAGAAAAAGATCATACCTTTTCCTTTCGTTTTCACTCGCCAACACGCGAACCATATCCGGCCCAACCGCAGCCTTGCAAGACGGCTCCGGACACCTCAAAGTCAAACACCCAGGTCCATCCTCAACAGCAGTACACACATAACTCTTCCAACACGCCTTACAAAACCTATGATCACACCCACATGTTGCGGTATCCCCAACCCGGACCGATTCGAAACAAATCCCACAATCAACAACAGCCTTTTCATCTGAATATTCGGGGAATTTAACCGACAAATCAACGTCTAACAACCCGACACTCCCACGAACTTGACCCTCATCCTGAAACCAAGCTTCATGAAGCTTACTAACATCCCAATTATACTTAACCAACAACATGCAAGCAGAATCTCTAGAAACAGATAAAACAGAGGTAACCTTAACAATATCTTCTTCATAACGTTGAGCAAGATCATCTTCTTTCAAAATTAGATAGCTTTTGTCGCTCGTAGAATTGACGCGGTTGACCAAAACATTGGAATCATCGGCGCCGTCATCTATAGCACAATCATCATCGGAATAAGCGTCGTCGTAATAATCTTGATCATCATCGGAAAAATGAGTGAATGTGTATTGGAAAAGATGATCGGAATCCATGGGTTGCATGAGAAAGTGGTGAATTGTGGGGAATTGGTTAAAGGGTTTGGGGATTTGGGGTGATCGGGGGTGGATTGATTAGGGTTTAAGAAGAAATTTAACGAGATTGCGAATAATTTGGGGATTTTTGGAGGGGGGTGGAGGTAGGAGGGTAGTGATTAAGTTGAGGAAGAATTTCATGTTAATAAAGGAAAACAATGGAAAAGATGAGTTTTGGGAGCAATGGAAAATATAGCGAAACTTCGATTTCTGGGCCCAATTGGCCCAAAAGGTATTGCTACGAGATTTTCATCATATATCTATATCGCTTCAATTATAGTTTAACTAAATCTATCCAATATAATAAAAGATTTTATTTAATTGATAGTTTTAATTGTTTTTATATTTTGATGATAAGAATAAGGATAATTGATAATCATATATTAAAATAAAAATATTTATTTTAATCAACTGTTTCGTTAGAAGAATTTATTCAATACATGTAGAATATATATATATATATATATATATATATATATATATATATATATGGGATGGTTTAAATGAAAACCAGGCCCGGCCCGGAGGGGGTGCGGGGTGGGCGACGGCTCAGGGCCCAAACTCTCCGGGGGCCCAAATTTTTATTTTTTAATAAAGTTACGCTGTAGAGCTTAGAATACATAAGTACTGAATTGAAAAAAGAGTAAATTACAAAGTTCGTCCTTTATACATAAGTACTGAATTGAAAATATGTCCTTTATCTTTAATAAGCTCAGAAAGCATACTCAATGTTTGCAAACCCTTACATGTTACGTCCTTTAGTCCTAACACAGCTAGTTTTTAAGGTTAAATTTGACTAAGTCAACCCCACATAAGGGTATTTTGGTCAGTTTATCCAAAATGTTAAAATAAATCATTATAAAAAACAATAAATAAAACAATTTTAAAATTATATATTATATATATACACAGACAAAACACATATATATATGAACACCTTCTTCTCTCTCTGACTACCCTACCACAACCACCACCCACCACCCACCTACTGGTCTTCTTCTCCGGTGAAACACCACCGCCCAACTCCGGCGACCAAGAACTCCCACACTCACCCCTCCTCTCTCTCTTTCTCTCTCTCGGATCGGAACCCTAGCCGTCGTCTTCGCAGACCAAATAAAGGGGCAGGTGGTGTGTGGCTGTGGTGGCAGGTGTGAGAGAGAGGGAGACGACGGCAGCGGCGATCACGACGGCGGTGGTGCGACGGTAAACAAAGGCCCATGTTCTTGTTCATCTCAGATTCTTTTGGATCCGATGTCTCCGATGTCACTGGAGTCCGGTCGGACCAGGTAGCCGAGAAGGGGGGTGTTTGCAGGTGGGAGTTGTCGGAGGAGAAGGGGTTTAGATGAGGGTGTGTAGCCAGAGAAATCAGCACCGCCGGCAGCCGAAGAAAAACCGGCTCCGGCCAGTCAGTCATCGGCTGGCTGTAATCGAGACAGAGAGGAGATCGAAGCTGTATGGTCTGCATATGTGTTTTGAATGTATGAATCTAAGGGGTAATTATGCGCCTTTAACAGTTTCGATTGCATTTTTCATTTGATGATGATTATTAATTATGTTGTTTTGTTTGCAATCTGCACTCTGTTTTCATTTGAATGTATGAATCTCCGGCCAGTCAGTCGTCGGCTGCTTGATTTTCTGTCCGTTGGTGGGGGGTTTTGCAGAAGTGGAGGTGCGGTGGTGATGATGGAAGTACGGTGGTTGATGGTGGTGGAGGTGCGGTGGTGATAGTGCAGGTGTGGTGGCAGGTGGGTGGTGGTGTTGGTGGTTGCAGGTGTGGTGTGATGGCAAGTGGGTGTTGGTGGATGGTGTTGGTGTTTTTATATATTTTTAATAAATTAATAAAATTACCAAAATACCCTTATGTGGGATACCCTTGGTCTAATTTAACCATGAAAAATAACAGAGTTAGGGCTAAAGGACATAATGTGTAAGGGTTTGCAAACATCGAGTATGTTTTCTGAGCTTATTAAAGATAAAGGACATACTTTGTAATAAATGACATAGATAAAGGACGAACTTTGTAATTTACTCTTGAAAAAATACAAGATAAGGCCCATGGTTTGGTGGTTCTCATTTCACTTTATTAGCAAATAGGTCTTGGGTTCTAGCCTTGGTAGTTTCATTTTTAGTTGATTTTTTTTATTTATATTTGTTACCTATGCATTAAATGCAAATGACATTAATTGACTAATTTTGTGTTTAAAAAGGGAATCATAGTTATTTCTCAAATCTATTTTAAAACTGTTTATTATGTTAATTTCTTAAAATATTATTCAATCTACAATTAGTTTTGTGTGTTCCATTTTTATGAAAAAGGTTATTTTGTTTTTTTTCTCTTTTCACTATGTGTATTTTCTAAATAAATTTGGATAGGTTACCATGGTTTTACATGATCGTAAATAACGATTTTTAAAGTTACGATGTAACAATTCTACATTTTCTTAACTTACCCTTACAACGTGTTTTCTTTCTATGTTTCATTGTCCAAATGCGTGTGTGATGTGCTTTTTATCTACGATTCCACGTAAAAAAGCAGTCCGCCGCAACACACGGGCGATTCCACAAATTTTTAATTCATTTCATATATTTAAAACTTTTTTGTATATTCTTTTTAAAAAGTTTATATTTTTGGGGCCCGTATTTTGTCTTCGCACAAGGCCTACATATTTTCGAAGATTTTCGGAGACGGCCCTGATGAAAACCACTTTTATTGTGAAAACTCGAAAACTAACTAAAAAAAGCCTAAAAAACACACAAAAAAATTTTTTTTTTCAATTTTTTTTATAAAAATCGATGGTTTTTATATATGAAAAAAAAACCTTTTAAAAAAAAAAAATTTGTAGTACACATGTGTAATAATAAACATGTGTAGTACACATACACAAGTGTAGTATTACACATGTGCACTACACAAAAAAAATTGTTTTTTTTTTTGAAATTTTTTTTATATAAAAAAACCTGCGAAATTATTATGCAAAAAAAAAAATAAAAAAAATTATTTGGTATGTTTTTTTGGCTTTTTTAGTTAGTTTTCGAGTTTTCACAATAAATAGTGGTTTTCATTTAAACCTTCCCATATATATATATATATATATATATATATATAGGGGATGGTTCAAATGAAAACCACTTTTAACGCGAAAACTCGAAAACTAACTAAAAAAAGCCTAAAAAACACACAAAAAATTTTTTTTTTTTTTTCAATTTTTTTAATAAAAATCGCTAGTTTTTATATATAAAAAAAAACTTTTTTTCAAAAAAAAAAAAAAAAAAAAATTTGTGTAGTGCACATGTGTAATAATACACATGTGTAGTACACAGACACATGTGCAGTATTACACATGTGCACTACACAAAAAAATTTTTTTTTTTTTTTTTTTGAATTTTTTTTTTTTAATAAAAAAACCTGCGAAAATTTGATTGAAAAAAAAAATTTTTAAAAAAAAAATTTTTTTGCATGTTTTTTTGGCTTTTTTTAATTAGTTTTCGAGTTTTCGCGTTAACTAGTGGTTTTCATTTGAACCTTCCCCTATATATATATATATATATATATATATATATACATATATATATATACATATATATATATATATACATATATACATAGGGGGAGGTTCATTTGAGAAAAATGTTCTTGAAAGAAGAAAAATAAATTAATCTAGACCCTATATTTTTTTGATCAATGGTTGAGAATTAAGATATTATTTTTATCCACTTTTAATTAATGCTTTAATTACTAAGGATAGTATAGACAATTTGACATAGAATACTAATAAATATTTTGAAGAGTTACAAAAATCTCACTAATGCCACCATAATTTTCTCCTTCACCACCATTAATGTGTTGGATCCTACACTAATTTTATTAGGAGTGACAAAATTATTTAAAGGTGTTATGTCCTACACATATTATATTATGAGTCGAAAAATTATTTAAAAGTTGTTGAAGTCCTACACATTTTGTACCCTACACCAAAACATAGTTTTTAACAGTGTAGGAAACGTTAAATATGTAAGATCATGTGCAAGATTATTTTTATTGTGTAAGGTGCATAACTATTTTATAAGATAAACTTATTAAATGATTAGAGTTCATTAATTTGAATAGCAAAAATAAATAATAGACTCATTAAATGATTTGTTTGAATTACCTTTGTATCCTTTATTCTTTTTATTCTTAATTTGTAATTTCTTCTCATTTGAACTCTCCACTATATACATAAACCCCCCCCCACCAAAAAAAAACCTACCCCCCCCCCCCAAACCTAAACCCCCCCCAAGCTAAATGCTAAAAAAAACCTAAAAAAAACCTAACCCCACCCCCCCCCCCAAGCTAAAATGCTAAAAACTAAACCCCCAAAAAACCTAAAAAAATCTAAAAAAAAAATCTATAAATTTTTTTTGAATTTTTTAATATTTTTCATGTCAAAATCGCTACTTTTAGAAGCAAAAAAAAAAAAATTTAAAAAAAAAATTTAAATTTTTTTTTTCTGGCTTCGAAAAGTAGCGATTTTTTATAAAAAGTATTAAAAAATTCAAAAAAAATTTTTTTGTGTGATTTTTAGCTATTTTTAGGCATTTTTGGTGTGTTCACATTGGTTCTCGCGGTTCTCACAATAAGAGGTGGTTCTCGCATGATCTTCTCCTTATATATATATATATATATATATATATATATATATATAGAGGCCGGTTATAATACAAATACTCTAATCGTACATTATGTACGCTACAACAACAACCGTACGATCATCTCATTAAAAGCGCGTGTTTAAACAATTAAATTAATCAAATTAAAATTAATAAAAGAAACCGCCAAGGTTAGAATCGTCCATAGCGAGAACAAAACCCCTGATTATCAGCACACAATAACTCAAAATCATACCGTAAACCCAAAATCTAAACATTGCATTCTCCTTCTCCGAAACATTACCTGCTACTCTCCATTGCGATTTCAACTACGCTTCCATGAATATTGAGAAAAGAAGCAAAGCAAACAATGACAGACCACAAGCGAAGAAGATGAATCCAGGTATCTATTTACATTTGCGATTTAAAGTGTAATATACAGGAGCTTTAAAATCAAATGCGATTTTGTTTGTTTATTAACGTTTTAACTGAAACATATGGTTTTATAACATTACATATTGATAACAACTTCAATTTTGCTAGGGTTTGTTACTGGTATATTTATTTATTAGGTTTTGCATTTTTATGCAGTTGTCTTAATGATACTGATGGATGTGCGATATCATATAGGGTTTTGTTGTGGTTTTTATGACATTTGCGATTTCATATGATAAAAAGCTAGTATGTCGAAGGTTTTTTGTTTTAGGTTAAATTAAACTTGCGAATTTATATAAATGCAAATGCGATTTTATATCATAAGTTAGTTGTATTGTTTATGATTTATAATGATTGATAGTTTAGGTAATGCTTATGTAACAAATGCGAAATCATAACTCATAAATGCCAATTGATGACTTGTTGTGCATGATTAACTGATAAATGCGATTTTGTAAGTGTTTTTAACTATAGCATGCGATTTTGTAGAAATAGAATCTGATGATAACTTTGAAGGACCAATATCAACTCTGATAAAAATTAAAAAGAATAGAAAGAGATTGGTGATTCAAGAAAGTTCAGAAGATGATGACTTTGTTAAGCCACCCCCAAAAAAGAAAAAAACATGAGAAGAAAGAAGATAAGAGGAAATCAAAGATACTCACAAAAAAACATTCAAAAAGGGGCAACAACCTAAAACAGAACATAGAGAGTTTTTCAAATACAGCAATGAAGCAATACTGCTGAGATGCCAACCTAACTCATATATGGATACTGTTAGAAGATTTTCAAAAAAACAGATTGATGATGTTAGGGATATGGGGTTTGGAGCTATTCTTGATATCAACATCAACCATATTTCGACAAGATTGGCATATTGGCTAGTGAGAAACTTTGATGAGAAGTTCGATAAGCTAAACGTAGGAAAACACCAAATAAAAATAACATCGGACACAGTTTATCAGGTATTTGGAATACCAAAAGGTCCAAAGAAGGTTGAAATAATAGCCGATAAGAGAAAAGTCAAAAAGCAAGACAAAATTGAAAAAAGTCAAGAACCGGGAAATGCGGTCCGGGATACATTCATCCGCCAGTGGGGACAAAACGCGAGACTTACCCATGGCTTAATAGCAAATACAATGGAAAATCAAAGAGACAGAGGGAGTCTGTTTAAATTAAATTTCCTTGTATACTGGATGATGTTCTTTGTAGAAATTACAAAGGCAACACTTGCAAATGATAGATGTTTGCTCGGTGTAGAAGATGTTGAGGAAATAAAAAATCTAGATTGGTGCTCATATCTACTCGAAACCTTGCGCCGGACACGAGCGGGCTAGAAGAACTATAAGATACAGTTCGTAGGACCTGTTGCCTTTCTTACGGTATACATTACTACATTTAATAACATATTTAAAAATACTAGTTTGTTCTTTTATATAATTAAATGATCTTGCGATTTATACAGCTTCTATACACGCATGAATACAACAAAAAGCTTAACCTGTTTGAGAAAGCCGTGGAGATGCCAGTTATTCGTTATATAACATCTTCAGAGATTGATAAAGTCGAAGAACATATTTCGGATAACGGACCTCTATGGATATCAAGTGAGAGTGAAGAAGAAGAAGAAAGTGAAGAAGAAAATGAAGAAGAAAATGAAGAAAAGAATGAAGAAGAAGAGGGTCCTCAGGAGGATGATTATACACTACGACCACCGGTTGACACGACGATAAGCTACAAAAGAAGGACTGCGCGCGCAGTACAAAACGAAGAAACCGGGGCAGAGCCAAAAGATAACAAGAACATTGATGATTTCATGGATTTCAGTTTTAAAATCAATGAAATGTCTCAGATGAACATTGACTTTGAAGTTAGAACGCAGACGCAGAAAATGATGGATTATTGCAACACTCCTCCTCAACTTTCACCATCGGTATTCTATGACACAGCCCACGAACAACAACTAGAGGCTTCGAGAGCAAACAAAAAGGTAAGTGTAAAAAATATTAATTTAACTTATTTAACTTAATCAATTATATTTAACTTCTATATTGATATTACAGAATCTGTTGAAAAAGATGAAAGCAAATGTCAAAAAATACCTTAAAATGGTTCGAGATGTTCAAGAGATGAACAACTTAGTGTCAGAGGCAAAAACTAAGTGTTTTTGGGATGTTGAGGTTATGAAGGCTTGTAAGGAGTGGGATCAAACGCTTCAGAATAATACCATTTGTCTGCCACCTGAACCGGTTCAAGAGCATGAACCTGCAGCCTCTCCTGTTCATCAAGAACCTGAAAACCCAGCTTCTGAGGTTCATCATGAAGTTGCTACAAACAAAGAAGGTAGAGAGGATAAAGAAGCACAAAAAGTAATATCCAATGTTTTGGTACAATTGGCATCAGAAGGTAACACATGCGAACTCAATATTAACACATGCGATATAATGTAAGAATTCACTAAAAATTATGCATTTGCGAAACCTATGAAAAACACATGCGATACTATCAAAAACATTTCAGATTTGATTTCGCACACGATGTCATGTATACTCCTGCGATTTTGATTCTGCTGTATTAAATAAAATAATTTGAATCTATAGGTACACTGCAACCAGATGATGGAGGAGTCACAGACACCCTTATTGCAAAAATTCAAACAGTGGAACCGGGTGTATATGCTTACCAAACAACTGCCAATGGTAATAAAAACCCTTTACTTTATGAGAAAAATTAAACATCATAAATTATTGTATAGCTTAAATTACTCTGGCATGCAGAAAATGGTGAAAATGAAACTGTTGTCGAAGAGACAGTGAACTTGGCAGAATCTACACAAAAAGTCCAGGAAGAAGTGCCGGAAAAAGACCCTCAACAACTCGATACGGACGTTGAAGTTGAAAAGGAAATGGAACCTGAATGCCCTCAAGTAACTGCTGAAGAATTGCATTCAGTTGAGTTGGTTTTGAGCATAGGACCAACATTGGAAGAAGATAAAGGAAAAAAACAAACTAGGGGGAGAAAAACCACAAAGCCAAAGCAAGTTCCAAAACAAGTTATACCAAAAGGGTTAAACGAACTGCTTTATAAGACAATAGAACAAGCAAAAATAAGAGGTGAAAAAAGATGTGCAGATCTTGGAGACAAATTTTGTTCACCTTACTGCAATAGAGTGGTGAACATGCATGAAGCACTCTTTACCCAAGAATTGAGTGTGATCCGCTTCACATTTGCTACCTTTGCAGACTTGCAGTAAGTAGAAAAACATATATCAACAAACAAACATCTAATAAAAATATACACAAAACAAAAACTAATTATTTATTTTATGACTGGCAGAGATGAGTTTTACCGATCAAAAACTGAGGTTGCAACATTCAAAACTGTGTTTGAAAGCTTCTTCAGGGAACAATACGTAGCATCGAACGGAATAGATGCATTTGTAGATATTCTAAACCTTGAAGAGAAGAAAAGGGATAGAAAATCATCACCACACAGATTCTTCTTGTATTCCACTATGATGGTATGTTTTCATATACATTTTGTCATTTGAAATTTTAAAACATAAATGCATATTAAATGATTTCGCAAACTAGTTATATCTAAATCGCATGTATTATGGCAGAATTTTTGCTTTTGAAACATTTTCATACTGTTGTAAAATATCGCATGTGTTGTATATACTATTCGCATGTGAAAAAATCAAATGTTTGCCTTTCTCCTACTGTTGTAATTTCGCATTTGGTACATACACTATTCGCATTTGGTACATTGTTTGCATGGATTTGACTCTGGTTACATAACATACAGCCGAGTATCTGTTACGACGAGGAGAAATACACAGACAACCAACGACTCAAAATATTTGCCTCGAATTTTGAAGACATGTTAAATAGATATGAGGTAAAAAAACTTGAATCGGTTGACCTGGTTTTATTCCGGTACTTCAAGGTGACCACTTCTATGTCTTGTGCTTCAACTTAAAAACCGGCAAAATTGACCTGATTGACAATTCAGCTGCAAAACAAGAGTTTAAGGAAAGATACAAGGGGCTTCCAGACACACTGGTAATACAAAACCCTATACTTATACATGTTATATTTTATGTAAAAGCTACTAACACAATGTTACAGAGAAGGGTATTGGTTTTATACCTACAAAATGCTTTAAAACCAACACCGGCTGTAGAAGAACTTGCAACCTCAGTGATAGAAAGAAAGGAAATGGTTTGGAGGACGAAGAATAACGGCGTAGACTGTGGAGTGTTTACGATGCGTCACATGGAAACGTACAAGGGAGACCAAAAACCATGGGTGACAGGATTTGTGAATGAAGATGAAGTAAACAACAGACAGAAAGCACAACTTCATCTCCTAAGGACAAGATATCTCAGCAAAATCATTCTATCAGAACACAACATGCATCGTCTAAAAATAATTAAAATGGCCAATGCTTTCGACAAAAGGCCAGACAAAGAGAGGTATATGAAAGATCTGGATAAGATAATCCCAGAAAGGATGAAAACATATTTTGACAGGGACAACTAAACTTCATTTGATGATGTATTTATGTTACATATTTCAACTGTTTCAACTGCTTTAGTTCTCTTATTAATTTCGCATATATTGGTGTTTCTTAATTGGCAATTGTGTTTTTATTTCGCATATGTTTTGTATGAAAATCGCATGTTTCACACTGAATTCTTAAAATTTGCGAACTACAATTCCATTACATGACAAAACATGCTAATTTATTGGAACATACACCAAAAAAAAAAAAAAAAACAGTTCATTCAAAAGACAAAAGATGAAAGAAACTCTATTTTCATCTTCATTGAGCATCTTAATACAGTTATTGCACCAGCCAACTCTTTCAACTGTTTCTCATCCCTCTCACCCAAATCCACCATAAACATAACTGCAATTTCTTTAAGACTACTCACTTGCATCTGGGATAACAAGTTCAGAATTTCTTGTCTTCTCTTCATGTTTTCTGTTACACGAGAAATGTTGGCTTCCAACATCTCTTGACAAGTTTGATCCTCTTGAATCTGTTGCTGAATCCTTTTCCTCAAAACCTGCTTGATACTTGGTTCAGAAGAAGAAGAAGAGGATGTTGGTAGATCTGCCATTTTTTAATTGGATGTTTGCAATAGTAATGAAAACATAGAATATATAATAAAAAAATTATTGATATGAATTATTAAAATCAATTATTGAACTGAATTATTTGATTTCAATAATTGAAACACACTGTGCAAAAATAAAAAATAATTACTCATAAAGATTGCGAAATCAAAAGCTACAATTGATAAAAATCTTTAACGTTTGCGAAATCTCGAATTAAACTTGCGAAATTATATATCAAACTTCGTTGTGTGCGAAATGACTATATTTAAACATGCGAATTTATGCAACAGATCCATTCCTTTACTAGTTGGATTATTTTAACACATCACATACGATATATAAAAAGACACATGCGATATAGTAACACAACAATTAATTCCAATAAACACTTAACTTCTACCCCTGATTATAAATCTAATAATAAAAAAAAACTTCAAATAAAAAAAACCCAAAACTCACCTAAATGACGAACCAAGAAGTTTCTGATTGGTCGTTCTGTGTGGAATCAATCAAAACCCTACAATCGAATTCAAAAACGAAGAATACTTAAATGGAACGGTTAGGAAACGAACTCCGTAATTGATGACATTCAATGATTAGCAGTCGTAAATGTTAGAATAGAATGTCTAATATACCCTTATTTGTTAAAATTGAATCAGGACACGTGTATGGCTGCTGTTATAGCGTACATAATGTACGATAGTGAGATTTGTACCATACTCTTTACCTATATATATAGGGAGAAGATCATGTGAGAACCACCTCTTATTGTGAGAACCGCGAGAACCAATGTAAACACACCAAAAATGCCTAAAAATAGCTAAAAATCACACAAATTTTTTTTTAAATATTTTTTATATAAAAATCGCTACTTTTCGAAGCCAAAAAAAATTTTTTTTTTAGCCACTAAAAGTAGCGATTTGAGCATAAAAAATATTAAAAAAAAAATTAGATTTTTTTTGATTTTTTAAGATTTTTTTAGGTTTTTTGGGGGTTTAGTTTTTAGCATTTTAGCTTGGAGGGGGGGGGGGTTAGGTTTTTGGGGGGTGGGGGAGAGGGGTTTAGGTTTTTTTTTTTTTTTTTTTTTTTTGGGGGGGGGGGTTTAGGTTTTTTGGGGGTTTTAGTTTTTAGCATTTAGCTTGGGGGGGTTAGGTTTTTTTTTTTTTTTTTTTTTTTGGGGGGGGGGGGTGGGGGGTTTAGGTTTTTTTTTGGGGGGGGGGTGGGGGTTAGGTTTTTTTAGGGTTTTTTTTAGCTATTTTAGGTTGTGTTCACATTGGTTCTCAAGGTTCTCACAATAAGGGTGGTTCTCGCATGAGCCCCTCCATATATATATATATATATATATATATATATATATATATATATATATATATTATACATGTGGTATATTTAGAATCCTACTTTTAATAAAGGATCTTATTATCGCTCTTTTACACTCCAATGAAATAATAATATTAAATTATAGAGTAAATTACTTTTTGAGTCCCTGTGTTTTAGTGGTTTTAACCATTTCAGTCCAAAATAAAAAAGTTTAATGCTCTGAGTCCCTAACCGCTTATTTTATAACGTTTTGAGTCCCTGTGTTTTAGTAGCTTTAACCACTTGAGTCTAAAATCAATGCACAAGTTTTAGAAAATTGGACTCAAAGCGTTATAAAATAGACGAATAGGAACTCAGAGTATTAACTTTTTATTTTGGATTCAAGTGGTTAAAACCACTAAAACGTATGGACTCAAAATGTAATTTACTCTAAATTATAATATCCATTCTTTTTTTTCTGCTAATTATCCAACATCGGGTAATACGTAAGTTTCTAACCTAATAATAAATAAAAAAACAAAATAAAATGTTATAAACCATGTAATACACAACTCTCTACCCTAATAAAAAATAAAGTGAGATGTTACAATAAGTAAATAGTACCTCAAAGTCCATTTTTTTAGAAAACCCATCTTGATAACTAAATGTGTTAACGTATTACATTATTCGTGTAAGACATGTGTTTATTCAAATCGTGCAATACACGAGTTTTTAAAAGATGTAACTATTTTATTACTTAGTATATAAAATTATATTTATTCAACCCATATAATATACGGGGTTCTAACCTAGTACCACTATAATCAAATAATCAATCACTTGTGGCCGAGAGACTTGAGTTTCTTTAAAAGAGAGTCATGTTTAATTTTTACTTTTATCGCTTTAGTGGATTAGGCAATAATTGATAGAGTCTACCTAGATGTCAAGTTCTGTCCTAAGCCTACCCGGGCTTTCGTCCCACCATGTGTTACGCCAGAGGGTGTTCAACTCTTGTGGTGGCACAATATCTGTCGAGTGGCAGTCGACGGTATGGTTTCCCGATGGAACACCCAAACCAAACTCTGAAACCAACGTGGACCCGGTTATCACAATGTAGTATGGCCGAAGTGGGGCAAAGGGGCTCTCCAACTTGGGGAGTGCGGTAGCCTGATACAAGAAAGTCGTCGTTCAAAAAAAAAAACTAAATACCACTATTCTGAGCTCACCCGGGCTTTTGTCCCACCGTGTGTTACGCTAGAGAGTGTTCACCTCTTGTGGTGGTACAACGTCTGTCAAGTGGCAGTCGATAGTATGGTTTTCCGGAAGAACGCCCAAGCCAAACTCTGAACCCATCGTAGGCCCGGTTAAGACAACATAGTCTGACCAAAGTGAGGCAACAAAACTCTTCAAATTATAAAGTGCAATGGCCTAACACAAGAAATTTGTCGCTAAAAAAAACTAAATACCACTATTTTCTTACTTTATCTCTCATTTTAAACTCTTTGTATGTTTCTATATCTTTTCTTATTATTTGTTTCTATTTTTTTATTATATCCGGATGTAATGAATCTAAAGATTAAAAAAATATAACGTAAAGATAGTTTTGTGCAATTGTTTTAAAAAAGTGGCATGGAGGCTCCTCTACGTCGGGAACACCACTCCAGACATGACGTGGAGGGCGGCGTGGTGGTGAGGGCGGGGGATTCTCCACCCATGTGGGGTGCTTAGGTTTGATGATGTGGAGGTTTTTCATTGGTTAGTGGATTTTGGTTGGTTTTGATTGGTTCTTGTTTATTTTTATTTTATAAAAACGCCACTAACCATGCCGCTTCAACTCCGCTCTTTTTTTGCACCACATCACTGATGCGTGATGACGTGACAGCCACTTGTTGACTCCCCACTCCGTATAGTTTTAGCTTGTGTTGAATAAAATACAACATAACCTAAATAGACTACTTTATAGTCTAGAATTTAAAATATACAACAAAGTCAAAAGGGTATCACTTTACACTAATCGTGCTAGTAGACGTTTTTCCTTGCTTGCATTTGTTAACAAAACCACCAGTTGTAGTTTCCTCAGCCTCATAACTAATTTACCAAGTTTCAAACCTTTGGAATTAAATAAAATATGTAAGATCAAAACTTATTTTCCAAGTTTATTTTGTCAACAATAGGTCAAGTATTAATAAAGACCCACTAAACGTAAAGAATGCTCTTTATATTATTTTACTAGAGTTTGGTATATATGGGTAGACAATTAACTCTATGTCAATTTCAACATATTCAAAGTTCTGTCTTTATATGGATCTTTACATTTTATGTTAAGCATGCAGTGGATTATATAAATGATTCATGTGGTTTATATGAAATTATGTGTTTGTTTAAATACAAAATTACACCGTTAGACTGCACGGTATGGGGCGCTAACCCATAGCCACTTCAGCAAAATTTAAACAATTGCCCCCTCCCCTATACCCTAGGCGCCATGCAGGGGTTGCTACGATGAAACGTGAATACAATGACGAGCGTTGATGTGTGGGCCTTGCCTACTAGCCATTGTGGAATGGCTATAAAGTAAAAAAAAAATATTATTTTTTATTTTAAACTTATGTATAAAGAGACAACTCTCACACTCAATACAGCTCAAACACTCAACACAACTCTCTTAAACACACTTAAAACATCTTTAACCAATTTAAGAAAATGTCTACAAGTTCTAAGACGTCAAATGATTCTCCAACCTACACGACTACGCTTGACGATTTGCATATAGCAGAGGCGCAAGAGGCGGTTGAAGTTTTTAAAGAGGAGGAAGCGGAATCGTCACAAACAAAGCGTTCTAGACAACCGCAACTTGAACGAGACCGGATTGGTGCTCACAACCGTTTGGTTAGTGATTACTTTGCGGAAAATCCATTATACAGTGAAGATCAATTTCGACGCCACTTTCGTATGAGCCGCCGTCTTTTCTTTTGCGTATTAGTGGCGATTTAGAGCGCGTATATACTTTTTTCAAACAAAGAGCGGATTCACATGGTAAATTCGGATTCTCTCCGTTGCAAAAATGTACAACCGCTATTCGACAACTAGCGTTTGGAATCACGAGCGAACCTTGGGACAAGTATCTACGAATGTTGTCACGAATGTGTAGAGAAAGTATTCACAATTTTTGTGAAGGTATATTTGTTTTAATTTTTTACATTTATTATATATTGTTATTATTAATATTTCTAAGACGTACTGTTTGTCATTATTACTAATTTTATTATTAGCATTGTGTCACATCCTGATTTTCCAGTGGGTTCGGACTTAGGTTTTATGCATGACGGTTGATAACAGTATCGTAATTGGCAGCGAAAGATAAAATATACTAAAGTAATAAACATAAAAGCCTAAATTTATTAAATAAAGTTTATACAAGTTATTCCAACGAAATATCCACAAGCAAGATCAAAATAAAAAGGCCACTTGAGACTATAATGGGTCTCTCGTCAAGGGGTTGCAAATTCCAAGTTCTAAGACCAAGCCCACTCCAGTCTATTCCGTATTTGCTTTCACATGCGCTTAGTCTTTTGAAAATACGTCAGTTTTCACTAATAAATACTAATAACCGACTCTTTTTAAAATCTTGTAAAAATTCATTTGTTACCATTTGGTATTCCATTTTAAATAACTTGGTATAAACTATATTTCTTATTACTAGTTTTACATGCTTGTCAATACAGTCGGGGATCGGAAATCAAATGTCGGGACATGATTAATAGACACGCCACATTTATATATCATTTGCGTCTGTTAGGTGTATGCCTACACCCGCACTTTATGTCGTGGGCATTTGCAATTAAATGAGTCGGGACACTAGGACACGGTCGTATTAACCCCCAAGTGTTTAAGTTATCAAGCAATACGGATTAGAATGGGTTATTTCCATTTCTATGACACATATCCGCTCTTTTGCAATACATGACCAAGTGGCTAATGCCATATCACAAGTCTTTGTAAATAAAACAGGCTAAAAGTATTTACTTGTGTTAGTCTTTTTACAAAAGTAATATATATAGCACAACTGTATTCAAAGTATCTCAGCTTAGGTGCAATTTACTAGAGGCTTCTAGTCTAGAATGAATGAAAATATTATCTGTTAAAATGTTAACGGGTCATTTATAAGTCTTTGAATTTGACCGGTTAACTTTAGAATACACTCGGTTCACTAAATTAAGCTTTGACCGGATATAATGTTGTTTATACCCATCCAAGTGCAAGGCCTCGAGTAATATGGGTCTATTAACCAAAAATTTTGATTTGAAATGGTTTTGAAAGGTTTTAACTCGATTCGACTATTTTATATATTTCATATTATTTAAATTAATTGTACGCGTAAATACGGCATGGGGTGGTCGAATAGGTCTATGATGAACCCGTTATGTCAAAACATCTTTTAAAATGTTGTATGATCAGTTTCGAGGTCAGAATATATGTATACCTCATAGGTTTTAAAACCATTTTTTATGCCATAAGGGCATTTTGACATTTTTAAAGTATATATTATTGACTCGTCAATTGACCCATCAAACGACATAACCAGAAGGTATAACCTCAGAGAGTTATTCCCTATATTATTATGTAGGGACGGAAATTCTTGACACGACCCGTTAACCCGAGCCGAATCCGACATGAAAAAAAAGGCTTGGCTCGACTAACATGACCCGTTTTAAAAAACGGGCCGGGTTCGGGTTGACCCATATAAAAACGGGTCGGGTCCGGGTTGACCCATTAACCCGTTTAACTATTTAGATAAAATATCTTTTACAGTTTTGTTTTTGTTTTTTCTGTTTCTATTTTACATGGTTAGTTATAATAATGGTAATTTTGACACATTATATTATTTATTTATCACACTCATACTCATCATTAAACATGTTCTCGATAACTCGCTTAAAACCGAACAACTCGTTTATAAATCGTCAACTTATATCACTCATCTAAAAATATGGGTTAAACGGGTCGGGTTTGGGTTAACCCGAATTAATATGGGTCAGGTTAGGCGTGAAATCTTTGACCTGAATATTTATATGGGTCGGGTTCGGGTTGAACATTTCAACCCACCAACCCGCCAACCCGTTAACCCGCCACCCTATCAACCCGACACGATTGCCACCCCTAATATTATGGTCACATAACATGCCTTGATTGGGTTTCAAAGTAGACCAAACGGGTCAGAATCGAAAGTCAAAGCAGAAGTCAACCTGTTTGACTTTCGACTAGGAAATGAGCACTAAACTTAAAATGATGAGTTAGACATGATAAAACATGTCCTAATATGTTATATAATCTGTTATGATGTCAAAATTTAGAGTTTTGATACTCATAAGTTTATTTATCGTAATTTGCAAAACCTGCAATTTGACTTTTATTTTATACATATTTGACTTTTCATTTCGTATACTTAACATGGTGATCAGAGGGTGTAATCACAAGGGATTAACACCTTCATTTTCACCATCATGTTGCAAAGTTCAGTTTGAACTTTGACTTGACCAAAACAGTCAGAACCGAAAGTCAAAGCAAAAGTCAATTTGCTTGACTTTCGGGTAGTAACTAGCCTAATAATGGAAGAAGAACTAGGAAGAACACTTACAAGTGCTCAAGAGAAGATTAGAACTTGAGGGAGGAGGCTTCTATGGATCAGAAGCAACTCCAAAGTGATAGAGATAAAGAATTGAATGGTGCAAGGAAAAATGATCAAAAACATCACCTATTTATACTAATCTTGGAGCTCCTAAATGATGCCAAGTGTTACCAGGAGCTCTTAGAAGGAGATTAGAAGTAGTACACATGTTCACAAGAGGAGAAATGGTGGCATTTCGCTAGCTAGGTGGCAGAAGGAGCAAGGAGTAGCTGACAGCTAACATTCTGTTATCAGCGATGTCCTTGCGGACCGTAAGCATATAGCCTTACGGTCTGTAAGGACCCTTGGCGCACAATCCTTTTTAAACTCTCTTGCGGACCGTAAGGGCTACTCCTTGTGTCCGTAAGCGACCACCGGGAGTCAAATTTTTAGCATTTTATGATAAGAGTCCTGTAGGATCGTTTTACCGACCAAACGAGTCGTTCAGAAGAGTTTATGCTCAATACGAAAGGCGGAAACAGTCGTATTGAGGTCAATTCAGCAAGATATACACGTTAACTGTCGATTTGATTGATTTGACAACGATTTGCAGCGAGACGACACTTCGGCAGCAGTTCGGCACTGAAACCGGAAAATTACAAATGACAAGACACTCAAGGTATATATAGGCTGCCTAATTCCGCACGGAATCACCTCATGCGAAATTTGGTTTCAAACGGAATTAAGTTTCGTGCGAGATTACATGGTAATTTCGTACGGAATTACCAAATGGTAATTTCGTGCGGAATTACCTCTAAGCCTATTTCTGACATTTTCTCGTAATACGTGCCCTGATCTATCTATCTAAAAACAAGACTCGATACAAGACGAAGTCGACAGATGCATGCACTAACAAGTCCTTCATCTTAATTCCATGTCCCATCTTTAATACATTCGGTCCCTCTCCTCCAACAAATCTGGAATATCTGGAGAGTTTCCGGACACGTGTTGCTTCATGATTCGATAAAAATTTCTAAGGTGTTACACATTGTTACTATAATATTTTTAAGTATTATTGATCCATATGGAAGACGATATCTGAAGAGCCGACCTCCAACGACATCGCGCTTTTATACACAACCCATCAAAGAATAAACAGTTTTCCTTGGATGTCGGGTAGCCTTTATTGCACGCATGTCCAACTGCTTGGAAAGGCCAACACACTCGAGGTGATCATGATGGCCCAACCTTAATCCTACAAGCAGTCGCGTCTCAAAATTTATGGATTTAGCATGCATACTTTGGCATGGCTTGTTCAAACAACGGTCTTCAAGTTTTATATTCATCGAATCTTTTAGATGACGTCATAGACGGGGTTCCACCAGATTCATCATTTTATCCGAACAATGTGCACTACAAATACAAGTATTATCATGTTGATGGTATATATTCGGAGTGGCCCGTGTTGATGAAAAGTCTTTCTTGCCATGATGATGGAAAACAATTGTACTACAAGAAAAAACACGAATCAGCGAGAAAGGACGCCAAACGAGCCTTTGGGGTGTTAAAGAAACGATGGATTGTCATTACCCAATCATAGCCTATAGCAGAAAAAAAAAGAACGTGAAATGTAATGTATGCTTGCATTATATTACATAATATGATTTTGGAGGACTCCGGTCGAGCCATTTGTCCCGAATATGATGAAACCGTGTAGACGGAGAACCCAATCCTAACCTATGCCGAGAAAGAAGAAATCTGCCTTAAGATACGAAGGAGAGACATACATTTGGATCTTCGATCAGATTTGGTCAAACATCTTTGGTTGGATCGCATGCAAAATAACGACAACGACGACGAGTAGTATATTATTTTGGTTATGTAATTTTCTTCTTCTTTTTTTTAACTAGGATTTAATTTTTTTAGTTGTTTAAATTGTATTTTATTTTTGTTATTTAGGAGTAATTTTATTTGTTATTTACTTTAATTAGAATTAAAAATAATTATTAAATAATGATTGTAGGGGTTGTGTGTTGGCGAATTTCCTTGTCTGTCCATGGCTATTTGCGTGGGACAGATAAGGGTGCCATGTAATTGTATATAAGTCGAATACCTACAAATCAGTTAATTAAATGGTGGATAATTATCTAGTTTCCTACTTGAGTTAGAATTGGAATTGTTTAGATAATTGTTGTGAGTTTAATTCAAATAGAATCCTAGTTATAGTCGAATTGTATAGGTTAGATTATATATACTGTGAACAATGGGTAAGGGTTTGTAATTTGGAGTTTTTGAGTTAGTTTTCTCCAATAATAAAATCGTTTGGGTGTTGCCAATTTGATTGTGTGTTCCAATTGCAACTGAATTCTGGTACCAATTCGTTTAATTGGTATCAGAGCCTTCAAGTTTCTGGACCTAAAAATCGAATTCATACCTGGAATATCCAACTGCGTGAGAGCTGGTATTAATTTTCGAAGACCGACGAAACCGTGAAGGCCAGCCGTGAATTAGGGCTGGTGGGTGAAGCCGCGAGTCGAAAACAACAGGTAAGAGAAGCTGTGGCGGTGAACTAGGGCGCCCGTAGATTGTTCGCTGGAGAAGAAGATCAGAAGGCACGTGTATACAGTGTTATTGGTTAGGGCTTGTTTTGTTGAAGACTTGGGCCACACAATAATATAGCTTGTTGTTGAAGACCAGGCCCATACAACGGAATCACCTATTTTGAAGACCAGGACCTGTACAACTTACCCGATCGTGTCAAGGATCAGGTAGGATAAGTTTAAGTCCAGCTGTGAACAAAGGCAGGAAAATCCTGAATCGAATTCACTGTAGACCTACTCTTAGAGAAGGAAGAAGAACCGAATGGGTGAAACAGCCGCGCCACTGCAACCAGTGAAAGAACCAAACCTGTTGTCGTTTCAGTGTCCAATGTTAACGACAACGAATTACACTATTTGGAGAATGCGAATGGAGGTAATTCTGGGTATTCATGGAGTGTGGGGAGTAATTGAACCAGGTTTAGTGGATGCTAAAAAGAATAATGTCGTCAAGGCACTTTTGTTCCAGTCAATACCAGAAGACATGATACTTCAAATCGGTAATCTGAAATTAACTAAAGAGATGTGGGAAGCAATAAAGACTAGAAATTTAGGTGCTAAACGAGTCAAAGAGGCAAGACTTCAGACTTTGATAACCGAGTTTGAGGGTATGAAGATGAAGGATACTGGCACGATAGACGAGTTCGCTGCGAAACTGTCTGGAATTCCTTCTAAATCTGCCACACTTGGGGAAACAATTAAAGAGCGTAAATTGGTCAAGAAATTATTCACTAGTTTGCTATAACAACCCTCCTAGAACCCTTAACGTAACCCTAAACGTTCCTAAATATACCCCGTATGCGAGAAACGGACTCAGAATACCCTAATATATACAAAAATCAAATAAAAACAAATATTAGAGTCGCTCGTGGGCTGTGACCTAGTCACCCTAGGTCTGTCGCGGTGCACGACGGCCTAAACTTGTCCGGTACACAATTATGCCACATGTCAAACACGTGGCAGGGCTACCCCCTTGACTCAGCGAAGCTATAAACACCACGTGGGCTCTCGGGGGCCGCAAAGGCCAAAGCCAACTTGGTCGCGGGGCGAGACAGACTGGCTGATCAGCCTATATAAGGGGAGGTCGAGCTCATTTGTTCAGTCGTTCATTTTAAAAAAATTCTCTCTCAAATTTCTAATAGTAGAAATTATACCCGGGCATAATACCCACTATAAAGCGAAGCTCTGCCTCGTTGTAAGTATTATAACCCTGCTATTACCTTACACAATCGATTTAGGGCTCCGTAAAGCATGTTAACGCTCTGCCTAACTCAGTCGTTGGAGTTCTGTCTCGTGTTACACTCGATTGATTTAGGATTCCCTAATGCATGTTAAGGCTCTGCCTGACTCAGTCATTGGAATTCTGTCTCGAGTTGTAAGGTTAATGTGATTTAGGTTATTTGACTAACACGTGTGCATTTTTTAATTTTAATAGATAATAACCAGGAGATCTACCAGGAAGCTCTTGTTTTACCTAAATCAACAATGTAAGTACATTCACTTTTTCTCACTATGTGAGAGTACATTTTTGTGAGTCAAAATGTTTTACCAAAACCTCAAATGTTTTCAAATACAATTACAGTGATTAAGTATTTGTGATTCTACAATTGCTGCCAGTATTATGGGATTTGTATACAATACTTGATAACCTTCACCATTGGACACGGGTATCCAATGTGTGATATGACCATAGTCACAAATCCGTCGAGTGACACGTACTGACCGAGTAATTGTGTAGATATAAACATTGTAATCGAACTTAATACTGTAATGTGTAAACAACTGATGCTTTACAAAATGGAATGTACTTGCCAGTATTTCTTGCTGATAAAATGTTTCTAAAAATGCGTTTCAGGTAACACAATGTGAAAGCCAATAGAAGCCAGCTGGAGAGCACTGAAGGCTTGGAAAAGTGGCTATAAAAGTTACCTAAATAAAAAGGAGTTTTTATTTTTAATAAATAGGGTTTATCCCTACAAATGTATTGTCAAATGAACTTGGGTTTTATCCCAATGATTTATTATTATAAAAAGTTTGGTGTTTAACTCTGATAAAAATAATTTCTAACTACGGTCCTGATGTATTCCGCTACCAAATTAATAAACACCGATACCACTGACCTGGATCTCGCGGCACCCGCTCCCGGGGTAGGGGTAGGGGTCGGGGGCTGCGACAGAGAGTGGTATCAGAGCTACGGCCACTGGTTTAAGCCAAAGAAGTGTTCTGCTGACACTTAAATTCTGTGTTAGGAAATAACTTATGTGTAACTATTGTTTTGTGTTATTTGACTATTTGTTAGTTTACAGTATGAGTGAGCAAGGAATATCGGACGCTTATTGTCACTTAGATAGTTCACCAAAAGATGAGGGAACATCATCTCAACCTAATCCCTCAGGATACTCAGCCGATACTGAGGAAGGGATATTTATATTTAAGGCACAGTCTGAGGAACCCTTCACTACTAAAAAGAGAGGTCGGTTTAATAGAGGAGCACATGAGAGAAGAAAGAGAATGAAGAAGTTACAACAACAGAGGGCGATAGTCAGAGCTAATAGGGAAGCTAATGCACAAATTCAGGAAACAGTCAATAGGCCACCTTGGGAAGAGGAGCTAGATAGACAGCTGGCCGATTTCCATATGCTAGCCACTACAGTAGTAGACTCTACCTAAACCAAATAGCTGAACCGCCACTGTTACCTTTATACCCAGACCAACAAATGCTAGAATCCGGTCAGGAAGACCAGTTTACAATTCCAGATATAGATCCCTATGAAATTCCCAGAATTCCCCCACCAAACCCCATAGCTCAATACACTGACCTTAACCCTTTAGATCCCTTTTGGAACAGCGAATGGTGGACGCAGAGTGTGATACACAATCCATACCCTTATGGACAACCTATCCCTCGACACCCTGATCCAGTACCAGCACCCATGCCACCTATGGGCCAAGAAAACTTAGAAGAACCTCGCTCATTTGGTGACGAATTAGTATAAGAAGGAGATAGAATTCGACAAATAGGAGAAAAGCTTATGTGGAAGCATGTCGAGCGTGATATACATGATTGGATACATGATACCTAGAAAAATGCCTAAGATATATGTGTAATTTTGTATTTTGATAAAAAAAATGATCTATAGATAAACTAAAATGGATACGGATGCATAATTGCTAGTATATTTGATTTCCAGATGTAGTTTGTAATAGACGCATACATATATAGAAAGAGTAAAAGTCGCGATGATCAACGTTTTTGATCAAATTGTTTGTGTGATTGTGTATAAATATTTGTACTAAATTTATTCTGTGATAATTAATACTTGCTAAATATTTACAATTCAGATGGACAACGAAGTAAATCAGGAAAACCAGAATAATGAGAATAACGGAAACCAAATAGATAACAGTGCCATCCAACATATAGCACAAGGAATTATAGATGATGTGCCTTATATTATCAAGACTGTTAAAGAAGCAGAAAATAATAAATCTGCAAATGGAAGTAAACGCCAACACACTGAACCAAGTCATAGTGTGAACGATAATAACGGACCAATAATCCAAGCTCCAATTCCTAAAAGAAGAAGAACCGCTTCTTACGGTTGTTCTTATAAAGAATTCTTGGCATGTAAACCAATAGAATTCTCAGGCAATGAAGGAGCGACTGCAACATTACGTTGGATAGAAAAGATAGAAGCAATCATAAAAATAAGTAAATGTGTAGATGAAGATAAGATTATGTTTGCTTCTAATCTTTTAAAAAATGCAGCCTTAGAATGGTGGAATACTATTCTCCAGTCTAAGGGAAGTGACATAGTTTATAATCTGGAATGGATCAACTTTAAGGAAATGGTTGAAAGAAAATTTTGTCCTCCTAATGAAAAGGAACAAATCACCAATAAGTTCCTAAATCTTAGAATGACTGGAATAGACTGCAAAGGTTACACTACCATATTCTTCGAATATGCTAGAATAGTGCCAACCTTAGCTTCACCTGAACCAGTGTTAATCTCCCGTTATATTTGGGGATTAATTAGTGAAATTAGACACGTAGTTAAGGCAGCTAGACCGCAAACCATAGAAGAAGCAGTAGAACTAGCCAATACACTGACTGATGAATTGGTACGCACCCAAGAGGAAAACCAGAGAAAGAACCTAGCTCAAAAGCTTACCCAGGAATTTCACTACGGTAATTCCTACCGTGGAAAAGGAACAGGTTCTTCTGCACCCTACTGTAAGTTTTATAAAAAGAAGCACTCAGAAAATGTGTTGTGTCCTGCAACTTTTGCAAGTACCCAGGACATAATGAAGAAGATTGTAGGAGAAAGGCTAGTGCCATAATATGCTACAATTGTGGAGAAACTGGGCACATCAAATCGAACTGTCTGAACCTAGCTCTAGCCACAACCAACAAGGCTAAGACAACTGAAGCACCTAAGACGAATGCCAGAGCATTTGTTCTGACAGCTGAGAAAGCCAAGACGATTCCGGATGTGATTGCTTGTACGTTCTTAGTTAATAATATATTTGCTAAAGTATTATTTGACTCTGGTGCAAACCAAAGTTTTATAAATACTTCTTTTCACAAACTTCTTGACCAACCCTTAGCCAAACTTCAACAAGATTGTCTGGTAGAGACAGCAAACGGAGAATCCATTAAGATTAGTGAGATCTTGCAGGGAGCAAGAATAGAAATCCTGAACCATCATTTCTTTGCTAACCTTTACCCAATGAATCTAGCCGGATTCGATGTTGTATTAGGAATGGATTGGTTGGTAGCTAACCGTGCCAGTATTTTATGTGATCAAAAGACAGTGCAAGTAAGTACACCTATAGGTGAAAAGATCACAATTAAAGGAGATAAGCCAACCAGATCGATAAAATTCATCTCTGTGATGAAAGCCACAAGTTATGAAAGGAAAGGAGGAGTAGTATATATGACTTCCGTAATCATTAATACTAAGGGAAAAGAATTAAAAGATATTCCTGTAATATCTAAATTCTCAGACGTCTTTTCAGAAGATTTACCTGGATTACCACCAGATAGAAAGGTTGAATTTAGGATTCACCTAATACTAGGAACGACACTGATTGCCAAAGCACCATATCGTTTAGCACCAACGGAGATGCAGGAACTGAAGAAACAATTGGACGTACTTCTTGACAAAGGTTTCATACAACTAAGTTCATCACCGTGGGGAGCGCCGGTATTGTTTGTTAAGAAGAAAGACGGATCGATGCGTATGTGCATTGATTACCGAGACTTGAACAAGGTTACGATTAAGAATCGGTACCCACCACCGAGAATCGATGATCTGTTCGATCAACTTCAAGGAGCTCGATTCTTTTCTAAGATCGATTTACGCTCAGGATATCATCAACTGAAAGTACAGGAAGAGGACATTCCTAAAACCGCCTTCAGGACAAGGTACGGTCGTTATGAATTTACCGTCATGCCATTTGGTTTAACCAATGTCCCAGCCGCATTTATGGACATGATGAACAGGATATGTAAACCATACCTGGATAAATTCATAATTGTCTTTATAGATGATATTCTAATTTACTCTAAGAGTAAAGAGGAACATGCAGCGCATCTGCATACACTTCTAACATTGTTGAGAAAAGAGAAGCTTTATGCTAAATTCTCAAAATGTGAATTTTGGTTACAAGAAGTGCAATTCCTTGGACATCTGGTTAATCATGATGGAATTTATGTGGATCCCACAAAGATCGAGGTGATTACTAAGTGGAAAGTCCCTGAGTCGCCAACAGAAGTACGAAGTTTTCTTGGACTGGCAGGATATTATAGACGGTTTATCCGAGATTTCTCTAGAATAGCAATTCCATTAACCAAACAGACCTGCAAATCAGTTAAGTTTGAATGGGGACCAAAACAGGAAGAAGCTTTTAGGATTCTTAAGCAAAGGTTAACCAACGCACCCATACTCGCATTACCAGAAGGAACTGAAAATTTTATAGTCTACTGTGATGCGTCTAAATTAGGATATGGATGTGTGTTGATGCAATGTCAAAAGGTTATAGCTTACGCCTCTAGACAACTTAAGAAACATGAAGAAAATTATACAACCTATGATCTAGAGTTAGGAGCCATAATTTTTGCCCTTAAGATTTGGAGACACTATTTATATGGAAATAAATTCGTTGTCTTCACCGATCATAAGATTTTAAGGTACATTTTTGGGCAAAAAGAATTAAATATGAGACAAAGACGTTGGATGGAAGTTCTTAGTGATTATGATTGTGATATCCAGTACCATGTTGGGAAAGCTAATGTAGCAGCTGATGCTTTAAGTCGAAAGTATCATGAAAAGCCGAAACGAGTACGTTCTCTCAGATTAAATCTACAAGTAGATTTAAATGAGCAAATTAGAAAGATACAAGAAACAACCAAGGACGATGCTGGAAGTTTAAAGGGAATGATTAAGAAATTAGAACAAGGAACAGATGGAATTTGGAAGTTCCATAAGAAAATGATGTGGGTACCTAAACAAGGAAACCTACACCACAGAAATCTAGAAGAAGTTCATAAGTCTAAGTATACGATACATCCCGGAAGTGATAAGATGTATCAAGATCTAAGAAAGAATTTCTGGTGGATAGGGATGTAAAAGGATATAACAAACTATGTTGCTAAATGTCTAACTTGTTAACAAGTTAAAGCTGAGCATCAGAAAACTTCAGGGTTATTGCAACAATTATAGATGCCAATATGGAAATGGGAATTGATAACAATGGACTTTGTTACTAAATTACCCCAGACAAGAAAAGGAAATGATACAATCTGGGTGATTGTAGACAGATTGACCAAATCTGCTCATTTCTTACCAATGAAGTAAACTTTCAGTATGGAACAGTTAGCCAAGCTATATGTAAATGAAATGGTTTCATTACATGGAATTCCTTTATCTATCGTATCCGATAGAGATAGCTGTTTTACTTCTCATTTTTGGACAAGTTTCCAAAAAAGCGATGGGAACCAGGATCTAAGCACAGCTTATCATCCTCAAATGGACGGACAAAGCGAAAGGACAATTCAGACGATGGAAGATATGCTTAGAGCCTGTGTAATTGATTTCGGAGGAAATTGGGATGACCATTTACCATTAATAGAATTTTCCTACAATAACAGCTATCATACTAGCATTAATGCTGCACCTTTTGAAGCACTTTATAGACTAAAGTGCCGAACTCCAGTCTGTTGGGCAGAAATTGGAGAAAAGCAATTATCTGGACCAGAGATAGTGCAAGAAACAACAGATAAGATAATTCAAGTCAAGGAAAGACTAAAAGCAACACGAGATCGTCAAAAGAGTTATGCAGATAAAGACGAAAACCTTTAGAATTTCAAGTAGGAGATAAGGTATTATTAAAAGTTTCTCCATGGAAGGGAATAGTCAGATTCGTTAAAAGAGGAAAGCTAAGCCCCAGGTACGTTGGACCTTTTGAGATTATTAGAAGAATAGGACCAGTAGCCTATCAGCTACAACTGCCAGAGGAAATGGCAGGAATACATGATGTGTTTCACGTATGTAATCTCAAAAAGTGTTTAGCAGACGAATCACTAGTAGTGCCTCTAAAGGACATAGAGGTAAATGAGAAACTTAAGTTTATCGAGAAACCCATTCAGCTTGAAGATAGAAAGGTCAAAAATCTCAAACATAAGAGACTAGTCCTGGTCAAGGTAAAATGGGATTCCAAGAGAGGACCATAATACACATGGGAACTCGAGACAGAGATGCAAAGGAAATACCCACACCTGTTCGAGTAGACCTCGAGGACGAGATCTAAAACAAGGTGGGGAGGATATAACAACACTCCTAGAGCCCTTAACATAACCCTAAACATTCCTAAATATACCCCGTATGCGAGAAACGGACTCAGAATACCCGAATATTTACGAAAATCAAATAAAAACAAATATTAGAATCGCTCGCGGGCCACGACCTAGTCACCCTGAGTCTGTCGCGGGGCGCGACGGCCTAAACTTGTCCGGCACACAATTATGCCACGTGTCAAACATGTGGCAGGGCTACCCCCTTAACTCGGCGAAGCTATAAACGCCACGTGGGATCTCGCGGGCCGCGAAGGCCGAAGCCAACTTGGTCGCGGGGCACGACAGACTGGCTGATCAGCCTATATAAGGGGTGGTCAAGCTCATTTGTTCAGTCGTTCATTTCTAAAATTCTCTCTCAAATTTATAATAGTAGAAATTATACCCGGGCATAATACGCACTATAAAGCGAAGCTCTGTCTCATTGTAAGTATTATAACCCTGCTATTACCTTACATGATCGATTTAGGCCTTCGTAACGCATGTCAAGGCTCTGCCTGAATCAGTCGTTGGAGTTCTGTCTCGTGTTACACTCGATTGATTTAGGATTTCCTAATGCATGTCAAGGCTCTGCCTGACTCAGTCATTGGAATTCTGTCTCGAGTTGTAAGGTTAATGTGATTTGGGTTACTTTACTAACACGTGTGCATTTTTTAATTTTAATAGATAATAACTAGGAGATACACCAGGAAGCTCTAGTTTTACCTAAATCAACAATGTAAGAACATTCATTTTTTCTCACTATTTGAGAGTACATTTTTGTGAGTCAAAATGTTTTACCAAAACCTCAAATGTTTTCAAATACAATTACAGTGATTAAGTCTTTGTGATTTTACAATTGCTGCCAGTATTATGGGGTTTGTATACAGTACTTGATAACCTTCACAATTGGGCACGAGTATCCAATGTGTGGTATGACCATAGTCACAGATCCGTCGAGTGACACGTACTGACTGGGTAATTGTGTAGATATAAACATTGTAATCGCCCTTAATACTGTAATGTGTAAACAACTGATGCTTTACAAAATGGAATGTACTTGCTAGTATTTCTTGTTGTTAAAATGTTTTTTGAAAATGCGTTACACAATGTGAAAGCCAATAGAAGCCAGTTGGAGAGCACTGAAGGCTTGGAAAAGTGGCTATAAAAGTTACCTAAATAAAAAGGAGTTTTTATTTTCAATAAATAGGGTTTATCATTACAAATGTATTGTCAAATGAACTTGGGTTTTATCCCAATGATTATTATTACAAAAAGTTTGGTGTTTAACTCTGATAAAAATATTTCCTAACTACGGTTCTGATGTCTTCCGCTGCCAAATTAATAAACACCGATACCACTGATCTGGATCTCACGGCACCCGCTCCCGGGGTAGGGGTAGGGGGCTGCAACATTTGCCAAGGCGGTTTATACATATTGTGGCCTCGCTTGAATAAGTTTTAGACTTGAAGACAGTCGGGTATGAAGATGTGGTTGGTAGACTGAAAGCCTATGAAGAAAAGATTAAAGAAGAAAATGGAACTGAATCGGGTAAATTGATGCTTTCAAAATCCGAATCTTCTTCTAACCGTAGTCGTGACAGTAACAGGGGTAAAGGACGCGATTCGGGTTCTTCGAGAGGTCGCGGTCGGGATAACACCCAGGACCGTGGTCAATAGGACTCCTCAAAGAACCGTGATGATAAAAATAAAAAAGGCAAGAAAAGAGATCTTTCGGGTATTGAGTGCTACCAGTGTGATAAGTTCGGGCACTTTGTTTCTAAGTTCCCCGACTGATTCTGTGATCAAGAGACGAATCTTAACCAAACTGATGAACAACAAACGAATCGGGTAGATGAAATTTCTTTATGATGAGTCATGTACAAGAAACCGTGTATTTGAATGAAGACAAAGTTGTTCCATCCAAGTTCGATGCAAGCAAAAGAAATGTTTGGTATTTAGATATTGGCGCGAGTAATCACATGACGGGAAATCGAGAGTATTTCGCTGAGTTAAACGAGCAAATAGTCAGAAGGGTGAGATTTGGAGATGGGTCGTGCGTAAAAATCAAGGGAAAAGTCTCGCTTTTGTTCTAAGGTAAATGCAGCGAACAAAAATTATTGACCGAAATTTATTATATTCCGGATCTCCGGAGTAACGTGATAAGTCTGGGTCAAGCAACTAAATCAAGATGTGAAGTTCGAATGAAGGATGATTTTCTGACTATACATGATAGTAGTGGAAGATTGCTAATTAAGGTCACCAGAAACTTAAATCGGCTTTATAAAATTAAACTCAAGGTTGGGAGTCCAGCTTGTCTACAGGTGGAAATTGATGAGGAGTCTTGGTTGTGGCATGCCCGTCTTGGCCACATAAGTTTCGGTTCAGTCAATTTGATGCATAAGCTAGCCGAAAGTGTTCCCGTGATAAAGCAGCAAAATCAAATGTGCGAGTCTTGCATGGTTGGCAAACAAACGAGACATTCATTTCCAAAAAAAGGCGAGTTTTCGAGCTTCAGCAAAACTCGAGTTAGTTCATGGCGATCTCTGTGGTCCAATCTCTCCACCTACTCCGGCAGGTAACATTTATATTTTGGTTCTTATTGATGACTACTCACGGTATATGTGGTCTTTTCTGTTGAAGAATAAAAGTGACACGTTCGAGTTCATCAAAAGCTTCAAAACCAAGATTGAAAAGCAAACCCGAATGACAATTAAAACATTCCATACCGATAGAGGTGGTGAATTTACTTTGCATGAATTTAATCGGTTTGGCGATATAAAAGGAATGGCTCGGATGTTAACGGCTCCGTATGCTCCTCGGCAAAACAGTGTAGTGGAAAGACGAAACCGAACATTGTTAGAGATGGTCCGAAGTATGATGAAGGCTAGAGCAGTTCCAAATTATTTTTGGGGTGAAGCGGTTCGCCATGCAACTTATATCATAAATAGAACTCCTACGCGCGCATTGGTTGGAGTGGCACCATATGAAAGATTTAGGGGCACTAAACCGACCTTGAAATTCTAAAAATATTTGGTTGCATAGCGTATGAGCGAATCGTGAACAAGCACTTGCAAAAACTAGATGATAGATCAAGACCTCTAGTTCATCTCGGATTGGAACCTGGTTCGGGCGGTTACCGGTTATTTAACCCGCGACAAAATAAAATCATTATAAGCATACATGTTGATTTTTATGAAAAGAAGGGGTGGAATTGGAGTAACGCGAAAACTGAGCATGACAATCCAGGTATGTTCACAGTTAACTGGGGTGATACTATAGACATGGGTTTTGGGCCAATAGGTGGCGAGTCGAGTGACTCTACCTCAGGTGAAACTTCTGCTGCATACAACAGCCCTACGATGAACAGTAGCACCAAACATAGGTCGGTAATGGGCAGCGAAACAGAGCCCAGATCAGGCCCAGACCCAACTTCAAATGATCAAGAGTTCCTACAGCCAAACATCGAGATTTCAACCCAGTTTGACTCCAAAGCTAAAATTCAGAGTGAGCAAACCCATGTTTTGAACCAGGTTAGGCATTCTATTCGTATTTCAGTTTTACCTTTTAAGTTAAAATATTACGAATTAAATTCAAACGAAACGTATGAAGAATTAATGTTAACGTTTGACGAGGAACCAAGAAATTTTACCGAAGCGAAAACGAAACTGGAATGGGTAAAAGCTATGAAAACTGAAATCGAGTCGATTGAGAAAAATAACACATGGAAGCTAACTTTTCTACCAAAAGGCTTAAAATCCATCGGGTTGAAGTGGGTGTTTAAGATCAAGAGAAACGCAGATGGTTCAATTAATAAACACAAGGCGCGATTGGTGGCAAAAGGATATGTTCAACAATCAGATATTGATTTTGATGAAGTATTCGTACCTGTCACACCCCCAAAATACCACCTAGGGAATATCCCTTTTAGGCGTGTGACGAATCAACAACGAGCCACTAATTACATTGAACCCATCCAAGTTATAATTAAAATCCTCAATTATTAATGAAAAATACCATCAACAAGTTTAAATGAAAACCAACATGTTTAGCGGAAGCAAATAGTAAACCAAGGTTAAACAGTTTCAAAGCCAATGTATAGCATCAAGTAATCAATCACATGAATCCCTCCAGTCGACCCATGACCACTCCAGCTACTCCAGATAGCAAGTTCCCAAATCCAAGATATCTAACGACCTGCGAGCATGCAACAAGTGTATCAGACAACGCTGGTGAGTTCATAGTTTTATAAAAACGTTGGTTACCAAGTGTTTAGTTAATCCATTGAATTTAATTCCGAAAATAATGTTGAAAACAATGTTGATAATACCCCAATACAAGACGGCTTCTGATTATTTTGCCCTTTCTCCAATGCTCCTATCAAAGCATTGGTCATGACTAGGTCATTAGTTCAACACTCGTCCTCCCAGGAACGGGGTGAGGTTGCCAAACCTAAGTAGCGCTACTAACTAACACCATGTTACCTTCCCGGTAACCAAACAACACGGAGGGACTTTAAAGGTGATAGGAAGAGTATATTATCCAACATTCCCGTTTTAACCCAAAAGACTTATCCCTTCCCGGGATACCCACTGACTGTCCCAACCACCGGGACGCATGCTCAAGAGATGAACTCACCTTGGGTTGCTCGGTTGAACTCTTTAAAATAGCTAACGGTCGAGGTTGGTCAATCACGTCCTAATATGATTACCATTTAGTTTATTAATAATTTCAATTAAAACACAAAGTTCCTACACGCATCTATCACATAACATGCACTCACTTTAACAGTTCACACCCATATGTACATGCCACCTATAACTACGCACCAACAAGCATACAATATTTCACATAACACTTTCATCGACATATAACAAGTTGGATCGTTATCAGATAAGATAATTGACAATCAGATGCACACATTGCGACTTAATACGTTTCAGCTTCAATACTCAAAACTGGGCTGTTTTCGGGTATTTTTATAAAATAGTTACAGGTCATAATTAATTCCCAAAAAAATATATGACATGTGAAAAGTTCTCGGCGTGTTCCTGTAAAATTTTCAAAGTCTACTTGTTTACAGATTTTTCGTAAAAAAACGAGCAATGAACAGTGATCTGAATTGTTACAATTCTGACCCCTGCCCACCGTTTATTCTATTTAAAAATCACCGAGTCTCCAAACGAGGTGAATCCAGTTGGAGAATTTCAGTTCACTCGCATATTTCCTACAGTTTAAATTTCATAACTTATATCCCAATACACCCTTAGATATGACAGAAATCGTGACCTGCAATTTCTGCAGAAAATGGACAGCCCAGTGCACTGTAACGAAAAATTCCATTTAAAATAGTAAACGACGTCGAAAATTTATGATTCCAGTTCCGTTTGAATTGTATTTCTAAACTCTACTTTTTGGACTCCAGAAAACTCAGTTTTCGGTATGTTATGACCCAGTTACAGCCAACGGAAGTTGGCTGTAAATTTCAGACAGATTACTGTTTACGTTTCCGATCCCGCAAACGATTAACTAGTGAACCCGAGACACAAAAACATGATTCACAGCAGGTGCATAGTTGTTTTATATCATATTCGTCAACAAGTACATCAAGATCACCAATCAAAACAGAGCCACGCAACCATCTTAACTCTTTGATAATCACGCATGAACATTATAAATATCATCACAATTCAGCAAGTTTCAACCCGCAGCTTACCCCAAACAAATAACGACTCGAACATTATGAATACAAGATCCCTAACATATAACACCTTAGATGACAACACCATATATAACAGTTAAACACAGCCATATAAAATCCCAATTGAACCCTAGAAAAGCATGTATAATCACATATATTATAACAAAGGTGCAAGGACTAGTACCTAGCGGAGTAATAGAAGTATTATCACCTTGAACCGAAGTTGTAAAGGGTCTCTTTGGGTCTTGTATACGTTGGCAGAAAAGAGAAAGAAGGAGCGCAAGGTCGCAGGTCGGATATGTGGTTTTTAGGGTTTGCCTTTTGTGGAGTTGGTGTATTAATGAAGAACATGCACACTAAATACGTATATAACAAACTGGTGGGATGTGGGCAATTTGAGAATGGTCGACATGGGCTTGAGCCCATCTTGAAGGTGTTAGGCTGATTACATAAAAGAAGAAACAAAGTGGCAGATTATATGTTACCGATTTGTTGTTATATGTTATTTCTTTATTTTTATTTTATTTTATTTTTACATCCAGCAATCAACTAAATACAAGTATACAATTAGTCAATTAATATAAATGTGTAATATCCGTGCTATGGTTCGGGCCTCATAAGTTTTGAGTTACGCGAGTGGGTTGGATCGACAAGCGAGACATGTACTTCGGTTCAAACGGTTCGGGTCGGTATACGATATAGATTTGGTTTCAAATATTCGTTGACACGCTATAATTTAAATAAGTATAAATTAATCCATCAAAAAAATAAGTATAAGATTTAATTTATAAAAACGAAATAAACGGTTTCTACCTTGAAGTCACGGGTTGTCACATCATCCCCAACTTGAAAGAAATTTCGTCCCGAAATTTGATAAGTAATCCAAAAGCGGCGAAGTGCCAGATCAGGATGACTGTGGATTTTCCTCAGGTACCACAGTACCAGTAGCTCGACTCGAGACAATACGATTATTGATTGCTCTCGCAGTCGGGAAGGGATGGAAGATTCAACATTTCGATGTAAAAACGACGTTTTTCTTCACGGGGATTTAAAGGAAGAAGTGTACGTGTGTCAACTAGAGGGATTCGAAAAACCGGGTGACAACCAGAAAGTGTAGAAATTGGAAAAGGCTTTATATGGTCTTAGGCGAGCCCCGAGAGCGTGGAATTTAAAGCTTGATGGTATTTTCAAAAATATGGGTTTTCATCGATGCATGCAAGAAAAGGCGGTTTATCGAAAAGCGGTTGATACTAATTATTTAATTGTTGCGGTTTATGTTGATGACATGTTCGTGACATGAAAAAGTGTGGTTTTCATAAACGAGTTCAAGAAAATGATGGCGTTACAGTTTGAAATGTCGGGTCTTGGTGAGCTAACTTATTACTTAGGTATCGAAGTTTCTTAAGATAAAGATTGTGTTAAAATCAAATAAGAAAGCTACGCCTTGAAGATTCTAAAAGAAGCCGGCATGAAAGACTATAATCCAACTTTGTGTCCAATGGAACTGGGACTCAAGTTGTCTAAAGCCGAAGACGAACCGAAAGTGCCAGCCACTGATTTTCGTAAGATTATGGGTTATCTTCGTTACTTATTACATACACGTCCAGATTTGTCCTATTAAGTCGGGTGGTTAATCGATACATGCAGAGCCCGAGAGAATCACATGCGATTGCTATTAAGAAATTCTATGTTATCTTCGGGGAACGGTTTCCTTTGGAATAAAGTATGAGCGAAGTGAAAATCTGAAACTAGTCGGTTACAGTGATAGCAGTCATAATGTGGACAAGGATGATGGACGAAGTACTATCGGTCATGTATTTTATCTTGGATCTTCACCAATCATGTGGTGTTCACAGAAGTAAGCTACAGTGGCCCTATCTTCGTGTAAGGCTGAATTTATGGCAGCTACTGCAGCTGCATGTCAGGAAAATTTGGCTCCGAGAGTTACTCGCAGAATTGACTGGATGGGAAAAACAGAAAGTACTGATTCGGGTTGATAATAAATCATCAATTGCATTATCAAAGAATCCGGTTTTTCATGGTAGAAGCAAACATATCCACACGCGTTACCACTTTATTCGCGAATGAGTGGAAAACGAACAATTGGTGGTTGAGCACGTTTCTGGAGACGAGCAGAAAGTAGATCCAATGACGAAAGCCTTGGCGCGAATCCTGTTCAAGGAGATGAGACAGTTACTCGGTGTGTAGGAATTAACATATACGACTCAGAAATTCAAGGGGTTATTGTTGGCGAATTTCCTCTATGGCTATTTGCGTGGGGCAGATAAGGGTGCCGTGTATTCGTATACAAGTCGAATACTTACAAATCAGGTAATTAAATGGTGGATAATTATCTAGTTTCCTACTTGAGTTAGAATAGGAATTGTTTAGATAATTGTTGTGAGTTTAATTCAAATAGAATCCTAGTTATAGGCTAAGTGGAGAGTTCAAATGAGAAGAAATTTTTTGTAAGAAGAAAAAAGAAGAAATTTCAACCAATAAGAAAACTTTATTTTACTTCATTTAATATAAGTATTTAATGTTACTATAAGGGTATATTGGTAAATCTACATAGGTTATTAAATTGTAGTCTTCCTCTTTAATAGCTAACTACATTAATTTTTTTTTGTAACTTATCTTCAAAATATATGTTTTTTCAAAAAAAAAAAAAATAATAATAATTTAAAGTGTAGGATAAATTATGAGTTGTGTAGGATAAATTACGAGTTGTGTAGGATAAATTTGAACGTGTAGGATGAATTTCGAAATATGTAAGATAACTTTTGATGTGTGTAAGCAAAAAAAGTTAGTGTGAAGGATACTAGTCTTTATGACTAATTAATTAGTCAAAAATGATAATAAATGAGATAAGTGAAAAAACTATTTAATGTTTTACAAAATTACCCTTTGTTCTTTTTCTTCTCAATTAAATTTTCTTCTCAAATGAACCTTCCCCTATAGGCTAATTGTATAGGTTAGATTATATATATCGTGAACAATGAGTATGGATTTGTAATTTGGAGTTTTTGGGTTAGTTTTCTCCAATAATATAATCGTTTAGGTGTTAGCCAATTTAATAGTGTGTTCCAATTGCAACTGAATTCGGGTACCAATTCATTTACTGTGAACCATACCAAGGGCTTTATTCAGAAAATGTAATGGAGCTCCTTATCCTACATGTCATCTACGTGACGATAAGATGTTAAAATGGAGCCCCTAAGGGGCTCCAACCATACCTTGCAGCCTTAGTCTTTCTATTTATGAGACTTGCTACATAAATGGTCTTGAGATTGGAGAATATGTAGTCGCTGAGGCCTCTCTTGTGTGTCTCACATTGGTGTATAATGGTCTCTGTACAAGGTTGAATCTTGGCAACCTCAAACGACCCCTGCCAAACCGTCTAGGGCCTATCATGTGGTGGTAAATCAAGTTCCCTGAGTGGTATACTCAAATGTTGTTCCAATCAAATTGATCCAACAATGCATAAGTAATTTTATGGTAAATTAGGTTAATCCTCTGAAAATGTTGGAATTAAACCCGAGTCACTTATCAAATTCCAAATCTCTAAAACCAACTCGTCTATATAGTGGATGCAAAGGTATGATTTCTTGTATCCTTTTGTCTCCTTACTTTTTGGTCCGTATATTTAGCTCAAAATCACTTTTAATTCAAATTTTGTTCATTTTCTAAAACCATATATTATAATTAGAGTTTTTACCGGTTCAATCCAACCTGACTGCCATTTCCTTCTTTCCTCCACAATGTTAACTCTTTATTAGTTCAGATATGTTTTTATTTAATTTGATGATGGAAAATATATTTTGCATATCAAATATTTAATACTAATTGCATTATACCACCGCAATTAACGTCCTTGAGGACACATGTGCATGAGTTGGCACTGAGGTGGAGGCGGGAAGCGACCAACTTTGCGCTTTCACTTTCACGAGATGATAGTTTGCCTACACGGACGACGATGGGACATATCAAGGGAAGACTATGAGGGGAAAACAAAGAGGGAAGTCCATTCGTTTTTTGGGGTTGGCCGACGTGGATGTCCTTAGCTCAAAGATCTTTCAATCAAATACTTAAGAGATAATCCTTTTATGATTGCAATAAATAGAAAGAATGACAGATAGATAAGTATGCTTAGGTTCAAACCTAAAGTTGTAAATAATTAGTTGCTGCCAAAGGACATTCACAAAAAGAGTGAAAACGTGGCAATGAGTCTTTTGGTGCTACTTTTTTATCATATAAATGTTGTTTGTTTTGCTTATCTATGTGTACCATTTTCTTGTTTTGTTGGTTAAGTTTTATATAAAGTGGGGGTGCGATGGTATTATGCAATCAGAACTTTATGCATACTAAATATTCTTTTCTTTCCATTTAATAATTCAAAAACTTTATGCTTAGATAATAATAATAAAATTTCAAAAACAGCAAAAAAAAAAAAAAAGTACATGAACATGAGCGTGGATAATGTAACTTAAAATAAAATAAAAACCTAACATATAAAAATGGTAGTACAAATTTAAAATTATTAAAAAGTTATAAAAGAATCATTTTTATCTCTATTATATAATGTAATTTGTTAATTAATGGTTTCATGATTTCAACTAATCACAATTAAGAAATATTTATTTTTTTAAAAAAAATTCTTACATAATGTTTGTTTGGAGAACTTTTTTTCAACGACAAATTTCTTTTATTTTTGTTGTTTGAACCCTAAAACCTCTCATTTTCAAGGTGTTTAAAGATTTCACTTTTGCCGATGGGCCACTACCCAATTGATTGTTAGGATATCTAGTAGGAGTAACTTTAAGACTAGTAACAATAATATTAAACTAATCTAGCATAATAACCTTTATCAACCTTTTCATATTCATCGATATTTAATTGTTCATATTGATGTACAAATAATTCAATCATGTTACCTATTACTTGAGGGTTACTTTAGTGGGTTATAAAATAAGAGCATTCCAAACTTCATTAACGGTTTTGCACATAAAAAACTCTTTCATGTTCATTTCTTCACAAAACGTTATAAAAAGTTGATTTAGCTTCAAAATTCTTGGAAATCATCTTCTTATCTTCACTTGTCCAAGTATCTCTAGGTGCGAGAACACTCCTTTTGGTTTGTTCATCTTCCCTAGTTGGAAGAAGATCTTCACTTTCAATAATTTACGAAAGATCTATGTCTTTAGCTTTAACATAGGTTTCAAAACGTTATTTCCAATAGCAAAAACTTTCATCACTGTTTAACAAAGGTGATGTAACTGTAGAATTCCCCTTTACATAGTTTTGAGCCATGAATCTGACTCAAGTTTTGAAAAAAATTACTTTGCTTGAAAAACTAGAGCAACTTGCTCTGAAACCAATTGCAGAATATGAGAGTAGGGGGTTGAATAGATTTTCTTAGATTGAAACTAACTTGAAATGTTCAATCTTGTTTAAGACCCAATAATGTTAATAGATGACAAATGTGAAGAGTTAAGAGTAAAAATAACAAAAAACAAAACCGATTTATAGATGTTCAAGCGAATGTTAATTGATCAATTCTACGTTCTTTCTTCGATTCTTCAATTGAGAGTTTCTCCACTAAAATCTTCTCTTGAACGGAAGAGATCACTGATACAAACTCCTCACCAGTCCAATTTAGTGATCATCTTCTTCAACACACTATCACAATAAACTGTATTTATGTTTATTCACTAATCCAAGGTAGTGATCACCTTCTTCACTAGTCACCCTATGTGTATATATAAAATAAAAATAAAATGCATAATATGAATTCGAGTTTTGAATTGAATACGGATATACAAGACCGAATTTGAGTTTGGAATTTGAATTAAATTTTGAGTTTTTCGAGTCTGATTCGAAGACCGAACACTCATAGATGCAAAAATACAGTGTCTTGTATTGTATCCCTTTCTCTCCATACTTGATTACTTCGCATGAGAGCATTCACATCTGGTTTCTCATTCTCATCCTCATACTTAATATCACTTTTATCTCTAAATTTTGTTCATATTATAAAAACCCCATGCCTATTTCTTTATTTTTTTTCTCTTTCTTCCAGTTACAAGATGAACAAAATACATACGAGAGAGACGGATGGGGGATGAATGGATAGTCCCTAAATATGGGGAATGGGAAGTGAGTCCCTAAATTTCATCCGCATTTTGGGGGATGGGATCGCGTGAAATAGTAGGTAAAACCTACACTTATCCTCAAATTATAGAGATGAGATCAGAACCGGGTGGACATACTTTAAGATAATCACAACGACCGTTAATGTTGTAAGTCATAGATTCATCTTACATTCTCAATCAAGGAATTTGTCTACTTTGTTACTTCTTATGATCTAAAGTATTCCATAAATGCAGATAACATTCGCCCACGAAGTACAAATTAATATCAATTGGTTGCTTGTGTTTATTAAGTGATTTCGTTTTGTTGGCCCCAAAATGGATCTTGATCTCTAGAACGTGATAAACAAACTTGTATAACTTGAATATATAAACTGAGAATTTGTACAATGGAATGATCGAATGTAATGAACAACTACAAGTGAATCTAACTATCCCTATTTATAGTTTTCCAACGGGTACGAGTGAATAGACACGTCTCTTCGTGAACGGGTGTGTCTCTAGATTGTGTGGATGAGAATGAATCTTGAAGAGGTGTGTCCATAAACCAAAAGTCGCGTCCCTTTCCTTCTTGTGGCTGCCGATCGCGAACAGACATGTCTCTAAGGAGACATGTCTTTTCCTTTAGTGAAGCGGTTATAATCTTTCAGTTTTACATCTTCAGTCCCCATACTTTGTAACCGCCAAGTAACCGCCACTCTTCTCTTTAATTACCATAAAACCCTTGTAGTTTAGGATGTGTAAAGATTAAGGATTTCATTCACCCCCCTAATCTTGGACATCCTTGAGTTGTAGATCTTGAACTTTGATCAATTCCATCTTCTTGAAACTCCTCGGTATCCGACGTTTCACACGGATCTTCTTATTCACCAACCTTGCTCCTCACGAACCTTGCTTCACACGAACATTTTGCTTCACACTTGTCTTGACCGCACTTGATTTGTATCACACGAACCTTTTCTTATGTAGTTGTCTCAACACGAACTCCACCGGTCTTGATTAATTTGCCACTATCATATCACATGACTTGCATCCATCTCGCATAGATTTTGGATAATCTAACTCACTCAGATCTCTCTTGTGGTTGTATCACACAACAATCCTTCTTCTGACCCAGTCACAGGATACGCGCGTCTTCTCCTTGATTTATCTTCTTCACGGTTGTCTCTCACAACGAGTTCTTCATTATTGATTGCTTCCCTCACGAATTCTTCACTTTTTCTTGATCCATTCACTAGATTGTTTTGTTGTACCTTTCACAGGTTATTCCGCATCATACGATTCTTCTTTCCTTCGACTCCTCACAAATCGACTACACTTTTCCGCACGGTTTCGAATCACACAAACCCTTTTGATGTCTCACCAATAGTATTCATTGTTTCAATAACTTCAACTTTTTCTGCATTCACTGCACTTTATTTTTCTAGATTCTTCGAACACACTTCGAATCGCTCGAATGATTCCGTCTTTACTGGCTTCTTCTTCACGATCGACTCACTCGATTTTCTTTTTCCCAATTGATTCGCTCAATTTTCTTTTAAACTTTGAATAACCATTGGATTAAATTCTGATTCTTCCTAGCACTCCAATGAAACAAGAAAACAACCCTGTTTTGTGCTCCTGTACTCGGTTTCATTCACTCACGAACCCTAGTCTGATTGCTAACTTAGAATTCTCACAACCCTTACTTTCTTGTTTCTAAAATTTCCTGACCACCAATACGAACCACTGTACTGGTAAAATTCAATTCCCTTGAATTCAACAAACTCTCAAATCTTTAATAAGCGAATAACCACAACGCGTATTAATTGAATTCCTGACAATCTAATTCGCACTATAACCCCGAAATCAAAACCCTAGATTTCGAACAGAACCCTGGTTCGACAACCTTGAACCGAAAAAACTAAAACTTGCGAATTGAAAAATTAGAATGATGAAACCTGATCGCGAATGACATCCCGCCGATTCGTTGCCTTGCGATTCCCAATGCCTAGAGCCTGACGCTCTGATACCAATTGTTGGCCCCAAAATGGATCTTGATCTCTAGAACGTGATAAACAAACTTGTATAACTTGAATATATAAACTGAGAATTTGTACAATGGAATGATCGAATGTAATGAACAACTACAAGTGAATCTAACTATCCCTATTTATAGTTTTCCAACGGGTACGAGTGAATAGACACGTCTCTTCGTGAACGGGTGTGTCTCTAGATTGTGTGGATGAGAATGAATCTTGAAGAGGTGTGTCCATAAACCAAAAGTCGCGTCCCTTTCCTTCTTGTGGCTGCCGATCGCGAACAGACATGTCTCTAAGGAGACATGTCTTTTCCTTTAGTGAAGCGGTTATAATCTTTCAGTTTTACATCTTCAGTCCGCATACTTTGTAACCGCCAAGTAACCGCCACTCTTCTCTTTAATTACCATAAAACCCTTGTAGTTTAGGATGTGTAAAGATTAAGGATTTCACGTTTTATATTTATTTTAAGTTAGATATCCTGATCCATGAAGATATGGCGGTACTTTGTTCGCCAATTTGGTACCATTATCTTGTTTTATTGGATAAGTTTTGTGTTGTAGCGCAAGATGATGATGATTTTATTCTTCTTTGTATGATCCATGGAGAGTAGTCCCCACATGCATCTTCTTCATCAATAATAGAATAACACCCGATCTTCTAAATTATTCATGCACACTAGTAGCATAACACGTTAAACCAGTCATGTCTTCGGAGCACCACCAGCAATTACTCGGATCCAACAGCGACGCAACGCCACAGTTCTCGTGGCGGAAGCTATGGCTGTTCACGGGGCCTGGGTTCTTAATGAGCATAGCGTTCTTGGATCCGGGTAACTTGGAAGGTGATCTTCAGGCGGGTGCGATTGCGGGTTATTCACTGTTGTGGTTGCTTTTGTGGACGACTGGTATTGGGCTGCTTGTTCAGCTTCTTTCGGCTCGGCTTGGTGTAGCCACTGGGAGACACTTGGCTGAACTGTGTAGGGAGGAGTACCCATATTGGGCTGGAAAGTTGTTGTGGGTTATGGCTGAATTGGCGCTGATTGGAGCTGATATTCAAGAAGTCATTGGGAGTGCAATTGCTCTCAAGATTTTGACTAATGGGTCTTTGCCACTTTGGGCTGGGGTTCTCATCACTGTCTTGGATTGGTAAAAAATAGTTACTCTTATCTTTTGGTAATACTTGATTGATAGGTAGCATACATAGTTTATACCATCTCTATCTAACAAAGAGGCAACATACACTTTGACTACCCACCGCGTTGGTTTACTCTCTCCCTTTTAGATCACCTGCTCGTTCCGCTTGCAGAAGGATTTCCTCTTCACGGGCACACTCTGTGGCTCCACGTCACTCCATGGGCGCCTATCCCATTGGAGATGGTCATAATGCTTTGGTCACTTGTTATCAAAAGATGATGCTAGACTTACCCAAAACTATTGTTATATCAAAGGGATTATTTTTTAACATTTTTTTTTCGAAAGAGAGACTTGACTGACCATAGTCACCATAGATAGTAACGATGAATATTATTTTTTAACATTTTTTATTTAACAAACTCTCCATTTCAATACATCTTACTGAATGTTCTATAATTTGTATCAATAAATTTATTTAACTAACAAAATAAAATACATTCTAAATAAACAGTTTTCTTTCACGTATAACATTATAGTAACTATATATTAATAAAACTAGTTATTTCGAAAATATATTAATTCGTGCACCAACACACCTTGATACCCCAAGATACAAGCCCTTTGTTAATTTCATAATTTCTATTGATCTTGGTTGCAGTTTCATCTTTCTGTTTCTTGAAAACTATGATGTGAGGAAGCTAGAGGCACTTTTCGCCTTTCTTATAGCAGTAATGGCAGTTTCATTTGCATGGATGTTTGGTGGAACCAAACCCAATGCTAAAGAGCTTCTTGTTGGTATAAAACCACTTTTCATTTCTTGTTTCACAAGCTTCATACCTTCTGTTTAAAAAATAATAATAATCAACTAACTTTTTTCTTGTTTTAAAGGTCTTGTGGTTCCAAAACTCAACTCCAAAACAATACAAAAAGCTGTGGGAGTTGTTGGCTGCATGATAACTCCACACAATGTGTTCCTACACTCGGCACTTGTACAATCAAGAAAAGTTGACCCCAAACAAACTGGCCGAGTTCGTGAAGCTCTAAGATACTACTCGATTGAATCCACCACAGCACTCTCTATCACCTTTGTTATTAATCTTTTCGTAACAACTGTTTTTGCAAAGGCCTTTTTTGGTACTGCTATTGCTGATACAGTCGGGCTCAGAAACGCGGGCCAGTTTCTTGAAGAGAGGTTTGGTGGCGGGTTGGTACCAATTTTGTATATATGGGCTGTCGGGTTACTAGCAGCTGGACAAAGTAGCACCATTACTGGTACATATGCAGGCCAGTTTATCATGGATGGTTTTCTAAATCTGGGAGTAAAGAAATGGGCCCGGGCCTTGATTACAAGAAGTTGCGCAATCGTTCCCACATTGATTGTTGCGATAATTTTTAATACATCGGAGAACAGGTTGGATGTCTTAAACGAATGGCTTAACGTGCTCCAGTCCCTTCAGTTTCCTTTTGCTCTCATTCCCTTGTTATGTTTGGTCGCCAAAGAGGATCTCATGGGTGTTTTCGCAATCGGCCCAGTTCTAAAGGTGCGATCTTATAAATCGAACATAAGTTTTGGCTAAATCCCATGAAAGTTAATGTGAATTTCGATTTTAAAATGTTGTGTTTCTTATGATTTTTTTGCAGACAATCTCGTGGCTTGTGGCTGCATTTCTTAGCTATAAACGCTTACCTGTTACAACAGTTTCTAGCTGAACAAGTAAGCGGGGTCGCCTTTACTTGCGTAGTAACCGTTTTAACGGTTGTATATGTTGCATTTGAAGTATATCTTATTTGGCGGGGCATAAGCGTTTCTACATTTGAGCCAATCAGCATAATGAGGAGCTGAACATGTTTCATAGGAGGGCATCTTGCAACTCTAGGACCCCAAAATCTTGAATATTGAAAGAGTTACAACAAGATGCAGTCATATTATTATGATTAGAGTAAAAAAAATGAACTTTTTAATCAAATGTTATGAATATAAATTATACAATCATTTTGATTGGATCATCATTTTTATAGTCAAGAATTTTGAAAGTTTTAATTAAAATTTAAGTGTACCTTTTAATTTTCATATCCTGCTGAATGCATTTATTATTTTAACTCTATTTGTAATTGTGACAACGTTTCCTGAAGCTACATATCTGTAATTGTAACATATATTTAAAAACTTTTCATAGGTTTGGGTTTCGGTGATTGTAATTTAGATGATCCTGACCTGATTACTAGAGATAGGTACCAAACCTGTTATTCATACTAGAGAGATAATCATGATAAAACTACATATAAATGAGAAAACTAAAACACTAACTAAAAAAGCCTAAAAAACATGACGATTTTTTTTTTTTTTTTTACAATTTTTCAAAAAAAATTCGCTACTTTTTATGTATAATTTTTTTTTTTTTTCAAAAAAAAAACTTGTACTGCACATATGCATTATATGTATATGCTGCACATGTGCATTATATGCTTAAAATTAACTTTTGAATTTAGTTTAGTTTTAGGGTTAGTTTTTTGGAAGTTTAGGATTAGGATTAAGTTTTTGGGTATAGGGGGAGGGGTTAGGTTTTTTGAGGGGTGCGGGTGGGGGGTTTAGGTTTTTTTGGGGTTTATGTTTAGGGTTTAATATTAGCTTTTTTGGTGGGGTGGCGGGGTTTAGGTTTTTTGGGAGTGGGGGTGTGGGGGTGGGGGGGGAGGAGGTTAGGCTTTTGGTGGGAGAGTGGATTTAGATTTTGGGGGGTTGGGGTGGGGGCTTTAGGTTTTTTTTTTTTTTTTTTTGGGGGGGGGGGGTGTCGGTGGGGGTGGGTTAGGTGGTTTAGGTTTTTTCGTATTATTATACTTGTATAGTACAACTTTTTTTTATGTATTAAATATAGCGAATTTTAATAAAAAATTCAAAAAAAAAATTCAAAAAAAAATAAAAATTTGTATGTTTTTAGGTTTTTTAGTTAGTTTTTTGGTTTTCTCATTTAAACTAGTTTTTTCATGATCCATCTCCATTCATACTAAACCATAAATATTAATATATCATATGATCCTTGTAATATAAGCAGGAACTAAAATCTTAGAATGTATGTCATCTTAGTTCTGATTTAGGCTTCTGCCCTCCCCTAATTACTAATATGTTTAGAGTTTTCTTAAAGTGAACTGGTTATGGTTATTCACATGTGATGTTTATCATGTTTTCACTTGTGGAAGTTCTTAAAAACTTGGGATTGTTAGAACTTGGAATTAGTAGACTTGTGCTTGAGCTTCTAAACATTTCAAGCCAAATTTTGAGATGGGTTTAAGTAGGTTTTAGAAAATTAGATTTTTTAGATTCCCAACGGATAATGTTTAACTACCTGATCGGGGATCCTCGATCCCCATGGGGAAACCCACGACCCCGGAAATTAATGAGTAAAGAAGCATCTAGTGGGGGTAAACTGGGTTCTATAAATCTTACAAAAAATACCAAATATATCCAATTCCATCCATGTTGGTCTTAGGCTCTTAGCTTTGAATTGTTGGGAAGAGGTGAGGTTTGAGTACATATTTTAGAGGGTTTGGAAGTATTTATCAAAATGATGTTGATTAATATATTTTATATCTTGTAACCAACTAGTAGAATTCTTCCGCGCTTTGCAACGAAAGATGCATTAAGAATTGATTAATATATTTTATATCTTGTAACCAACTAGTAGAATTCTTCCGCGCTTTGCGACGAAAGATGCATTAAGAATTCAGCTTACAGTACCAGTATTCATTATGGCAACCGAAAGAAAAAAAAAACCCATGGCTAGAGTAATTTTACTACTTGTATTGTAAATCCAACTTCTATTTCTTAGTATATATAACATACTAGGTTTTTACCCGGGATTGTTTCCCGGACTCGGGAAACTTAGTTATATTAATTACTATTTGTTATTAATACGGCCACATTACATCAACCATCTCATTCGATTCAACAACAATGTCTTTAAATCACAGGATTAGATCATGAACCCATATTAGAGGTTAAACAAAAGCACAACAGGACCACATGAATAATATAATTTTGGGAAATTGGCCTGTAATAATCCCACCTAGACCTTATTGGCCATTAATAATCCCACCTCAGAATATTCCCCCCACCAGTCCCACCTTTCACCTATTTTTCCTACAATGGTCCCCCGTTAAAAAAACTTAACGGAGTTAAGCTTTTTTCCAAATTAAAAACAGATTTTTTTAGGGCTTTTGATTAGAACAACGATACGAGTCCATCGATGTAAAACTTGCCTCGAAACAGTGCTTCGAACGATGAAAATGGCGCTTCAATTCGGGTGTTTAAATTTCCAATTAACCAAAATTAAGTTAATTGGAGCACCATTTCGAAATAAGTTTTACATCAATGGACTCGTATCATCGTTCTGATCAAAAGTCCTAAGAAATCTGTTTGTAATTTGGAAAAAAGCTTAACTCCGTTAAGTTTTTTTAACGGGGGACCATTGTAGGAAAAATATGTGAAAGGTGGGACTGGTGGGGGGAATATTCTGAGGTGGGATTATTAATGGCCAATAAGGTCTAGGTGGGATTATTACAGGCCAATTCCCCTATAATTTTCACTTTTACTTCAATGCACTTACATGATAGGGTGATTTGGGATTTTGTAAAAATGTTTGTTTTTGTACTTCTTTACAAAATAAGATGTTGACCAAAATTCAAACAGATGTTGACCAAAAGTCAAGCAGATGTTGACCAATAGTCAATCTATTATCTGGCAATTCCTTGGTTTTTACAACATGAAACACAACATCATCATGCCAAATACAGTCGTATATATCTATCCATTATTCTGAATTCATTAACCCATAAATGCAGAAGAATGTCACATTTGCAATTAATAAACCAAGTTTCTACTAATTGCAGTTACTATTAGCAAAAAGAAACATCATATCATCTATATATAAAATATAAAGTGCTAATAACAGTGTTTTATCATGTTAGTCATACATAGCAACAAACCATCAAGTTAATAATTTAAAAAAAAAACATACAACATCACCATCAAAAAATTCATAGTTATAGTATCTGATATCAGAACATGATATTTTGCCCGAGCTTGAGGGAATAATTTGTACTCACCATCAGTAGTTTGAGCTTCAATCTTTATGCTCCATCAGTGCTTTGACTTAACAGTTGTTTACAGGATCAGCAGCTGTTGAGAAAGGCAGTACTTGGAGTATATCAGATGTTGGAGCCACTGTCAAGGGGAAAGATTGAATACAAACATCTGCTTATTCTGGATCCACTGTTCTGATCTAGTTTTGGCTTTAATCAACTGTTCCTCTGTAGGGTTCAATCCCAACAATCTCCCCCTGGAACAGATGATGCCAAAACCCTTCATTATTGTGGATCTTTATTGTCTCATCAATAATTCCCTGACTTGCCCTTTGAATTGTAATTCAAAGTCTAACGAATCTGTATCATCCTTATCCCTGCACAGTGTAAGATCAAGGAGATCTTGCAGTTCTTCAACACCCAGGCCCAGTGCTTGTTCCCTTGATATTTGCTTCACTTCACCACTGGATTTAATCAAAGTCAATACCTGGGTCTGTTTGTTAGAATTCCACTTTAGTATTTTTGAATCCAGTGGGTTTCTTGGGAGAGGTTTTATTGATGATGAGTTTGGAGATGGTGGCCTAGTAATGACTGGTTGAGCAGTACTTGTAGTTTGTGTCAATTCAATCTTTTCTGCTATCATCTGCTTAAGGCCTACTTTTACAAGGTAATCCCCTGCTGCTTTATCTGCTGTTGTTTCTGCATCCATCTGCTTTTGTTTCCTTGTTTGATAAAGGATGGCAGCAGGTGGAGCAGTGGATCTCCTGATTTGTAGCTTTTGTGGCTTAGCTGGAACCACTGCTTCAGGGTAAACAGGCTTTTGAGGAACATTAGGATTTTTCTTTCTTAGTTCTTCCAGCTTTTTGTAAGATGCCAACACGTTACCTTCTTTCCACTTTGTCACCTGATTCCTTAACCCAAAATCAGCAGTAATGAGTTCTTCTTTCATTCTCTTCAGCTTTAACACCTTATCTGGTACATTTTTCATGTACTTTGACCAAACAGGAGGAATGTGTTTAACTTTGTCTTTGTTTATCTTTTCAATTCTTTCTAACTCCTCTTTGAGCTCACTAATAGCCCATTCTTTATATTGAGCCTTTTCTGCCTTGTATTTCTTGAAAGCGATGATGTGTTCAATGTAATCTTTTCTCATGCTTTCATCATCTCTTTCTGATAGTTGCTAACAGAGATTTTTTTGAAAACCTTTCCAAAGTACTGACTTGAGTGAGCAGGTATTGATATAATCTTTGAATCTCCTTGTCAAATTTTCCTTCTGTATTTCTTTTGGAGATATCCTCTGCTTGTTGAGCCTTTAACTTCAAATATTCTTCTATGTTATTAGGCCTAGGATATCCTTGAAGAGATGGCAAACTCCTTTTAGCAGGGTCATCTTCAGAGTAGAAGGATTTGATCTCCTCTCTAACTGTTGGAAGATCTAATGGATACTGGACACCTGCAGGAGTAATGGCAGTGTTTGGATTAAAGGCTTGTGCTGAAGAGAGTGGAATAGGGTTTGGAATGGTAACAAGTGTCAATGGTTGTGAAGATGTTGGAGGTGGTGAAAAGTCATCATTGAGTATCATCCTGGTTGGTGGTGTTTTGGTGGGTTGAGCGGTGGTGATTTGAGTAGTAGATGGCTGACTAACAGTTGTTGAAACAACTTGTGTTTCAACCACTGTTGTCATTACAACAGATGATGTGTCATCTGATGTCTTCTGCTTTTTGGCAGGAGGTGTTGGTGGTAATGAGGATGTTTTTGGTGGTGATGTGATTTTTGGTGGTGGTGGTAAGGCAGTGGATGTAGTGTGTGTTGAAGTGGTAGTGGTGGCAGTTGTTTGGGTAACAGATGTTGAAACCACTGAAATACCAACAGTTGTTGATACAACAGGTGTTTTAACATCTGTTGGTTTGGAAGGTTGATGAGTGGAGCTTTTGGAAGTTTGGGGACTGTGTTTTGTAGGTCTGGATGGTATGGATTTGAGTTGGCTCACTTTTCTAGTGGGCTGTTTTCTTTTAAGCTCAGGATTTTCTCCATCCTTGGGCTCAGAAACACCCTGCTCATCCTTCTCCATAAAAACTCTTTTCTCCTGTTCAAACCTTGCTTTATCCTTTGCTTTTGCATCAGCAATGGCATTTGTGGTTACATCAACCTTTTTAGTACCATCTGGCTTAGGGATGTCTGCAAGCATACTTGAATTATCTGGTGCAATGTACAGACCATCTTCATATCCCTTTTTCTTCAACTGCTTCATTTTCTCCCCCCTTTTTGGCATCAGCTGGTGGAGGATTATCAACAAATATTATTGTGGGAGGAGCAGTGCCACTGGTGTTTAGCAAATGGGCCTTGATTGCCTTGATATCTGCCTGGGTATCTTTAAACCTTGCTTCCATAATATTTCTGATCTTTTGAACTTGTATTTCATGTTGCTGATCAGCATATTCCCTTTGTTGTTGAAGCAGAGGTTGAAATAAACTCCAAAGCTCAGTGGGAGTAGGTGCAGATGATGGAGCAGATGTTGCAGCTGGTGCAGCAGTGGGTGATGCCTTTTGTGCTTTTAACAACTGTTGCAACATGTCTTTGATTTCTGCAACAGATGTATCAAGTTTGTCTACCCTCTCCATCAATTCTCGGTACATTAAACCATCACCCATGTTAATGGGATCATCTGATTTCCCACTGGCAGTGGTTGTATCAGTGGTTGCCTTAGGGAATGTATTCTAAAAGTCATCCACTGATGCCCCTTTTTCTTAGTACTGGGGACTTGTTTCTCCTATAGGGGTAACCAGTTTTAGTGAACCAGTGAATGTTGGAAACACCCTGGATCCCAGTGAAGAAATGGCCTTCAAGGGAGTCTGACTGATGAAACTACTGCCCAAGTGTAAACCAGTGGGTTCAACACTTGTAGTAGTTGCTCCACTTGAACTACTGACAGGAAGTACTTGTACTTCCTGCAGTGTAACCTCCTCAGTTGTTGGTGGGTTAGCAATGATTGAGACACCAGACCCAGTCACTTGTTGGGGTATATTCTCATTAACATGTGTTTGAGAAGAACTGGTTTGTGTCTGGGCTAGATCAAGAGCATCTAACAAAAGTTTTGTTTGTGGGGGAATTTGAGAAGTGAGGATGGGTGTAGAAAGCGAATTTGCCCCGGGCAGTGGGCTGTGGATGATGGAATCAAGTGATTCCAGAGCATCATAATTTGGTGTCCCTGTTCTTACAACCTGTTCTTTTTGAGAAGAAGCGGGAGGAGTTTGAGGTTCAGGTTGAGATCTTTCTTCCAACTGTTGTGAGGAAGTAGCAGCAGTGGTTTCTGGTGACTTTTGTGTTGTCATTGGCAGTTGCTCTGGGATCTCATCTTCCAGAGTTGCCTTTGTTTTGGGTTTGGGGGGGCTTTTGTGATTTTTTCTGTTTTGGTTTTCTGGTGGTTTTAGGTGTGGGTTTCACAGCAGTTGTTTTGCTGCTGTGATCACCTTGAGCAGTAGGCTCAGCAGCAGGTGCCTGAGGAGTAGTGGTAGCTGCTAAAGTCTGCTCAGGAGCCTCTGCTTGTGTTTTGGACACTTTTGATAGCCTTGTAAATGTTTCAGGTATAAGGCCATTTATTTGACAAGGTTTACCTTGGATAAGCACATGAGCATTATCCTTTGCAAATTTCTTTTGAAAATAAAAGCTTAAGAACCTTGGAAATAGTAAAAATGATTTTTTTGTAACATTTTTTACCAAGTTATCAAAGATCTCCTGGGAGTAGTTAAAGTTTTCCCCATGCAGGATAGCATAACCTAGGTATTGGATCTTCAATGGAATTTCATTGAAAGCAGTGGTCTTATTAGAAACACACATTAAGAGGGTATGAAACAAAAACCTTGTGGCAGGAGGAAAAATGCCTTTTTGCAAAGTGTCTTTTTTCATTTCCTCATCATACCCTCTTTCTAAAAAATCTGTTTGATACTCTATTTTAGGAAAAGAAGTTTTACTTTGAAGATCATCCAGTTCAAAAACTTATGATAGAGTTTGTGGTGTGATTTTAACTTGTACACCCTTTATCGAGGAATTGATGGCTATGGGTGTTTTATCTTGGGATTCAAGTGTCGCATTCTTCCAAAATTCTCTCTGGGTTGCAAGGTAAACCGGAGCATCACAAGTTGACAAAGTTTTGTACTTTGAAGACAACAGAGCATCAATGACTGAATCGAACGTTTCTGTGTGACTTGGTTTTGTCAAAAGACCCAAGTAGTTGTGAGAAGCTTTGAATGGGATTTCTATAGCCATTTTGAGTGAATTTGTGAGATAATGAAAACAGGGATTTGAGTATGTGTGCGAGAAGAAGACGATGATGAGTGATTTGAGAGAAATGGATGATAACTGCTTTGAGAAAGGAATTTTGAATTCGATTCGACAGTAAAAACCCTGTTTGGGGGTTTTGATCTGGGTTTTATAGGGGGAAAAGTGAATGCTGACGTGGCAGCGGTTACAAAAAGATCTGACCGCTATGTACTGTTGATGCGTGTGTAGTGTAATATATTTTTAATGTATAATTAAGCCCTTTTTTACACCTTTAGCCAAGTTTTAAATTTATAAAACACGATATTCACTAACACTAAACACACATATGGGCAAGTGCACCCATCGTGGACGTAGTATAGTGTTGGTAAGATACCGAGGTCGTCCAAGGACACAAGAGCTTTTAGTACCGGTTTATCCTCAACGTCTAATTAAATCAAAAAGTTAGAAAAATGTTTTTAAACTAAGAAAATAAAAAAAACTAACTAAATGCTGAAAAATAAAATAAAAATAAAAACAGATAGACAAGATGAATCACTTGGATCCGACTCGTGTATTAGTATAACCTTTGATTATTTTCGCACTTTTGCACTTGTTTAAGAGATTATCTTAGTTATTGTAGTAGGCCCCTCTTTTGAAGGCGACGTTACCCTCAACCCAGTAGTTTGAGTCAGCAAGGATACAATCCTAAAAGGTTGGATTATTGGAAGATAATGAATTAAGTTATTAATGCAAATTATGGTAGGCCCCGCTTTTGGCGGTGACGTTACCCTCGACTAAGTAGTCTGAGTCAGCAGGGATACAGTCCTAAATAGCCGAGTTATAGTATTAATAGTAGTTAACTTATGAGGGGGTCAAAGAGTTTGGATCCTCGCCATCTAATACCTATGGGCATTGAAGGGGATGCTACTAAATTTGACCCAGGTCCCTTGCAGGACCTCTAAACGCTGAACAAGGGCAAGACCCTTACCAAACCGTTCCCTTAACCCCCGACCAGGTAGCCAACATACCTCCATATAGAACGTGGAGATATGAATGGTGAAAATCTTTTATTTTATATAGACAGTAAAATAATGCCAAGACACCACGGACAAATGATAAGGAAAGATCACCTTCAACATAAGTAACTAGTTATTAAAGTCATTAATACAAAACCAAATAAAAAGTGCAAAAGATTAAAAATAAAAAGTATTATACTAAACACTTGTCTTCACCAAGTGATGTAAGAGACTTAGGCAAACATGGCCTTGATTGTCAAGAACTCTCACGATCAATCTTGGATCCCGAGACGACTCACACACTCTACGATGGACAATGGATGATGGTGGTGGATGATGGTGTTATGGTGGTGGTGGGTGGTGGGTGAAGTGTGAGAGAGGTGGTGTGCCAAGGGATGGATTGGAATGAAACCAAGCACTCCTATTTATAGGCTGAACAGAAGGCTGGGCACGGCCCCGTGTCCGCTGGACACGCCCCCGTGCCCGTCTGACACTCTCTCTCTTCATTAATTGTAATTCGCAATTACAATTAATGCGCCTGCTGTACTTTTGCCACGCCCCCGTGCTCACTGGACACGGCCCCGTGGTGGGCAATAGAAGCTTCTACAGGTTTGTCTTTTCTGCTGCTTCTTGGGCACGGCCCCGTGCTGGCTAAGCACGAGGCGTGTTCAGGCTTCTGTTTTCTCTTCTTTGCTTGGGAAGATGCCATTGAGGGTTCGGGCAGTCTACTTTTATTCCTTTTCTTGTATTTATGTTAGAATTAGCTGTCTTTTTGCTTCTTTTGTGAATTTGAGCTCATTTCATCCTGAAAATACAAAAGGAAGACAAAAACGCTCTTTTTCCAACATTAGTACTTAAAAAGGGTTAGTTTTATGCCTTAATTGATGTCATTTATATGTTGCATTTTACACACATCAAATACCCCCACACTTGAACTTTTGCTTGTCCTCAAGCAAAACTCTTTAAATGTGGCTTACACTACCAAATGGAATGGGTAGAAGAGAAGGTTTTTGGCTTGTCATATAGTGTCGGGAATCCAAGATCTTTTTGGGTTTTATTTTTATTTATTTACAATCCTATTCGTTATGATTTATTTAGAACGCTTCATAGGATAAATTACTTATTTGGGCATAACATGCTTTTTTAAAATTTCATTTATATACAAGTTCACATACCTCACGGGGGATCACTCAACACTCGGCCGAAGGTGTATTTTTAGTGAATCACTCGAGAGCGGCATGGAACTTACGCCTTCCATAGGCTTGCCAAGCAATCAATCCTCCTCCTTTTTAACTTTATACCTTTGTAAATATCAAGAGAACTTTTTGGGTGAAGGGTTAGGCTTGGGCTAAAGGTGGGTGGTTGGGTTAGTGGTTAGTAAAAGGGCGAAAAGCGTAAAAAGCGTCGGTTTTCGTAACACATTTTGTTTTTAGTGACTTTTTATTTTGAAGTATTTCTCCAAACAAGCTTTTGTTTGCATAGCTTTGTTTGTTTTTAACTTCATCATATTTTTTTTTTTGTCACATAAAAGAACGAGCTTGCGAAAAACCGAGCTTGTTACTAAAATAAAGGGTGAAAAAAATATAAAAAGGGTTTTTGGTGGGTAAAAAGGGTTTAGGGTAAAGAAACGAAAGGTTTAGGCTCAAAGGGGTTAACTAGGGGGATTTTTGGGTATGTGGTAAAAAAAATGAAAAATAATGGTGTAGAAAGAAAAATGGTTAGTCCTAATGCCTCAATCATTTACTTACTTGGGTTTAAGTTGGTAAGGACCGGGAATGAATCGTCGTGGCAAGTTCTAGAGTTGTAAGAACCAAGCGGCTATTCACACAAGAAACGAAAAATGAGCATTTAGTCTAAAGATGTAAATTTGTATGCTCAATAAAGGCTCAAAACTCACTTTTGTGGGAATGGGTTTTAATGTGATCAAGCATATATAATCAAATTTTAACTAGACTTGTTATGCCGTTTCATAATTTTCTTATGTTGGTTCTTATTATCATGACGCTCTCGGTTGTAAATTTTATAAAAATATAACCTTATTAATCTTGTGATTCCTAACTTAAACTTTAGACAAGTAAGAAAAATAGAAAATTTTTGAAAAAATTTGGGGTGTTTAGCGGTTCCAATAGAGTTTTATGTAAGGCTTGTTGTTAGGACTTGCAAAATTTCAAAGTGTTAGCTTCCCCCCCCCCCCCACACTTAAATTACACATTGTCCTCAATGTGTCCCAAGAATAAATTTTTAGGTTGATTGGATGTGTAATGTGGTGTTAAAAAGCAAAGATTTATGTTACTGGCAGTCTGGACACGGCCCCGTGTTCGCTGGACACGACCCCGTGTTGAACTGCCATTATCGAAAACTTACAGAAGGCGAACACGGGGGCGTGTTGGTTAGACACAGCCCCGTGTCTGGCAAATAATTGCAGGTCAGTAACCAAACAGCAGGTCTGGGAGATGAACACGGGGGCGTGTCGGCTGGACACGTCCCCGTGTGGACAGTCTGTGAGCCTGAAAAACAGGTTTCGTCTCCCGGTTTCTCCATTTTGGGCCTGTAAGTGCTAAGGTTTAGCACTCTAACCCTTGATTTGTACCTGTTTCATCACTCAATACCACACCAAGCAAACATAAAACATCCTACATTACCATAGTTAATTGTCTCCAAGCATAAAGTAGAAAAATAAAAAGTAGTTAAGGAAAGTAAATTGTTCAACAAGTGGCACGCAGGCCATAAATTGTTCGATAGAAAAGGGTACTTAAACCTGTGGGCTCACCACCAACCCGCTCCTTGTTCCTTCAAGCCTCCTACTCCATGTCTTCATCGCTATCCTCACCTCCACCCCTATGCCCCGCCATATACTCCCGGATGCTACCGATATCGTCTTGTATATCGTTGATGTTGCGCTCAATAGCTCCGACCCGGTGGTATGTGTTGTTGGCGAGATTGTAGGTGTTCCTGATACACATGAGGTTTTCCTGCAAAAGATCATGTAAACTTTGAAAGTTAGGAAAACCGCCTCCTTGTGAGGAGGATTGACCCGGATCGCCATGGGGTTGGTACTGGTATTGGGGAGGTGGTGCATGAAGAACTAGGGCCTCCTGTGGGTTCCATGCATAGCCTTGTGTTCTTTGGAAGCTCACGGTCCCGTCTTCCGCCTCATAAAGCAAGTTCATGGCTCGGCAAATGTGGTAGTCAACTCGTCCCGACCACGGACTTCTTTCAAAGGACCTTGGAATGTTCGTGAAGTGCTTGAAAAGACGGTACACCCATCCCCCAAAGAAGATAGGTGTTGGAGCTCGAGCAAGGCGATTGAGATGCATGTTTCGCAATAGGAGATATGGAACATCGAGAGGCTTCCAGTTGTGGATGCAGTGAAGGACAACCAAATCTTTCAACCCCACAACGCCACTACTGTCGTGACGCTGGTTCAGCGAGTAAGTGAGGAGCCTGTGAATGTAGCGGTATAGCGGGTCCCTCAGTTTGGTACTCTTAGTGCTGCTAGGGTTGTATATTCCTTCACCGATTTGAGCCCATGCGGCTTGACGTTCGGTCTCGTCCAAGTCTCGTAATCCCCCAGTGTTTTCCTCATTTCCCGATTCCTCTTCACCGTATAGTCCTATTATAGATCCAAACTGTGCCATGGAGATTGAGTACTTTGTCCCGCCACACCGAAATGCGACCCCTTCATTGTCAAATGGGTCACACCTCGAATTGAAAGCGAAAGTACTGTAAAACTCCATTGTGCATTGATGCATCGACCGAAGCCGAGTGTTCAATGCAACTGCTAGTGGCCCTGTCACGATGTTGTTGAATCGGTCTAGTTGGTTCACCATGGTTAACAAGTCCGTACATGCTCGCCTAGGGTACTCCTCGGGTCTTGTTTGGAGTATTTCATATCGCGCCCTAGCATCGAGTTCGCTTGCATTGAACCTTGTGAATTTTGACATCTGAAAGAATACACCAAAAGTTAGTACGAAACAAAAAGATTTTTAAAGAAACTGCAAACAGTGGGCTGGACACGGCCCCGTGTTCAGCGGACACGGCCCCGTGTCCAGGCGTCTGTAACCCAAAAACTTCATTTTTCGTCCCGGTTCCGAAAACCTGAAAAATTTTTAGCCCAATAGTTGCGGTTTCCCCCGAAAATGAAACCCTAACTGTCGTTTTTCCCAAAACAAACCGTTTACCCTACCAATTTCGTCTTTTTCGGTTCAAAAACAAGGGTTTGGGGTTTTAGTAGGAAATCGAACGAATCTATTAACAATACATGTTTATTTACTTTCTACTACACTAATCTAAACTACTACTAACAGATTGCATCAAAAATTTGAAGTTCGATCTGGATGAACACGAAGAACCCTAGATTTTTCCCCAATTTCTTGATGTTTTAACTACATGCAAGTAACTAATCTAACTACTAAAGATGATAGAATCATACCTTGATGTTGTTAAACGTGGTAGTGACGTCGGAAATCTGCGGAAAATCGCCTGGAACCAGAGCGTTTTCGGCAATACGGGGCGTATGGAATGAGGTAACTGTTGTGAAAAGAGGGTTTTATCCCGACAGTCGCCTCGACACGGCCCCGTGTCCAGCAGACACGGCCTCGTGCCGAGCAAAGTTTAATTTTTTTTTTGTGCTCGTGTGCATGCCTCCTTTCTCCGAAAATGGTTAGAAGACTTACCGGTTTTTGACGTACACTTACCTGTTCGTAACATGTCGGGTATGATGTTGAGTTTATTCGTTAACTGTTTGAAGCGAGATCTCCTCTTCCTCATCCTCAATGGATCCTCGGTAGAGTTTTAGCCGTTGGCCATTGACTTTAAATGGTATCCCATTTCGAGCTTTAATTTCTACTACACCGTGAGGAAAAACATGGGTGATGGAAAAAGGTCCTGACCACCTAGATTTTAGTTTACCAGGAAATAATCGAAGTCGTGAATTAAACAATAGAACTTGATCTCCTACCCGAAATTCATTAGACTTAATATATTTATCATGTAAATTCTTCATTCTTTCCTTATAAATTTCGGAGTTAGAATATGCATAATTCCTTAGTTCGTCTAATTCATTCATTTGACAAAATCGATTTTTACCGGCAGTTTCTAAGTCTAAGTTTACATTTTTTATTGCCCAGTAGGCTCTGTGAGCTATTTCTACTGGCAAGTGACAACTTTTTCCATAGACGAGCTTATATGGGGTCGTGCCTATAGTGGTTTTATAAGCAGTTCGAAAGGCCCATAAAGCATCGTCTAATTTGTCGGCCCATTCCTTTTTATTTAATCCTACGGTTTTTTCAAGTATTCGTTTTAAACCTCGATTAGTCACTTCGGCTTGCCCATTTGTTTGAGGGTGATACGCTGTTGAGACCCGGTGATAGACCCCATACCTTGTTAATATTTTTTCGAGTTGATGATTGCAAAAATGGGTGCCCCTATCACTTATCAAAGCTTTTGGTGTTC